>NW_026732324.1:0-357500 GCF_028476545.2 Physella acuta
TATATATTTTCTATATAAATTATATAAATTTCATTTCGTTCGGGGGGGGGGGGGGGGTTTGCCCCCCCGAAGAGATGCCTGGAAGAAACTCAGATCCTGCGCTTAATTGGTTTAAACTAAATGGAAAAACAGACTTTCTCATTTAAATAAGCTATTTTAGGTGTCATCCTTTTTTTGGATGGTGTCACTCCCAGGCCTTGTGATATTATGATATTACTATAGTATAGATAGGCCTATGTATATTTTACACATTACATAAATAGATCTAATAGTCAGAGTTTATTCCAGGCATCTCTTCGGGGGGGGGGGCTCTGCCCCCCCCCCCCCCGGAGAAAGTCTACCGCCCCCCCCCCCCCCCCCGAACGAAATGGAATCTATATATATATAGTAAAAAATACACTTTTACTAGCATCCCCCAAAAATATCAAGTGCCCCCCCCCCCCGGAGAAAAAAAGTCTGGAAGAAACACTGCTATACTTACACCATCGAATAGGAATCGTATGTACTACTATGTACAGACTTAGTTCGCGATGTTCTGTATGGAAGAAGTTTTAAAGCCCTAATTTTGTATTTCTTATAAATATACGTGAAGAAAAAAAAGGTTTTTTAAAATTAAAATCACTATTGTTTTACTGTCAGCATGTGACTTGGAAATTTGTTACGTCCATATAAGTCTGAGCCCAACATTTTGTGAGGATAATTTTTAAAGGGCGTGGTCGTGGGAGTCTGTAAAACCCGTTGGATTAGCGTGACGTCATTATCTCCCTCCCTCATTTTAGCCTAAATAAAAATATTATTTAGCTTTTTACAATTAATTTGGCTGTGATGAATACTGATGGTGTTTAATGTCATTCTGCAGACAGTAAAAACAATATGTATAAAGTTAATAAGCAGACCGCATTTTGAATCACTCTTATATTAGTGAAGTATAAAAACGCAGACTCATCAGGCTGCAGAGGATCTAGAATCTAGATCTATTTTAATATAAATAAAATGATTCAGCAGTTTTTCAGTACAGGTACAACACCAATTTAATGTTTGTAAATGCTTAATAACCAGCAGCAGCTTAATATTTAATACAGACTTGGAACATCATCTATAAGACTGATTTTTATTTTAAACAGTAATTATAATCTTAAAGCTATTAAATGAAATTTATTATTCACTTGAAGTTAAAGGTTAACTGATAAATTCAAATAAAATTTGGCTTCCTTTCATTCATTAACCTGGTCACACAGGTGAACGACCCTGACAATCACAGAATCAGCTGTGATGTCAGAAATACTTTCCAAACTCTAATTTTAAGTACCCAAGCTCTCTGAAAGGTAAATAAATGTATTTGCTTTGTTTATTGAAATAGTAATTTATAGTTAATGAATTAAGATTAGTAATTAATGGTGATTTATTTCACTAATGAATCTTGGATAATTCTCGATCAATCGCTCGGTAGCAAAGTTTGAGTCAGAGTGGTTGAGCTCAGGCTCAACAGTCAATTTGTGACTAATGACTAATTTGAGTTTGAGGAAGAAATATTTTTAAAAACGTTAGGCCTAATTTTAACTTTATTTATCGGGTGAAAGAAAAATTTCAGTTGATTACTATGAGGCCTATTAAATTATTAATTAAATAATTAAGGCTGGGCATATGGGCATAGGATAGCCATCATACTACTAATCGTCTAATACTATCATAAAGTATCATACGCCTGGCCTATGTTAAAAACTAATAGGCCTAAAATTATAGATTAATATTATAAGTAGATGTAGATCTAGATTAGGCCTAGTTACTAGTGAGTAGGCCAACTAAAAAACTAGATCTATGATTGTTAATTTAATTTTGTTATGTTACATCTAGTCTAGTAGTAGTAGGCTATTTTAATTTTTATACACTGACTATCTTTTCCTCTTACTCCTACGACCTACATCTACATGGGCCGGTACATACATTAAATAATAGGCTAATTAAATATAATAGGCTGCTAGGCCTAGGCCTAATAAATATTAATTATTAGTGCCTAAATACTAAATAGTTGGCCTATGATACTAGTTCTAATAGGCCCCTAATGATTTAAAATTTAAGGATCATCCATTTAATTTAGGGCCTATGGAATTCATGAACACCAAACAATTTTTACTTAGGCCTAATTAAGACTATATTAGACCCCTATAGTCCAAACCTGTCTACACATGTCCACTAGACTATGTATTTTAAGTAAAGTTTCCCTTTCAAACCTGACGGTCTATGGGGCAAGTGAAGTAGAGTTCACTTGTTTCCGTGACCTTGGCATATGAAGTGGTCAGCACTATGGCCTTTACTTTCCCTAACATGAGTTAGGTACCCATCGGTGTTGGGTGGACTCAGGTACGGCCTACTGACTAGAACCTGGATTCGAAGTCGAGACTTACGGGTTAGCAGTCCAGCTCTCTACCGCTAGACCACTCCGTCCCATATGTATTTTAAGACTAACATTAATTTTAAGCAAGCTTGTTTTTGTTATGATTACTAATGTTCATTTTATTTTTCTTATGTTTATATTAGGCCTACCTATAAAAAAGAAATCAATTAGGCGTAATTCTAAAGCTGTCATTGTAAAATATGTGGCCCATCCTATACTATACCAATAGGTATTTAAACAATAATTAGGCAGAATTTTTTTTTACTCCACTCAGTACTACGATAGCAAAACAATAATGAATATTGCTTGTTTAGGGGGCCTATATTATTTATTTTTTATTTTTAACTCAATGCAATAAGCCCGCTAGTTGGTCTGGGGCTAGTTCTGCCAGATATTCAAATGGTTGAATCTAAATATTATCCAGCCATAATTTCTTCTCTGGAGTTATTTAAATTTATAATTTAAAAAATTAGACCCATTCTTTATATGCCTTATTTAAAATTGTGAGTTGTCTTTTGAACAATGATGTTTAATTACATTTTTGAATAAATTATCTTTGAATATTAAAATAAATAATAAAGCAGTGAAAGAATGTAAAGAGTATTGCAAATTAATGTTTGGTCTAATTTAGATTAAATTTTTATACCAATTAAAATTAGGGCCTACTATCCTGTGCTTTTTACATTTAAAATTTATTAAGCCAGAAGCTAGTAGCACAATTCAATTATTAATAATGAATAAGATATTTAACATATAAACCAGTATCAATAATATTTTAAAAATCTAACCTATAGGCCTAATGCAAGCATTTTTTAATAAAATTTTTTTAGTGTAAGTAGGTAGAGTTGATTAAGACTAAATGGAAAGAAGCAGATTATTATCAAATAAAGAATATGTCTATTTCATACACAATAGATCAAGCTCATTTATACTTATACGTTTTTGCATTATTACAAAGTATAAAGCTTAAGTTAGGTTGTCTAAACATATATTAAGAAAAAACAGTGTAAAATAATTTCTAGGACTTTTAAAAAAATTGAAATATATACCCAATTATAGCCTATCCCAAATTGATTTAATAATAAACTTAATAAGTACTTAGGTACACTTAAAGTGACACTATTAATAGAACTACTTGAAAGTAAAATAGGCTCCACTTAATCAAAGTCAGAGTGGTACAAGAGTGCACTTTCTTTGTCTAGGGTGTAGGCATGTAAGAACATTAAATTCTCACTCCTTTGATACACCACCTATTGAAGTATTGCTTATTTATGTTGTAATAGTTATTTATTTAATTTAGTCTATTGGTACACAATATTTAGTTTAACTCAATTCATTTTATGTTGTATGGGTTATATTCTGTCTTTTGTTTCAAAAAATGCATGCTGTTATTATATTCCAAAGCTTGTCTGTGAAGATGAAATGTTAAACTTTCTCTAGCTGATTGTTAATGTATATTACCTAAAGTAGTTATCAATAATGCATTTAACACCCACTTAAGTCACCCCCAACTGTAAAGACATTATAAAGGTTTTTTTTTTTGCATAAGCCATGTTGGTTTTTATGTGTCCGATATTTAAACTCCTATTTTTAAAGTTTGTAAATCTTCAGTTTACACAGTTAGTTCATAGAAATAATAATTTTATGATGGTAATTTACCCTTTTGCTGCTGTTCATACTTATGTCACAACACTTGGGCCCTTTATGAATCTGACCTCTTTTCACTAATTTATCACAATTACCTCCTTTTATCTTCTTCATAATTGTTTAAATATTTAATTTACAAAAAGTGATAGCTAATCTTATTAATTAAAGCAATTCGTTATGAAAGATTGTTTGTTTGCTAATATCAAAACATAGTTTTTGGAAAAGTCTATGGGGATGTATAATCCATTTAGTGGAATGGTCATCATACATTTGTAATTTATTTTTAATTCAACTTTTCTTTAGGCACTAACCTGTATGTCTCAGCTTTTCTTTTTTATTGCTACAAATGTTTATTTTGTCACCTATAGCATGACTAAACCTAAATAAATATGTAGGACCTATTTGTATGTGTATATATATATATATATATATATATATATATATATATATATATATATATATATATATATATATATATATATATATATATATATATATATATATATATATTTGATTATGATTCTTCTGAGCCAACTGGGGTTATTAAAAATAAACCATTGTGTTACCTGTCAGCTGTATTCATAAAAATGTTGCCATAGTTTTTATCTGCACCACTTTTTTGTGCCAAGACCTAATTGGGTCTCAGCCAAGGTGTTTATTACCAACTTCTACACAAAGCTTACTTTTCAGTTTTGAAAACTAGTATAAATGTTTATTTTATGGATTATCGATTATGGTCAGCAAATTTCTTTTGGTTGGGATGTATTGTAAGAAAAGAATTTTGAAGTAGCCTACATTTGATACATTGTTTTTTTTTAAATTTTCATTTAGTAAATTTTTATTTTTTATATCTCAGATGTAACCTACCTTGACATTAAAATATTTTATTGTATATTGTGTTGATATATTATTTTGAAATGGATGATTGTGACCATTGTTCCAGCCCACTCCACATAGTATTTTTGTAAAATACATAACCTTCTACAAGTAACTATGACCCCAAAATATATGCTGCACACACTTCTGTTCCTAAGATGGCATGTTGATTTGCCTGCTGTCTTTTCCTTTTAAATATTTTTATAGCTCATTGTTTAAACACAAAGCAACCAAATGACCTACCTTATCGGTGTACTTAAAAGCAGTGTACTTGTAAAGTAAATAATTCAAGTCAAGAAAGTATATGAGAGTAAGATCTTTAAAACAAATTTATTAATTAAAGTTAAGTCTGTTGGCTTAGTTACAGTTATAAATATCTTCCCAGGCCAATCGGTGGCATTGGGGTGTTTACTGGTCACATTATCACAGTGGTGGGTAGACATATCAAATGAATAAGCAACACAAGTATTTTACTTTGAATTGCATCTTAAAATAAAAATAAAATGATTAAATCAGATATCCCCTTTTCCCCCCCACAAATGTACTTGTAACTTCAAATATCATCATAACACCTTTTATGTGGACAGTTCAACAGGGATGACATTTTTTTTTGTTGAAAAGCTTCTTTTGCATGATTTTAAAACATTTATGTGAAATTTAATAAAATCAGATTAAAAATCTTCTTTTCCAAAAATTATTTTAATCTTTGGAATAAAAATGCTTGATCTAACTCTAACCAAGCATGCTGGAAATATATTTTTCTGAGACGACAGAAGCCTTGATGAACATCAGGGTAATCTCGTCATTCTTACTTTTATATATTTCCTCAGGTTCCGGACCCCAAAGAACTGTCCATCCATCATACCCTCTCCTTCTACCATTCAACATTTAGTCAGGTCAACATATTAAGCAAATTATAATTTTTAACCCCAACAAAGGAGTTTAACTGAATGCCTCTCCACTTAAAAAAAAATCTGATAAATGAGTCCCAGCTTCTTCTATAGAAAGGTGTAATTAAAAACTAATAAAATAAAATGAATGGAGCACTGAAATTGAACACTTTCAAGTATTTTTCTTATGGCAGCAATTTGCTAAGAGAGAGAATCCTAATCAATAACCCAACAGCTGAAGTGTATGGCACTGGCAGGCTGCATGTAAGTAATGTGCATCTAATATTTCATAAAAGCTTACATTTTTATAGCTAGTACAATTTTAAAAAAAGTTTGGTGTCATATTTAAATATATGCATTGCCAAAAATTTAATTGAAATTATTTTTTAACTGCAGGGCTACCACTTAATGTTTGACACACCATTTGGTTGTGGAAAGAGTAGATGGTATGGAGCGGCAGCCACTGTCCGTCCTAAACACGATAGTTATGTTTATGGTGTTATTTGGGACCTTGACCAAGAAGACATGGAGAAACTTGACAGGTAATACATGGTGGTTTATTTAACAGTTGAAAAGATGTAACTTCTCTTGTTGATCCTTCTAAAAATTGTAGCATCATGAAAACATTGCAATAATTTTTTTTGAATGTTTTTCTTATTACAGCCAAGAAGCCTATTATAACCCCATTGAAGTGCTAGTAGAAGGAGATGATGGAGAACTGGTCTCATGTAGGACATATGAGATGCAACAGAATACTACTGGATATGGCCTACCAAGCCCACATTACAAGAAGGTATTAATTGAAGGAGCCAAGCAAAATGGATTGCCAGATGAATACATTACTTATTTGGAAAGTTTCCCCGACAACGGTGTCACTGATACCCCACCCAATTACCGTAAAGTGATGGATATGCTTGAATCCATACGTGCTGAAGACTGCAACAGTGAATTGGACAAGTTTAAGAAAAATAGCTCATGATCATATGCTAAAAGAAACGAATACATTTATTCAAGAGTAAAAACAAAATCCATCTCCTTTTCTAACCATATTGATTACCTCTTTAATAATATATTCTGCATATTATAGAATTCAGCATCTGTTTTAAATACATCATATTCCAAAATTTCCTTTCAAGTAAAACAGTGTAAATGTGTTAAAATGAATTTTGTGTAAATTATTTAGAGTTAGATTTACAGTACATTATCACATACATTGAAAGAATTTTTTAAACTATTGAATTTAGTTCTCATTCATATCTGTGCAATTTTGTTATTTAGTGTAAGGTCAAAAAAATCTTTCATAAATCTAACATAAATTCTACATTAAAGGAAAAAAGTGATATGGATTAATGTAGGCAAATATTATAATTTGTTTTAAATTTTGATAAATAAATCCATGTATAAAGCTACCTTATCATTTTTGTTAAGATGTGTTAAATAGTGCATTGTTTGCTCTTTACTTCTATATAGTATTCCTGATGTACTAAGTCACTAGAATTATAAAAATACCGGTGCAGATGTAATATGTTATACAATTTTTGCAGCTTATTTAAAAACACTTTATGACTGACTTTGAACACAAACCCTTGTTAAATTATGGTATTTTAGTGACAATTATTTGTAACACCTATACTACAGTATTTTTTTAAATATCATTGCATATTTTACCTGTATATCTTTTATTTATGCATTGGTAATTAGTGGTTGTCTTAAAACTGAGATAATTTTAGTAGGCCTACCTGTAAGTTTTATATTTAAAGCAAATTTTAGGTTTATAATACCCTGTTTATTTAGTCTGTGATCTGTAAACATGCACCATTTTCCCACATGCACATTCTCTATTTTCTCACTTTTATTTTCTTATACTATTCAGCTTTCAATTTTTAAGGGATACATGCAACATCTCCACATTTGATTGAATTCCTGAAGACATCGGGCTATTTCCCCCCTCCCCCCCCCCTTTAAAACAACTAATCTCAATTTCTATAAAACCTTGGAATAATTACTCAGAAATTGTTTAAAGTATTTATAATTTTGTTTGCAAGTACTTTAAAATGGTTTTTATCTGTGCCTTCATAAAGTTTAATAGAACAGTAATGTTTTATAATCTTTTGCTAATGGAAAGTGAATCCCTTCAACCTTTCAGCTAAGTTGGTTTTTTTAGTGTTAAGCATCTCATTAGTTATTTTTATTAGTTATTATTGCACAATTCTTAGGAATTTAAACAACTGTCAAACTAATTTATTGCAGTATATTTATATTTGTTTAAAACACATTATCCTAAGCAATTAAATTATTGCAATCATTAAGAACATATCTAGCAAGAATACTCCTTGTGTTTCACATACCACTGATGTAGTTGTCACATTTAGATTAAAAGCATTTAATTATTATTAGAAGTATTTCCACAGTTAATTTTTATTTAAAGCTCTACATTTATCTCTAATCTGCTAACTGCTGATAACATTTTATTCTTTAATATTGGTTGTAATACTTAAAATTGAAATTTTTTTTTTTGAAAAAAATGTATATTTTAATTATAAAATTGACTTTGACACCTTGAAAAGTTTCAAAATTTATTTATCGAAAACTTATTTTATAACATTTTATTTAAACTTTTTGAAGAATTGAGGCCAACAGAACATTTTAAAAGTACAATAAAAATTCAAAGATTTTAAACTTTGCTTGAGATATAAATATTTATATATTTCATTTTTTTCTTATGGCTTTTTACATTTAATTATATATTGTAGAGCTCACATTGAGTTCAGAGAATTTATAATTTTATTTACACCAACTTAAAGTAACATAGTAATGACAACATGTTGTCATGTTACTTTCAGTTTTCTTGATGTGTAAAAGTGTTCATGATATTACTATTTTATAATTTAAAGAGTTGCATTTAGATCATACTGTATTTTCTGAAGTAGAACTGGCAAAACATGCAAAAAGCTATACTTTTAGATTTTCAATTAGATATATCAAATATACTGTTAGAATCTGAAACATTAAACATTAAAGTGTGACTTGTATAGTTAATAAACTTCACCATGTCCTTGGACAATTTATTAGCACATATCAAGCTTCTAAGTTTTTACTTGATAACATGTTCTGTGATATTAAATTTTCTATTTTGAAAGTTTGAATATTTTTATAGTAAATAAAACAGACTGTAAATGAATTAAACAAGTTGAAAAGAACATCCTTTCAGCACTACAAATTTATATGAAAAACCTTACAGCATGACTAAAATGTAGAATTACAGAAAAAAATCCATGTAGTCTGCAGAGTAAAGTGAGATATACTAGTGTTAGAATGGCAGCAAAAAAACAAACAAACAAAAGGCTAGTATCAATACAGGTTCACACTATTCCACAGTTGAAGACCACAGGGGATAAACCTCAGTTGTCACAGTTTACTACTTTGCAGAAAAATGAGATTTTGTGTTTGAGATCCTTTGCTGTTCCATTATTGCATGATTTAAAAATCCTAAACATTGAGGTGGTTTTACACGTTTATATTGTTATATATGATAGATGTCCATCAGTTCCACATGAATATGACACTAACTAAAAAATTTCAAATAGTGGACGTCTGTGTTTTATCCCATGTGGTCTTCAGTTTCATACAAGAATTCAGCATATTGTTTAATGAGAGGCTAAAAGTTAAATCTGGGTAAAATTGTTGATGAAAGAAAAGAAAATTACAATGACTAAATATTTTTAAAAAAATTGTGTTACTCAGATGCTTGATAATGATACACTTGTAAAATTATATGTAATGAACAAAGCATTTCTTAAACTAAATGGTAGGTGAAATTAAACCACATTGAAAAAACTAATACATGTCGTTTTCCTTATTTTTATTAAAATCAAAATCAATCCAGGAAAAAGATCAACCCATAGGTTACAAAAATATTTTAAAACTTTGTATTCTTTCACCAATTTTAATTTTGAACTGTATCTTCTTTTTGTTTTTATCTTAACATTTAGATATTGTTTTACTTGGTACCTTGTAAATATTTCTTTACTAAATTCAATTGGAATTGAAGTATAACATGTGTAATAGTGTACTTTAAACCCTGTACCTCAAGCTGACCATGTAGAATTTTCAATGAGTGCTGTATATTCTACTCTATATACATATATATTTATGATACAGGCTTAAAAATAAAATTTGCTAAACCAAAGTTTTATTTTCAAATTCTTTCTTTAATTTACTTGATTCTAAACTCATAACATGTGATGACTTGCATGCTAACCTTAATTTTAAAAATTTTTCTTCATAGCTAAGTACCACCATTCACAAAGCCAAAGACTTGATGCAGTTTCTTGCTGACTTATGCTCGTTCAAAACCCTGGATGATAAACTTGAAAATTTCTGGGTTCAGCTTATTTTTATTCTTCCTTTGAAACATTTTGGAACCGCAATTCACTGAAAATGAATGGTGATATACACTACAGCACTTTTTTATACTTCTCCTATGGCAGCAACTTAATGAAGGAAAGAATTCATATAAATAATCCTACAGCAGAGATTTATGGAGTTGGGAAGCTGACTGTAAGTTTTTAAACTTATTCAGTTATTTTGCAATAGGATGAGTCTAGTGAATGTAGCATTATTCAACCTATGTAGTAGTAGTGATGTAATACTTACTTGACAGCCAATGTCTCATGAATACAGACATCTGTCCCAAGTATACATATGCTTGGTCATTTTTGTTACATTATTGGTGAAATTAATGTTAAAATATTATAATAAACAATAACTCCAAGCGCTTGACAACAAAGAGCACATTGATTTAAATCATTTATTAATAGTTACTTTTTGCATTACAAACAAGTTTATCTTACTCATATTTCCCCTTTAAAATTTTTTTACTATTAGATACACTTTTTATATACATATCTTTTTAGTCAAATGTATGAAAAAAGCCTTATCATTAATGATGCATTTTAAAATTGAATCAAACCTTGATCACCCTTAGAGTGTAAAGCTATGCATAAGTTAATGTCTGAAGCTTGAAATACACAATTGTCAATGACAATGTCGGAAGAATGTAAATTTTTTGTTAATTGGTCAGTAAATTCATGAACTGGCTGGGATACCCTTGTAGGTTACCATCTTGATTAATCTGGTTTTGGTTTAATTGTGAGTAATGTATTGCGCAGCTCATGATAAAATGTTTTTGACATTAACCCTCTGTAAGCTACCCCCTTATTGAAAATACCTATGTAAGTTTTACTATGTAAAACTATGCTAATGAGAAAGAGGGGTGTTTGTTTTATATGTGTTTGGTGTAATGAGCTGACAAACCAAGAGGCAGACGGACCACAAGGCTGCCAAAGAAAATAACCACACCCTTGTTAGTTTCCAAATATCACAAAATATTGGTTACTACTTTATTTGATAAACCTCTCTATAATGATGAGGTGAGACAATCATTAAAAAAAAAATCAAATGCTGTCTGTGTAATCATCTATGTGCAACAAGACAAAATGTTCAATAGACAATGTAGGGGTGGATGATATCCTTATAAGGTGAACAATAGGGTTGAAACGGCTGCAGATGTTGGAAATTGGAACCATCTTTCAGTAACAAAGAATACCAAATGAATAAGACTGCTCAACACCTTGACCAGACTTCGTGATAGTTATTTAAATTGATTAGGTTGATTGTGATGTCAAAAAATTTTGTAGTTTCAGATCTTGATGATTATTAAACATACAGTTTGCTTTGACCATATCATACTGTCTGAAATGAAATAAGTTTTAACATTTAATTCTCATGGTAAGATTTAGGGACATTATAGTTTCAAGACTAAAAATTGTTGAAATTATAACACAACATTGATTAAAATTTTAGTACAAATAAAATAATTTTGCTTGTCACTTACTTAAGTTAATACAGACCGAATTTCATGATCATAATGATATGCTATCACTTAAAATCTGCTGATACTCTTCTAATTCGGACATTGATCTGTTGCCCTTGGCCAGTTAATGAACTGGCCAGCCAACCAATTTCTGAAATGTGCATTGGCCAACTTCGGGCTTTGGCTGTAACATATACATATAGAATCAGATTGACCTCAATTAATTGTAAGAGACTAATTATAAAATAGTACATCAATGTTATGTGTATTGTTCTTCTTTTTTCTTAGAAGTTTGGGAACCCAGTACATCATTAGATTATTGATATATACTACAAAATAAAAAAAAAAAACAACAGCAGACTGCCCTGTGATTACCTGCGTGTAAAACAAATTGGCTAAATTATAATAAGTAGTAAACAGCTAAAATCAATTTTAGGATTGAAATTGACCTACATTGCACCTATAGATTGCCTATTTGTAGTACTTACGATCATCATTTGATGTACTAATAGTCTATTTGTAAGACAGTACATTGTTCTATGATGTATCAATAATATCTATTTGTAATATTTGTAGGGCTGGAAATTGACCTATGATGTACCAATAGATTATGAACCAAGTCTGTGGTATGGGGCATCTGCCACTATCCGTCCAGGAGGACCAGATGACTATGTTTATGGTGTTGTTTGGAAAATCAAATCTGAAGATATGGCATATTTAGACAGGTTGGTTTCAGTTTTAAATTTACAAAACTCTCAATACATGTTCATCATATTCATGATAATATACTAATTAAAAAGAATAATAAAACTAGACAAAAGTATTGTTTAAATACACTTTAAAGATTAACATTTATAAATATTATAAATTGGCTGTTTAATTTTTATAAAAATCTTTAGCATGGGATTAATAAAGCAGTAACACATGTTTTACCTCTAAACAGTCAAGAAACATATTATCAGCCTATTGATGTTCTAATTGAAATGGAAAATGGAGAACTAGTCAAGTGCCGAAGTTATGAGATGCACAAAAATACTTCTGGTAACCACTTGCCAAGTCCTCACTACAAAGAGATCATTGTTAGAGGTGCCAAACAAAACAAACTACCAGAAGACTACATCCGCTACCTCAAGAGTTTCCCAGACAATGGGCTATCCTCTCCACCACCAAACTATCTGAAAGTGATGGATGTGGTCCAGAAATTGGCCAATGCTGCCAAGAAAAACAGTGAAAGTTAACCCTTGTCTTGTTTTAAAATAGAACCCCTGATTTATTGAGTGCTAAGTTTTATTTTTATTTATATTGTATTCCTCAAAAATTATAATGTTAATATAGGCATCTAACTGTTCTGTTTCACTAATCAGTGCCTCATGTCTAACAGAATTTTTTTTTCTTATTATTATTTTTTTTAGATGTTACTGGAATTTTTTCTTTCTTTTTTTGCTTTTATTTTAAATAGGAGAATTCAATGAGTTATTTATAAGGTTTTATGTATCTATATGAGAACCCTTTTTGCTTTCAGGATATCATCTATTTCTTAAAATTATGTTTATATTATAATAAAAAGCACCATGAATATAAAAAATATAGTTATGGAAAAATATCTAAATTAAAGTTTAGATCATTTTATTTTTGTGCGTGCTTCAACTTTTTATAGAGATTTTAGATTTTTAAGGCAGTTATGGATATTGTATATTTTTTAACCTCTATAAAAATATAATTTTTGTTTTTGTCACATTGAACTCAATCTATTAAAAACAATTTATATTATATAAAACCTTTCAATGAATCTTCTATTTTTCTTCTGATTATAAATTTTTAGATAAGTTCAGGGTATTTTATTTGTTACATTTCAGCTAATACACATTGCTTACTTGTTTGTATTTATATTTTTCAGATAACTATATTTATTACCATAGTTAGTTAGAATCTGTTTTATTCCCTCAAAGACTTTTGAATAACATCATTTTTATGCACATAATTTTTTATATTTATCCTTATGTTTTTAGAATTAATTTAAAAAAATCCTAGATGACTGGTTTAAAAGTAAATTTTTACATATGAAATCACCTATTTTTTAACATTAGAATGCTTTGTTAACATACTGTTCCTAGAGTTACTGGTATTTTAGTTAATTCAGTTTTTAATTGTCTTAATGGCTCACATTTTAAACTATCAAAATGTGGTTTTTAACTGTAGAATACCTACATGTGTATTTTTTATGCACAAAGCCATATACATTTTTTTGCTATGTGGTTTATATTGTATAGTTACATTATTTTAAAAAAGTTTTGTAAATATGTAGGTCTACTGAAAATCAAATAGTTTTTACAATTTTTTTCTTTTTGTATAATTCACTTGGTATAACTGGTTGGATTTTATAATGGCTATTCAGTTTTATCATAGGTTTGGGTGTTAACTCATTGATTAAAGTATTGATTTGGTGTAATTAAATTAAGTTTTTAAAGTGTCATTTATTTCATCAGTGATTAACATCTTTTATTTTGTTACATTTTTTTTCTCTTGACTAGTTGAATAGTTATGCAAAGTATTTCAGTATAGAATCTTTGCCTTCCTGAGCACCAGTCTTGTTTGCTGTTGTACTTTCTAACTGTACATAATTACTGGCTGTTATATAGGTTTTTATAAAAATAGTTTTAAATCATTAAAAGGTTTTATGTTAAACATTTGTGTGAGAAATCAAACCGTTTTATGGGTGACAATTATTCCATAATAATTTTCATTTTCAAATATAGTGTGAAAATTGTGTTAGTTTATATTTTGTAATCAAATATACTCAAACCATGTATGAAAGTGTCTCAAATTTAATTATAGTTAATTTATTTGAATATTTTTAATTTTTTTTTTAAATGTTGCAATGTCAAAACATGTGAACAATTTTTTGAAGATACTGTTACAGTCTGTCTATATGTAGAAACTAGATGGACTCTATTTAGATCCTTAAATATTTCCATAGTAAATGTTGAAACATTTGCTGTATCTCATGTTCTGTTCTTAACTATATACATTAGAGAATAATAATTTTGTAATACATCTATAATAATAGTCTTTAATTAAGGTAAGAAATTGCCCCTTGTAAAAAGTTTTCAGATTGTTAAAAATTTGAAAATGTTGGCCATTAAAATTTTGACGTTATTTTTTCCAGTTCCATTAAACTTGCATTTTGTAAAATGCAATTTTTTAATGTTTAGCCCTTAGACCAGTAGTTTTTTTGAACTTCACAGTTGTCTCAATGAATATTTTGAACATTCTATTCATATTAGGTAAAAGCATTAAAAAGCATTTTCTGCTGACATTCTTTGTCAACATTTAGCAATAAAAGAAATTATCTTCCAAATTTGGCCCCTGAACAAGAGCTATGTTTTTATTGTACAGGGATTACTGCCATTCATGAAACATCCATTGTTGTGATTGTGAGCAATGTTTTAGCCTTTCTTGCTCAATTTTTTATAACAAACCTCTGTGTTGTAATGTCTCTACTACCTCCAATTTCAGCTATCTTGAAACCACACTTTCTTCCATTGGTGTATTCATGTGTAAACTCCTCCACCTTATTCCCCAAGTTGATAGATTTCAATATCACAGCATTATGATAATACTTTATCTGGGCATCTTACAATTTAAATATTTTAACAGATTAAAAAAATGAGTGTATTTTCATTCATTTATTTAGTCTTCTTACCCTTCTACATAAAATTCTGTTGAAAAAGTGCCTAACAGTATCTGTTAGCTTCATTTATGAGAGTATTAAGGACCTTGCTCTGTCAGCCCATTTAAACTTATCAACAAGAAGAGTTCACACTAAACATGCTAGATTCTGTTTAATGTTCGTGCTTACATGTTTCCCATTTTTGTCATATCCTTCTCAAATACATGTTTCCCGACTATAATATCTAGTTACAATTTTCTCAAACCCAACTATTAGTACAGTCAATCCCTAATTAAATGGCCATATTGTTTTAACTCCTTTTTTTTAAGCTATATATGTCTTATTACATTATGTGTAAAGGTAAACAGAATAAAAAAATTAGTCCATAAAAGGCAGGCATTTTTAATGATGCCACCAGAAACAGTGTGTATTGGCAGGCACTTTGTGAAGATGCAACCAGAAATAGTATTTGCGGGTACTTTGTGGAGAACAAATGCAAGTGTTTGTTGACATCCTAAGAGCATGTTAGGGTTGATGCTCATTTCTCTAATATGGCAGCTACTACAAATGAGTGAATGACTTGCAATTTTTTAAACAGTTTAATCACTGCCTGGGTGTAATTAGCTATGTGTATATTGTATATTATGGACAAAAATGTAGTATTGATAGGTAAACAACAAAATATATTCTCTTGTGGGTGTAGTCATGAGTGGTTTTGTAAACATGCAGGTGAGAATCCTGAAGTAAAAAAAACAAACAACTAAGCCATTTTAGTTAGAATAATTATACTACATTTGTCCTCTTCTCTGTTTACATTTTGTAACACTGGCTGTTTGTGTGCCTCAGTGTAATATCAACCTGCAGAATTTGTCTGAACGCAACATAGCAACTGTCTAGGTTGCTGTATCTGTCATGAACAGTGATGAAGGTGGGGGTGGGGGTAATTATTCTCCAGTGTATGTTTTATATGTATCTATATATAATCTATATATAGAGAGACACACACACATACAATTTTTTTTTGAGACTATAGACATAAAGTAAAGCGTCATGAGTGGTCCGTAGCCATTAGCTAGAACATAAAGGTAAACAACTTACATTTTGGGTGTGCATGGTATATAACCCCTACCTCCTAATACCTTGCCTACACCACTGGTCATGAACATTTGTTCAGCAAATAGAAATAGCCTTTGGCTGATTGTTACACAGCTCTTGTGATCTCTAATACATACTCTAAGCAACCATTGTTATTATGAGCACTTTTATGTTGATATTCTGAGTTTACTCCAGAGTCTATTCCATTTACCTGTTGTATTGTAAACATTTTGTACATTGCAAGTCTTTCAGTGTTTTTAAGTCAAGATGTATTTCTATTTCGCCCATTTATTTTTCAAGCAGGAGTTTATTTTCCCTATTTCAAAGTGATATTATTCTTATGTAAAGTACAGTATCTAATTTTAGGAGTGTAAGTTTGGAATAAGAGCTCTTGCTTGAAAAGAAAAAAAAAATTAAATTATCACTATCCTTTTTTTGGGTATTATTTTAAAATTAAGCAAAACCTGTGAACTCCATTACTTTATCATATTTATTGTTATGTTGATCTCTTTAAGTTTGTAGATTCTTTTATTTCAATATGAGCATTAGATGGTTTGAGCACTCTGCCAGTATGCTCAATGGCAAATGTGATCCTACAGAATCTCAACAGCAGTGGAAGAACCTCACACAAGCATGTTTTATCACATGGGGTGTAGATTAGTAGGCCCATTAGAGAGAGTGGAGAATTTGATTCTAAAATATACCCTACTAATGAGTGCTATCAAACTAATTGTCAAATTCCCCCATCAATAAAATTGAAACATATTGTTAGAAACCCCATCACTAAATATTCACTCTGAAAAGTATTGTTGGCATACCATAAAAAGTCATTAATCACTAGTAACGTTGTTTCACACTTGTAACATTAGCAATGAACTTCCTCTGAGTTTATCCTGAACTAGTCATCCTAAGCTAATTATTGTACTCTGTATACTAGTTGTGTACACTTGTCCTACTGATCTATTTACTTCTATTTTCACTGTTGTTTCAGATCATTATAACTCAAATAATTTTTTCTTAAGTAAATGGCATATTATCACATTAGTGTAGTTTTTAATATTGTGTTTATTTATATTATTTACAAAAATGTAAGAAACATGAATGATGATTAGGTTTTGTATAATTGATTACCCCTTTAAGCAGCTGAAGCTGAGGGGGTGGGGTTAAGCTAATTCTTAAGCAACCAGTGGTGTAAAACCTTGGTGCTACACCACTTTGACAACTGGGATAATTCTGTATGGTACTTTTTTACTTAGAAGTCAAATACAAGCGTTAGCTTATTAATGTGGCTGGCTTTACTGAATCTTTCTGTGATCATAGGTTAACCAGTAAAGTACCCTGTGTTGATGTGGTAGCTATTAGGTTGTTCTTAAAATATCCAAGCATCTTATTAGGGTTATCTATGGGTTAAACAGTTAGGTACCCTGTGTTGATGTGGTAGCTATTGCGTTGTTTAAAAAAAATCCAAGCATTATGTTTTGTTAGGGATCATAGGTTAAACAAGAGAGTACCCTGTGTTGATGTGGTAGCTATTGCGTTGTTTAAAAAAAATCCAAGCATTATGTTTTGTTAGGGATCTTAGGTTAAACAAGAGAGTACCCTTTGTTGATGTGGTAGCTATTGGGTTGTTCTTAAAGACTCATGTGTGGTGACTGGAGACATTCCACCTTCCCCAAAAAGTTCACCCAAATTCTTGCCTCATTTTGATACAGCTTTTTCTTTGATCACTTTTATACTATGTGATCTCTGAACTTAATCAGGATTTTATTCTATAATTTTTAAAAACATATTTCTTTACTGTTGATGAAATCTTTGTTATAGATCTATATCAGTTTAAACTTAAACTGAGTTTGTATATATAGTGATGTATGTATTATGCTTGGACTTTCTAGAATTATGGCATAGGTTATAATATTCTACTCAGCTGTGCTGTTCCTAACAATATATTTGTAGTTCCATAGTTATTTGGAGTGAGCCTGCAATTACTGGCATAATTTATATCAGAATAAAGTAGACACATTTATCAATCCTTGCCTTGAGTTTTACTTTATTTACCACTGAAGATAACTGGATTTATGTTGATACATGCATAAGAACTTTGATTCACAAATATTCCTAATTGTCAAATCCAGGAATTATTATGGCTTATAAAGTACCTGATGTGGCATACAAATTCTGCAATTTTTAATTTTCTTTTCTAAATTTACCTATTGCTTTTGCATTTAAAAAAAAGGGACGTTGTAATAATTATTTTGCAATTATTAGTGGTAAGCCAAGAGTAGCCTCCATAACATAATATAATTTACATTTGGCTTATTTACACATGCTTTACATATGTTTATTAAACACACAAAACAACACCACATTTAAAACAGGTAATTTATTTAACATTCTATAAAGTAACATCTTTAAAAATTTGTTCAGTGTTCAAAGAAATGAAATCAACATATTTTTTGTAGAATCTATGTTAACATCTATATACACATTGACATCAACTTAATATATGTATGTATTTTATACACTAATGGAATCATGTAAAACAATTCACCTAGATAGGAGAGAAACAACATAAACATTAAATACACCTTAAAATAATAAACAAAAAATACAATCATCATAATTCTTTTGGAATGGTTCCATTGATGTGATGACCTCTGAACTTCTCTATCATCTCCATCACTTTGATATACCTAGGCGGGGGAGTATTGTTGCCGTTGTGGGGGAAAGATTCCAGGAATGTGATGTAATCCGCCGGGAGACCGTTCTGCTTGGCGCCATCGATGATGACCTTGAGGTAGTATGGGCTGGGCAGCTTGTTACCGTTAGGCTCGAGACACATTTCATAGGTCCGGCACGGGACTGGTTGGCCGTCAACATCAACAGTCACCTCGTAGGCTCGGTAGCCCATTTCCTGTCTTCAAAACAAGTACAACGTGTGAAGACTACGACATAAGACAAGTACTAAGTTTGATGACTACGACATAAAGCAAGTACTAAGTGTGAAGACAACGACATAAAACAAGTACTAAGTGTGAAGACTACGACATAAAGCAAGTACTAAGTGTGAAGACTACGACATAAAGCAAGTACTAATTGTGAAGATTACGACATACAGCAAGTACTAACTGTGAAGACGACGACATAAAGCAAGTACTAAGTGTGAAGACGACGACATAAAGTAAGTACTAAGTGTGAAGACTACGACATAAAGCAAGTACTAAGTGTGAAGACTACGACATAAAGCAAGCACTAAGTGTGAAGACTACGACATAAAACAAGTACTAAGTGTGAAGACTACGACATAAAGTAAGTACTAAGTGTGAAGACTACGAAATAAAACAAGTAATAAGTGTGAAGACGACGACATAAGACAAGTACTAAGTGTGAAGACTACGACATAAAGCAAGTACTAAGTGTGAAGACTACGACATAAAGCAAGTACTAACTGTGAAGACTACGACATAAAGCAAGTACTAAGTGTGAAGACTACGACATAAAACAAGTACTAATTGTGAAAACTACGACATAAAGCAAGTACTAAGTGTGAAGACTACGACATAAAGCAAGTACTAAGTGTTAAGACTACGACATAAAGCAAGTACTAAGTGAGAAGACTACGACATAAAGCAAGTACTAACTGTGAAGACTAAGACATAAAACAAGTACTAATTGTGAAAACTACGACATAAAGCAAGTACTAAGTGTGAAGACTACGACATAAAGCAAGTACTAACTGTGAAGACTACGACATAAAACAAGTACTAATTGTGAAGGCTACGACATAAAGCAAGTAGGGCCTACTAAGTGTGAAGACTACGACATAAAGCAAGTACTAAGTGTTAAGACTGCGACATAAAGCAAGTACTAAGTGTGAAGACTACGACATAAAGCAAGTACTAACTGTGAAGACTACGACATAAAGCAAGTACTAACTGTGAAGACTACGACATAAAGCAAGTACTAACTGTGAAGACTACGACATAAAGCAAGTACTAATTGTGAAGGCTACGACATAAAGCAAGAACTAAGTGTGAAGACTACGACATAAAGCAAGAACTAAGTGTGAAGACTACGACATAAAGCAAGTACTAAGTGTGAAGACTACGACATAAAGCAAGTACTAAGTGTGAAGACTACGACATAATCAAACATTGTAACTCACATCATGTCTTCAACATAAACAAAGAGTGGTATCAAAACTACTACGACTCTTTCAAACATTTTTAGCTCTTTATGTCTTACCATCATACATTGTAGCAATTGTAGGTCTAATGCACACCTACAGAGTTTCTTCCAGGCATCTCTTGGGGGAGGGGGAAGGGGGCTCTGAAGAAAGTGCCGCCACCCTCCCTGCCCCCCGAACCGAATTTATATAGAAAAAATATACTTTTACGAGTGTCCGTCCCCCCCCCCCCCCCCGCCCCCGCGGACCGGAGAAAAGAGAATGGAAGAAACACTGCACACCTCCCTTTGTGTTGATATCAAACATCTATTTAAAAACATTTGAGAAAGTCGTATATAAATTATACAACTCGAACCATGGTCAACACAAATAGACACGTGACCTTAATATATAAACATGTTGAAGTCTACGTGATGTAAAAATGTGACGCAGGTTAGGAAAAATGAAACAACTGTCAGCTTTTGGAATCTTAAAACAAAAAAGTTAAAACATAACAGACGGTATCTAAAAAAAGCAGACTTACTCGTCCAGTGTCTTCAGATGTTCCAAGTCCATATCCCACACCACCCCCCACACAAAGTCGTCCACACTGCCTGGTCGGATGGTGGCTGTAGCGCCCAACCACAAGTCATCACCTACATCTTTTGGGGTGTCAAACGTCAGTATAAAGCCCTACAATAAACAAGGCATGGGTGAGGGGGGGGGGGGGCGGACACAAGTCAAAGTATATATTTACTATATAAACTCCATCTTGTTCGGGGGGGGGGGGGGCGGTAGACCCCCCCCCCCCCCACCCGAAGAGATGCCCGGAAGAAACTCTGGGCCTACAAGATCCGTAAATATGATATACTGATATTTTAAAACACTCGACTAATACAATTTCTCTTACAGATTTAAGTGGGGGATGGGCCATACGTTACGTCATATAGTTTACGTTGATTTATTAAAACCAAGCCTAACAGTAACATAACATCGTCACAAAAGTTAGACTTGTGATGTAGTTTATGGATACTCCCCTCCCCCTGTTAAAGTTAAAAGTCAGCTTTGGCCATTGACCTGATGGATTGTATCGTGATGAAGATGCACTTAAAAAAATCCATTCCCGGTTGGCACTTCTAAAGAAACCACTGATTTGACATTCAAGATAAAATGCCACCATTTGCATGCAATATTTATTCCTCTTCAAGACAACACACTCTATGGTGCTCTCAAATTGATTTCCTCTCTTCCCACCGTCTGTTTTCTGGCATGTTTTCTCATTGAGCCATCCGTGCCCATTCGTGATCAGTGGGGGAGCCCAGTAAAGGCATATTGTGATTCTTTAAACTATAATATAATTCAAGCTTTAAAATACAAAACTGCGGTAGATAATGTGGAATTGAAACAATAGAAAGGCAAATCATGGAGTGGAGATGGAGCAGGCACATGCTAAGGAAAGACGCTGGCAATAGAGCCATACAAGCAGAGTTTCTTTAAAGCATCTCTTTGAGGACATGGCTTTGTGGTGTGCAGGATGAGGCGGAAAGGATAGGAAGGAATTGGGAACAGCTGAAAGTAGTGACAGGATTCGGTGGAGAGTGGAAAGCTTTCAAAGAAGCCCTATGCTACGCTAGGAACGAAAATGAAAAATAATGATGATGCAACATACCATATAATATTATCTATATAATACTATATATATCTATCTTATCAGTCTATCTCTATACTCTATATTATATTCAGCCTGTGTCTATATATATATATATATATATATATATATATATATATATATATATATATATATATATATATATATATATATATATATATATATGTGTGTGTGTGTGTGTGTGTGTGTGTGTTTCTGTCTACAACTTTCATCCGATCGGGATGGTTCTGCAATTTTTTTTAATTCAGAAGGGGCGGCACCCCAGCAGGATATGTTTATGCGCCCCCGGATTTTCCGTGAGCACTATAGATCTAGTGCTTTTGGCGCCTACGTTCGTTTTAAAGGGTACGATGCACTATGGATACAATGGGATAATACAATATTGTTCATTAAATCTGAAACGGTACCCTTATAGTTATCGTATTTACAGACACACAGACGGCTCGGTCAAAATTTGTCCAAGTCTCGGTTTAGATTTTTGCATGATTACAATGCCAACGCCTCTTTTCTTGAACTGCGAAAACTATTAAAATTTCATTTAGTTTTTCTGCATGATTACAATACTTTCTCTACTAAACTCTATACAAGTAAGTAAAAAATATTAACAGTTCATTTAGTAAACAAATTTGTTACCTTTAATTTTCCGATTCCATGAAATGTTGCAGAAGGATTGTTCACCAGTATCCTCTCTCTTAGTAAATTACTCCCATAAGAAAAATACTGAAATTTTGTATCAGCCATTTTTTCCTTTATTCCAAAGAGGCTCCGCCAATGTGACGAAATAAACAGAGAAATATTGTGACCTGAATTCCAGGAATCACTCTTCCTAGATCTAGATCTAGATAATGAATACGCCCACGATCTCAAAGTTTTCACAGCAACCATTCAACTTTTATTGTGTGTTACTGTGTTAGGCTAGAGCAAGGGCAGGGTCGGAGTGATGCAATATTCAATATTCAATGAAGAGGTGTGTCACAAATCAGTGCGCATCGGTCGTCTGTTTACATGTGTAATCAGCAGTCGCTGTGCTGCGCTGCGAAAAAAACGCGGCTAAGGCCTAAGGAATTGCTTTCTAAAAATACCGAAACCATTGCATATTGACAACCCAGACCTGTTATTTCTCTCATCAGTTACATACATATGACATTATGACATTATCATTATGTGATTATTTATTATTTAATAAATTTAATATTATTTTATATATTTAACCAGCTTATTATTTGGATGATATTTAGAATCGACCCTTTGAATCCCGGACAGATCGTCCCCCCGGCGTGGCCTCAGCCAACCGGCGGGCTCGTTGCATTGAGTTAAATATAAACTCAAAACAATAATATAAACAATCTCCTTTCGGTCGGTCAGGCCACATACCACGCACGCATAGTGTTGTGTGTCGTGCCTTAACCAAAATAAACTATCTCCCTTCATTATCATTAGACTTAATTAATTAATTAATTTGCTAATTATAAAATTATGTATGATGCTATAGAAGTAGGTAAGTATAATTTCTTACTATGTATTTGTACTATTAAACATATTATTAAAGAACATCGTTGTTTCAATACCACCCTCTCCCCTTCTTGAACTCAAAGTTAAACTTGTAACCCCGTTTGTAAAGACTAGCGGTATGCTGTAAGGCGGCGGGTGGGTAGGGTATATACTCATTGAAAAAAAATCCACCGTGGTGCGTGTTATTGGCCTTGGGCGACCGTTGTTGGCGCTTGCTGTGAGGGGGAGAGAGGTGTGTGTTATACTCGGTGAAAAAAAAATGCACCGTGGTATTGGCCTATGATGACGTCGGCGCTAGCGGGAAGGGGTGGGGGGGGGGGGGGGGGAGACGTTTTTTTTTTTTTAAACCAAGAACTAGGCGTTTCAAGGCAGTAATGAAAATCAAGGACTGGTATAGTCATGTCGAATTTAACGAGTGATGCTTGCTGGGTCTATCATACGATTGCTTGGCGATGGGAGTCTCATCAAGCTCAGTTTACATTATTAACAGTGAACTATTGGGATGCTGTCATGCACATAGTAACAGCTACCGAATGTAGCACTTAAAACATCGAGTGCATCCCGCTCATTATAAATCTTTGAAATACAAGTTATGGATAGTCCAATAACTACTAATACTTGAAGGACTACCAGAATATATGCATTGTATTATAAAATTAATCCTTACTATATAACTAAAATGTGTATCCAAATATTTTTAGGCTAACGGGATCTGCATTTAAATAAACACAGTCAAATACCTACCCCATTCAGTAGAAATATTAGGCTACTTTTGCATGGTAGCACTACGGCATTTTTTAGATTTCGTAATGAGTAGCCTAGTCGAGCATTAAACTAGAATAAAGGGTTGTACTCAATAGCAATGACGATAATGAAATGCCGGCTTCAAATACCGGCTTCCCCGTATTCGTGGACTACAAATATAGCTCCGTCGTTTAAATGACCCCACCCTCCACCTTTTGCCTAGTTGAATATAATAAAGTTACACTTTCAACCCCGTTAGGATGCGTGAACTACTGAACTATTGAAAAAAAATCTATTCTGGTGTTAAATTCCCCTCCCCTACTCCCAGCATTTAACTTTGGGGCCATACACATCAGGAAGGTCTAGGTCGGCGTTTTATCTCGTGCAAGTTTACTCACAACACGACTACACACTATGGTTCTATCCAGGATTAAAGCTGCGACACTTACTTAGAGTGGGAATTATTCGTTAGATCATTGTGCTTCAAATTCTGTTTCATTTTAGGATTAGAGTGATAGAATGTTGGAATTCAGTTAGTTTGTTAATTAATATATTGATCTAAATGTCGTGTACCGTCAGAAACTAAATTTGTTGGCAAGGCACATGTGTAGGCTAAAGAATGACCTCTAGATCGAGCCAAAGATGGCTGGTTAAGGTTGACATACTGTGGTTTTCAAATTTCATGGTGATGCTTTTCTAACGGATTTTATTTTGTGCTTTCTTTGGGATTATTTTGTGTGATGTGAATATTCAAAAGTAATTTGTAAGTAGTATGCTTTTCACATTCAACCAACTTAACAGTTTGCGGTCGATCTGCGGCCGGGCTGATTAATTTACATTTAGCGAAACTACACACTACACGGCGCCCTAAGGCCGTTGTTTCAGCATGCCCTACTAGATCTAGTCAATTATAGACAACTTTAGAATCAACACATGTAGCCAATACATCGATTTTTATTTAATAATCTTCAAAAGCCATTCCTCTAGGCTAGGGTCGTTATTTTCACGAAATTGTCGTTTTCCAATTTGTTGTCAAGAAACTGGTATTTAGTTCACGAGAACGTACGAAAACCACTCATGCGTGACCGAAATCGTCGATCGGGTGCCTTCACGTGGTTAGACACGTGTTGACATGGGCCTTTGTTTACATCGAAACATAGCTCAAAACGGCCCTTTTTTTAATTAATTCTTCGAAAAAATGGCTATGTCCATTTCTAAAAAGTGTCATTTTCGGACCCATTTTAAAAAACGTAAAAAAATCCGAACTACACGTAGAAAAAATGGCTTTTTCGGCCCTTTTTAGCTCCAAAAACGCCGTGTTTACGGGTCGCGTGACGTCATCGTGACGTCAGCCG
This sequence comes from Physella acuta, assembly GCF_028476545.2. Lineage (NCBI taxonomy): Eukaryota > Metazoa > Mollusca > Gastropoda > Physidae > Physella > Physella acuta. The sequence goes on from NW_026732324.1 coordinate 25,891, forward strand.
CCAACCAAAACGCGTTGAAAGCGCGCGTTTGATTGGTTGGCGGCGGATACTATGAAATATCAAGGGTTTTCTCTAAATTTTCCTATTTACTTTTTTAAAACGTTTTTCTTAACTCAGCTTCGCGTTTGTTTGTTTGGATGTTTGTTGTTAAAATTGACATCGAAAATTAGCCCACTTCTGATTGCTCTAGAGACCTGAAATTTGGCATGCATGCTACTTTCGCCTAACAATTTCATATGCAATCATAAAAACTAGCAATTAGTGACCGTAATTAGCTTAATTTAATTACGCCCCAAGGACCATAAAATTGAGGACATGATTTCTAAAGATACCGACAAGACTGGAGTCCTAATGACACAGTTACTTCGGCCACAATCGATGTGAGCGCGCTGGCCGTGATCGTATAGTTGTTAGTACTTCGCGTTGTGGCCGCGACAACCCAGGTTCGAATCCTGGTCGCTCAAGATTTTTAGTCCGTGTATTTATAAACACTTTTTTAAAAACCACGTTTTTCATGTGTAGCAACGGACTAAAAAGGAGAAAATAAAATACTTAAAAAAAAACTTTTTAAAAAACCACGTTTTTCTTGTGGACTAAAAAGTAGAAAATAACTATTTACATACATTTGATGACAAAAAACGTGGGTCGGGCAGATGGGTCGGGAAATTTGATGGTGAACGTACCCACGTTTTTTGTCATCAAATGTATGTAAATAGTTATTTTCTACTTTTTAGTCCACAAGAAAAACGTGGTTTTTTAAAAAGTTTTTTTTTAAGTATTTTATTAATGATCATTTTTTTTAGTGCTTTGAAACTTCTGGATTTGCAAAAAAAAAAAAAAAAAAAAAAAAAAAGATTGGCCAGGCTGCTTTTGATGTGTGGTTTGACACCCCTTACCGAGTCAGTTTAGGTGATATGGCTGCAGTGTTAAAAAATGTAGATGTACAACATTTGTTAGTGACAGTGACAACAAGACTTATAATGCATTGCCTGTGCTGAGACCATATGATGTAGGTATAATTAAAAACAAATGCACCAACCACGTTTCAAAAGGCCTTGGAACAGCCCTCGGAAACCTACTCTTTGAAGAATCTAAATGTGGTAACTAGCTGGGGGGATTAAAGGCTGGAAGTCTGACACAGGTAATATGATTTGTGAAACTTGTTGAATTCTTCAAATTTAAATTTCTCGGTTAGCATAATCAGTATTTTGTCTAAGTTTCTTATTCAACAGGTGAAAGACATAGTGCAAGAAGTGCAAGCCTGTCAACAGAGGAACTGAGGAGGAAAATTTGGAGTGGCTTTCATCAGGCCTCCTCAACAGATGAAAGGCCTCAACACAAGGCCTGACAGAGAGAACCTCCTGGTAGTTCTGGCAACACGCCATTGCACATAATTCAAGACTTTCATCTCACAAAGACAGGAGTTCATCTTTCATCTCGGAACATTTTGCCTAACAGGTCCAAGATGTTTATAAGCAGTGACCACGGATGCCCTATTAAGCAGGTACAAGATGGGTTCAACTCAAATGAGTTTTCATTAATTTAGTTTATTTTCAATGTAAAATTTTTTGAATTAAAATCAAGTTTTATAGTTGTGATTTAAAATGAGAATTCAAATTATTAAAATATTTACTTAGGCATGATCTGGATTAGTACTAAATATGCCATATTAGATAAGCCAAAGATTCGAGAAATGACATGAGTGTGATCGGCATTATGCCCAGCTGCTTTTTACCCTCCCTTACCCGAGTCAGGTCTTTATCATTAGAGACAAAGAGCCTAGTTTGAGACTTATTGGGCAAGTGATCATGACTCAACCACAACACCCCATATCCTTATTATTTCTTTGGTTAACTTTGAAACCACTTAAAAATAAAGTTTTCATAATCATTAGTACAAGCTGTGCCTTGCAAATTTTACAATTTTTATAGAGGAAATTGCATTTGACGATCATTAGTGATACATTTTAAAATAATCTTCCTTGATTTAGTGTTGTGTACAGAAATTAGTCCAGATCTATTGCCGATAGCTCTGGTAAAAAAAAAACCTTTTAAATACTGCTGTTTTTTTACCCAATATATTACAGAAGAAGAAAAAAAAATGTTCCTTTTTATCTGAGTTTTTGGCAGTATGTATAAGGTTTTGGCTGGCTCTAGCAAACGACCACCTGTTGTACAACTCCAAACTTTTCTAGCAAATTAGCTGAGAGTTGTGTGCAATTAATTGTTCACTGGGCAGAATTTAGTTTAATAGTTGATATTTATTGATATGTTTATATGGATGTTTATGTGTTCACTAGTTTTTTTTAAAAGTCAGTAAAAGAAACAGCATAACGAAGAAAGCTTTAAATTAAGCACATGATGCACATTACTTTAAGGACATTTATTAAATTAAACAGCGATTGCAACAAGTACATTTTATAAAAACAATAAAATATTTTAAAAAGTTAAAAAGAAATTACAATAACTTTTATGTAATGACATATCACAAACAGGAACTTAATTATTTGCTCTTTAAACCTTTAACTATCTTTAACATAAACTGATAACAACCTTTTAATTAAAATGAAATTAATACTCAAGAAAAACTATTAAAATGATACCACATGTATAACTAGTTGTAATACTTAAAAATTTGAAACTATTTTGAAGTGTGCAAGTTTAATAGAAAAGCCATACCTATTTTTAAAATCTACATATGCTTGGCTATGATCCTTCAAAAGACTAATAAAATAATGTATCTATTTCTTTTAGTTGGCAAGTGGAGGGTGTTTGATCCCATTTTTTCTTGGTTGTGTCCCTTGTACATCTTCAAGAATGTCATCATCATCATCTTCTGGTAGATGACTTGGAGGTAAAGGAGCTTGGTCTATACTCGGCAGCCTACCTGCCTTCAGTCCAGGGAGAGATGCAGGTTTCTCAGCACCTGTTGAACATCAAACAATGTGATTTCATTGGAAGAAACAGAATTTCTGAAAAGAAATATCATGTATATTTCCATATTTTTTCTATTTTAATTAATGTACACAATTTTACAAGAGACATTCAAATAAATTAATTTGCCATCTAAAATGCAGTGGGGACTTAATTTCATGATTTATATGGAAAATACATTTATATGCTTATGCATAATGAAAAAAAAACTTACATTTAAAATCTTGTTGAATAGGACCACTATTTAACACATTAAAATTACATAGAGATCTAGGAAAACATTTGTATCTTTGCTAAGCATTAATTTTTAAATAACTGTATAATAACATTGATAAACTTTTTTCCCATAAATAACTCCTTAATTTTTTTTAAAACCATATTTTTAATATTCACCTAAGGGAGGTAGCTTTGAATCAGTAAAGTCTAAGGGAGATGATAATGGTCTGCCATTTATAGTATTGATGCCAGAGCTGGATAAATTAGTTAAAGATGATTCACTCATAACATCTGGTTCTTCATCCAGTGGTAACGTGTGATGCATGCCAGGAGATATCTGCTCCAGCTTTTCTTGTTTTGATTGAGCTAGTAAATCACATATTTTCAAAACTTTGATTAAATATTTTTTATAGGGGTAGAGGAATGTATTCATGATGCAGAGATACAACTTTAATTCTCTTTTATAATATTAACATTTGTTAGAGCTGGAAAATCACAGAATTTAATAATTTCAATCTTTAACATTTATTTAAATCAAATATTGGAACTAGGATTGTCAACCTGCAGCTCTTAAACACACCAGTGCTTAAATAGTTTTAAGCAATTCTTTTTAACTAAAGTGTAAAACCTAAATGATGATATAATTAGAAAATAAAAGAAGTAACATATACAATGATTCTAAATTCAAAAAAGGTTGCCCAAAGAGGTAGTGTCAGGATAACTAGTCATTATAGTATAGTAGTATTACTCTGTGTTATTTTTGTAAGTTAGCAATTTTCTATCTTAGGTTTATGTGGACAAAAGCAGCGGAGAGTTGTGATTTCTTTTTAGAGCTGGCATTTTATTTGGATCTAATTATTCGGCAAAATATAGCCAGTTACTAATAACATTTTTCCTACCAGGGTTGAAAGTTTTATAATTAATAAATTAAAAAACAAAACATTTTATTTTTTCAATCAGGTAAAGTTTTAAATAATGTAACAGCATCTACACAAATAGAAAAATGACTAACATGGATTGTGTTTAGGTTTGTTGACCACGCTGTAAATGTTATCACCTCCTGAAGCTTCACTTAACCCAGTGTCCTCCTTTACTTTACCGATGTGGATGGCTGGTCCTAACTTAGATGCCAACTCAATCAGCTACAGGTGAAGATAAAAAATACCTTTTCATTACATCCAGGTTTTAGGAGAGTGATGTCAGAAAATGTAAACATCATTTTTTAAAATTTACACATTTATTAGGAACACAACTGATTTTTCAAATCAGTCATACAAAAATGGCTTTGGTTACTCTGCATAGTACTAATAATTCTAAGAAGGTGGATACCAATTTTATGTCAGAAAGAAGAGAAAAAGTAAAAAAAAACAACAGAAACCTCATTTTTTGGCAGTTTGGAGTACCTACATTAATATATGTTCTGATAAAACATTTCTGCATGAATCTTACCAATAAATAATATTAATAGATTTTTCTTGGAGGTAATTTACAAAAAACCCACAAGGGCAATTAATTACCTCAGGATCTGTTTCTTTACCAGAGCTTCTATTCAGAGTAACAAGAGCATCAAACTGTGTCAGTAAATGACTAGCTTTTCGTCTGTCTCCCTTGTTAAATAGTAAAACTGCATAATTCACCAGTATAGCTGGGTCTTTACTGTAAATGGTGTGAAATATTTATGTTCATTTTTAATTTATGTTAGTTCCAGTATGTGTTCAGATTTCATATTGTAGTGCTAAACTTAGCACCAGAAATAAAAAAAAAAACCTTCAGTGAATAACATCCATGAAAAAATATAGTTTTTTCTTTAATTGTTACTGGAAATTTATATCTAATAAAATTTAACCGTAACCCTAAAAATCTAATACCTTGTTTTTGACTTATTGTTCACTTTTTTTTAAAGTAACTGAGAACTTACTCATCAATTTTAAGAGCATGTTCATAAGCTTGTGTTGCATCTTCTGCATCATCCAGATGAGTCAAAGATACTGCAGATAAATAATTAAACAGACTATATTTTGACAGCAGTATTTCTAATAATTTTTCTTGGTTATCTAAATATTCCCACAAAATTAACAGACCTCAGCATAGATAAGAAACACCATATGGGGGTATATTATTAGTATTTGACTTTTTATACAAAATTGCTTAATTAAAAAAAAACAAGTCAATTGTTAGCAATATTAAGGGCTGTGCCTTTTATAAAATCAATTTCAAATATATTTAATAAAAGGTAGCGATTTCTTGTGGCTCAAAATTATTGTTCAATGAGTAAATAAATTAATATAATAGTTATTAAAAAAAATGGAACAGTTATATGACTATAATGGGATGCAAAATTTATCCAGGAAAAGTTTTTTTAAAGAAATATTTTTTTAGTATGTAAACAAATATAAAAAATTTGACCCCCTCCCATAACCTTCCAGCCGTTTCTTGCAAAACTCACCAGCTAAAAGCATGTATAGCTGAGCTAGGTCAGGCTTGAGGTTTATTGCAGCAGAAATGAAATGGAAGGAAGAAGCGTACTGCTGCATGGTGAGGTGAACTAAGCCCAGGTTGTACAAAATCTTCCAGTCAAACGGTGACAAATAGTTTGCTCTCTTTAGACAGCTGATGGCCTGTCAAAAACAAACCGACATTGTTAATCAATGCATCCTAAATTCAGACTTTAGTTACTTTCTATATTCTTACTTTAGTTACTTGAACCCTTTACTGTCCTATATGTCCAAATTTGCCTGAGATTTTTCTAAGTGGTAGTGTCCAATGCACCTGTTTTCACCTGAATTACTTATACTTATAGTACATTTATTTGCGCCAGTAACAGAATGTTGGTAACAAGATTTTGAAGATACCAGCATAAACAAGAAATAATAAGTTTATTTTTCACTTCTTTATTGTTTTTCTAACATTAGCAGTTCCTTTTCTAATTTTTTTTTAAAGTTTAGAATTTTGTTTCTCTAAATTATTGTTAATATAATTAGTAAAATTAAAACAAACTAAAATGCCTCTGCTATTGATTTGGTGTTTATTTCTGGCGTAACTCTCAAGCACATTGCTGTGGGCTGGCACAATATTTTAAAAGGATTTCATCAATGCTTTACCAAAGGTGCATTTTAGATGTGCGACCTTGTTTGCTAAAACTGAGTTATTTAAATGTGGGGTACTCTTTAAAACAAATGTAGGAGTATTCTCAATAACATCCCAAAGTTTCATGGTGATTGGATAAAAGGTGTATTAATCCATTTAGGACAAATCCACAAAGATACTTTCATTTTTGTATATAAAGATGTAACTAATACAGTGTTATTGAAAAAGAAAGTAGTTCCAGTGACTAAGTTGAATATATTTTTAGCCTACAAAATAATTCTTTTATTTAAATATCATTGGAAGTTGCATTTAGTTGACAATTTTTGGGATTTAAATTAATTTTTTTTACCTTTAGTAAAAAATAAAGCCATATAAAAAAATTTAAAACCATTTTCCTGTATGATGATCTTTGTTTTTGTTTATACGATATGTGGATATTTTAAAATGATTGTTTTAAAAAGTGTTAAAAATGCTTAGGTCTTTTTGCCTAGCTGTATGGGAAGTAAAATAGTTTAAAAATTCCTATATGGTTATAAAACCTTTTTTTGCATTGCTAGTAATGCAAACAAAACACTGCCCCTAATATTTGAAAAGAAATTTTGACATCCCCCTCTACATCAATATTTACACTTCATAGGTCACACAAAAGATATGAAGCTATAAAGTCTCTCTTACTGCTACATATTTCTTCTTTCCAAAGAAACACATTCCAATATTGTTCCATAGGGGTGGGGACTCAGGAATATTAGCAGCGGCTATTCTATATTTTGTGATAGCCACATCATAGTCAGCGTGGTTCTGCATCATGCTGCCAGCTGCCATTATAGCTTTGATGTGACTAGGGTCAAAGGTCATGGCATTTCCAAGGTTCTCAAAAGCTTTCTGGAACTGATTAATCTGTTGATCAAAGTATTTAAAAAAATATAATTTAAAATGTATAAAATAAATTGCATATAAAAATATTATAATAATTTATAAGTGTAAAGAAATTGTAAAACAAATTATTATAATCGAATTGATGAAGTATAAGAGCTTTTCTATTGTTTAGTATGAATAATAGTGTGGTTCACCTGCATATATAGAAGTCCAAGTGTTGTTAGAAGGTCTGGGTTTTCTGGGGAGTACCTGCGATCATAAAGGAGTGAAGAAAAATTACTACGCTGAGTTTAATTTGAGAAATTGTCTTAACTTAAAAGTGGCAGATTAAATAATGTTGTTTAATATCAGTGATAATGAAGAACAAAAAAAATTCAATATTTTAAGGCTTTGATCTCTGGATAAAAAAAGAACAGCCAGACACAGCATCCATTTTAATGTTAGGCTATATGGAATATGACACTAAAACCATAACTATAGAAATTATGAATTTTGATGTGCCTATTATAAGGTGGTTCAAACGTTTTAAAGGAACCAGAGATGGAGAATCTATATTACAGCTTTTAAATCTGTAAAAAACTTAACTTTCCAACCAAGCAGCAATTATAAAAAAGTAGAGAACTAAAGTCGTACCCAACATCCTTCCTATTGGGATATGGAAAAGAATTGAATAAACGAACAAAGTAGCAGCTTACTCAACAGCACTCCTGTAAGTGTCTATAGCAGCATTGATGTCCCTCTCCAACAGGTAGATTTTACCTAACATGACATAGGTCACTTCATGGCGACGTAGACTCAATGCCTGCTTTAGACAATCTTTAGCCTGGAATTGGAAATAAAGAAACTGTCAGTGTTTTTAAGCTAACAGTCCCAATTCATTAATATAATTAAGAAATTACCTTTTCTATCAATAAGGCAGATGGAGTAGAGTTCACCTGTTTCAGTGATCTTAGCATAGTAAGAGACTGGTAAGTTCAATGTCTTTACTTTCCAGAACATGAACCAAGTACCCATCAGTGCTGGGTGAAATCAGGGACATCCTATGGACTTGAGCCCAGGATTCAAACTCTAGACTTATAGATTAGTAGTAATTTACTCTACCATCTGACCTTGCTGTCCCATAATTAACATTAATATGAGCTAATTTTTTACAGGTTGCATAAAAAAGAATGTACAAACCTTTGTATATTCTCTCAGATACATATAACAAACACCCAAGTTGTGGTAAATTTCCTAGAAAAACAACAAACATAAAACAGCAATACCCAACATGGGAAAGATATAAAAGATGAAAATGAAATCGTGTTTTATTGTATGATTAGTATGTAGTTAGTAATTTAATAACATGACCTGTGACTTGATGTTGCTCGAAGTAAATCTCATCAAAGTTATATAGAGAACATATAGTACATTTATTTGTCAACCCACAGAATTAGCATTTTTCTGTTTCCTATTTTTTTACAATTAGACACATTTCTTAGTCAATTTGTTTCACATATGTTAAATCTTCATTATTGCTGGCCATGTCTTTCCACATCCTTAATTTATTTGAGACTGATGTTCTCCCAGTTAGTTTTACCAAGTTCCTGTGGTTTCTATTCTAAAAACAACTCATCCAATGATGTTAGCCAGTGGTTTTTAAAAGAGTGTTCAGTTTCATATGACTTTTACAATACTTAAACAGAAATGAACCTCATCTGAATATCTTCAACTTACTTGTATTATAATAGTTGACCTATAAGTTCAATGTACTAAAATATAAATTCAAGATATATTATAATAAAAGTGCAGACTATATTTACATTTCAGTTTAAGGCCTCAGTCAGTGTAACTTTAATTTGATACCTCACTTCAAAGATTATAAAATATAAACTCACCCAATCTTTTTCACTTATAGTTGCAGCCTGATTGTATACATCAATAGCAGCTTTATGTCTAGCAAGTAAAAACCTATACAAATGGAGTTTAAAATATGAAACACAAATTTGAATTTAATTTTAAAATGCTCCCACTGGAAGACATTTTTAGCTGAAACACTTTTTTCTGCACTGCAAGTATTATTTTTGATTCATTTAACCATATATTTGTTTTTAAACTTAACTTGATTTTGACATCTATGAAATTTTAAAGCATTCAATTATTTTTGTACTGACTATGCTTTTATATTTAGCATTATTACAGTAAGGTTATACAAATTAAAAGAGAAACGTGTTCTGCCACTTACAGTGACCTAGCAACTTGTTTGAGATTTTCTGGGTTCTGCATGTTTATAGCTGTACAAGTTTGGAAAATGTCAAGTGACTCTTGGATCTTTCCTTCTTGTCTCATTATCAAAGCTGCAAAGATTATTAAACAAAATTGAAAAGTGCAGACAGTTATCAATACTGGTAATTTTGTTGTTAAACACAAGATTTCAAGAATAAGAATAAACGGCAAGTAGGAAAAAAACCATTTAAAATAATCACCTTGAACATATAAAGCATATTCACACATGCCTCCAGTGTCTGCTAGTTGCTCACGTATCAATGCTTTGCATGTATCAAATTCCTTTCTTACATAATGAAGATGTATTAGCCAGTTGCGTCTTTCAAATGTAGGAATTTCAGGCGCTTCAGAAAAAAAGAAGTACATAATGGTTGTCATCTAAAAATAATGTAGAATAACTTTACAACCATCGAGACGATTTAAAATATTTTGTTAACTAAACCAGTTATTTTTCACAACTCTGTTAAAAATTTGACAATTTTTTTTTTCAGTGAGTGATTTTCTTTATCTAGTCTAAATTATATAGACAGGATATATAATACACTGAAAGCTGTATCAATATAAAGCTCATTGGACTTCTTACTGACTTACAATGTGTTGTTTGCAATTGTTAAGTGGTAGCAGATATGAGTGTAGGCTGTTAATTGATAAGAGTCAACTAAAGTCTGCAATAGAATTAGCTCAACAGCCTACAATAATGTAAAAAATAGTCAAATTATACACATTATCAGAATAACTGTAACTGTCATACCTTTCTTAGGCTTTGGCTTTGCTGGTTGAGATGTTTGAATAGGTACTTTTTTCTCAGTTTGATCTGCATCTTGTTTCTTAGAAAAAGAGAGAAAATGATTTTTGCTGGTTTTATAGATTATAGCCTTTGTAAAGTAATACTTTTACTCTGCATAAGACATAAAAAAAATTGATAATATTAATAATGTCCTTGTAAAGTACCAGTAACTTGAAGTATTATAATAAGTGTTTCTGTTAGTGTAAAGGTTACGGGTAAATAATGTGAAAGTTAGAGCTGTTTTTAAGTCTAAGTTAGAACACAGGTTAAGTAGCGTATAGTTTATGTAGGTTATAAAAATATCCTAATATATAAAGCCCACATGCATACTTCTCTCTTTCTCTCTCTGTCAGCAAAATATTTTTCAAGGCTATGAGATCAGTATCTTCAGCGACATATGAATGATTTAATGATACGGACTTTTGTTGAAAATAATATGTTGGATGAATTAAATGTATAAACTAATTTTTATTTTAAAGAAGTAGAAAATAAAATAAATGTATTTGAATGAAGAAACATATGTTAATTATGCAACTAGAAAAGTTTTTTTGGTTTGACAAGAAAAGATACAAGTAACACAAAAACAATGACTTCATATGTCACATGTTTAAACAACGGAAAGTACACAACACTTATGTCATCATTGATTTTAGGATAAAAATAGAAAAGTTGAAAATAAGCAAAAGTAATAAAACATAATATAGTAAAATTTAAATTCAATAAAGTTTAGCATTTAGAGTGTAATAAATAAGTGAAGAGCTTAGCATTAACAGTAAGTAAATGCATTAACAGAGAGCAGCTCCTCCGCTCTACACTACGTCTACACCTTCAGTAGCATCTTCTGTAAGCTCGAGCTGGCTGATTTTCATTATTCTTTAATGTATTATTAATACTAATAGTTTCGCTGTCTGTGTATCTATCTGTGTATGTATCTATCTGACAAGAACGCTCTAGAGAAAACACAAGCAAATTAAAAACATGCATAGTAATTCGAAAAACGAAGTATGACGTCGTCACATTTAGCATAGAGTAGAAAATAATCTCAAGCCGGAGAGTGCACACAGTAATATGACGTCATTGATTCTCGAGTAAACATTGAATAAAAAGGCAATTTTGTCTAATCTAAATGGTTTGCTGTGAAGAGTTTCTTGCATACAATTCTTCAGGTAGGGGCGAAGCCCCATCCCCGCTTAAGAACGTCTGAGCCCCCCCTCCCCAACTCAAAAGAAATTTCTTCATCGATACTCTATAATAAAATTACCGCCTAATTAATGTGTCTAATCTAAAAAGTGGTTTTCTTGCAATTTCTTTAATGCAATTCTTCAGGTAGTGGCTAAGCGCGACACCAGTGTTTCTTTCAGACTTTTTCCTCCCGGAGAGGGGTGGGGGTACTTGAAATTTTCGGGGGCGGGGGTAGAATTTTCTGGGAGGGGGCGGACACTGGAAAAAGTATATAATTATATTTAGTTGAATGGGACGGTAGACATGTTTTGGAGTGTGTGTGTAGTTGGGGGGGGGGGGGGGGGGGGAGGGGGGGGGGCGAAGCCCCCTCCTCCCAAGTAGAGTTGCCTGAAAGAAACGATAAATGCGACTTTTGTCATGAATGAGATTAGGTGCATGGTTTAGGGATATGCCTATGACTATATTTTGTATAAATTAAAGCGCCCGTTGTATCCTTCCTCAACAGGCCATTTTTCTCGTTAAACAATATTTGTCTTGTATAAATACACTTTTCTTATTAAAAACACTTAACAAAAAAACTGGGGCGGCATTTGGGGGATCTAATGCATTAAAGGCATTTCAATTAATTTTAGTGGAGAAAATTGCTTTAAGATATGGCAATTTGACATACGAGAAATATTATGGAAAGGGGTCATCCATAAATGACGTCACGCTTTTTTGACGATTTTTCCCCCCCCCCACCTCCGTCACACGTCGTCACAAAAAGCCAGACCCCCCCCCCCTAAAATGACGTCACACCTCAGCCTACAACCCTCCTCAAAATTGCAGTTGAATTTTTTTTTAAACATCGATATTTTCCCCAAATCTTGACTGAACTCTGTCAAAATAGAGTATTTTAATCAAGTCCTATTACAATTTATTAAAACAGTTTTCTAAAACGCAAAATAACATCTAAAATTTGTTTTCTAACATTGCATTTTGATAATATAAAAGTGTGACGTCGCACCATCTGACCCCCCCCCCCACATCACACACTGTCACAAAATTATGGACCCCCCCTACAAGTGTGACGTCATTTATGGATGACCCCAAAGAACTGAACTCGTATCTTGAGGTACCACTGTATACATTTTAACTTGATAAAGTTTGAACTTTGATTAAGGTCACATAAGTAAGTAGCGGGGCTACTTTGTGAAATATTTAGAATATTAGTAGAGAGGTTTCGTAGTCATTATGATTATTAGTTTCAGCCTACATACTACATACTGTATTGTTTTTAAAATCATTTTGAAAATTATTAGGAAGTATCTACATTATAACATTAAACCGCCACTCATCTTAATCATGATCTTAAGACTTATGGCCCTTATTTTATTTATTGTATTCAATATATTGTTAAGAGTTAAGTTAAGAGTAGGCCAAACTATGTGACTTTAAGAAGAGAGAATGCTTTTTTTTAAGTAATGAAGCATCAGATCCAGCTCAGTAATTAGTCTACTTAGTAATGTAATAATAATAAACAATTAGTAGGCCTAATGAATTGTTTTTAAAATTGTGATGAGTGTCACTACACTTACTAACTTCATCTAGATCTAGAATCTAGCTTTTTAGTCTTCTTGTTCTTAATCAGTGACTGAGTGAGTGACTGAGACTCAGAATTGACTTGGTTTTACTTTTATTGTGGTGAAAACTAATGAGCAGTCATATCAGGTAATAAAATAACATTCGAAATAGTTTTTGTAATGTAAAATATGTATGATAAATCATGTGCGATTTAAAATATTATAGAGTTTTAGACAATATGAGAGTGATTCTTATTTTATTTAACTACCTGTATTACCGAGTCTGCCATTGTGAAACTATTTACGTTAATATGGTAAATAATGGATTGGAGTTTAATTTTGAATAACTATCAAAACGCTGATAATCTTTTTAAATATTATTTAAAATAACTGTTTAATGTGTAAAATAGCTCTATAATTAAAAAAAATATTTATATTTCAAATAAAATATACATAGATTTACTATACTAAATTTCAATGCTACGCTACTAAGAAAACTTAATTCGCACGGGCATCGACCAGCCTCCGCAACCCTCTAGATGGCGCTGATCCAAGTTTTTATCTGCAGGATGATGAGGAACTGCTCAGTAATCATTCGGTGGTTTTTCAGAACATTGCCATTTCTTCAGAGTGGAACCAACATTTATCAATATATTTACACTTGATTTTGTGATTACAGAAAACGTTTACGGATATAAAACATTAATATTTATTTTTAAAATGGATATTGAGGTAAGTTAAAAAATTTGTTTCGTTTCTTTTACAGCCCTACAATACCCTCCTCACAACATAAAAATAATCCAAAATAAGTGGCAAAAAAATAAATATTTGCGATATTTATTTTTTCACATTCAATTTCGTTAAAATATAATACGTGAATAAATGAAGTGGGTTATTAATAAATAATTTTTAAAAAATTATTATTTATGGCTTTCTTATAAATAGTTTTCTCTGCATATTTATGGTTTTCTCATAGTTTTCTCTGCATATTTATTTAATGATAGTTTTCTCTGCATACTTATGTAATAATAAACAGTTTTCTCTGCATATTTGTGTAATAATAATAGGTCTTTATATAGACTCAAGGTCTAGATTAAATTTAGTATTTTGCGATAACAATAGTTATTCAGCATATTAAAGTTTTCATAAAGGTACTATCACACCGGTAACGTAACTAAGTATGTATAGTGCCCTTTGCGACTAAACATGTCTCAACCTATCATACAAGTGAGCTTAAAATCTTCGAAGTTTTAAAGCGAGTTTATAGAACTACTTTATACAAAGATATACAGTGTATCAGGGACGGCGTGGTCGGATGATAAAGCTTTACCACTGCTAACCCGATGCGACTATATAAGGAGTCCCTGAATCTACTCAGCTGTAATGGGTACCTGGGTCACTTTGGAGAAAATAAGGTCATTGAAGCTCTACTTCATCTGATCTATGTGTCTTGGGCACAAAAAGAGTGAGTCAATAATACAGTGTACGCCAGCCAGCCTATAAACATCTTATAAAGAATTTTTGTAAATAATTCGATGACCACCGACTCCTCCACTGATGTAAAGGATCATTTTGCAACAATATAAAGCCCAATATCAAACTTGTTTTTGTTGTCATGCTGGTTAGGACATCTTCCATTAAGCCACATAACGGTTTGTTTAATTAAAAAAAACGCAATTTATTTATTGGACAATCTATTTTATTGTGCATCGTAAAGCAGACCCCTGCATAATTTTTACCTGGGTTATCTACGTGAATTGATAAGCATTGTATCCCGGTAATTGAGACAAATTGCTAATCGACCGACGAGCAAATAGTTTTACACAGCGTCGATCAACAGTCCATCGTTTGAAGCTGCGCGACATTTCTCCATTTCTATAGAAACACCCCCTATCAACACACACCAATTTAAGCGTCAATCAACCGGCATGCATGAAAACAAAAGCACCCCCACCACTCTCCCCTCCCCCGACTGTTTACCTCGGGATAATTAATAAGTCATGAATATTTGTTAGCGGTGCTAACACTAAGGAAAAAAAAATCGATGGAAACGTACTGGAGTAATCTCAACATAAAGACTCTCGCTGGTGACGTCTTGACATCAAAGGCATGATGGGTAGAGAATTGCACCAGCCACCCCCACCCCAGCCCGTTATGTAGGTCATATCTTTGTGTGACGAATTATTTTAACTTTTTTTTTTCAAATTGGTTGTTCAGAAAAGAGGAGGTGAGTCGAGTCGGAGAGGAGTAGTAGGATGCTGCACATCTTATACAACACGACAATATGACGTCTTCAACACATCATATAGACGTTTAACGTTATAATCAATACCCTTATAAGACCCCTTCAATCTTTGCGAACTCCATAATACTTTGGCGATACAAAAATATCTGATATTTATAAGATAGCATAATTTTATTTCAGATTAACGTACATGTTGCTTCTGTATTTGAAACAGTGGTAAAGTTTTTATTGAGTTCGAAACCTTTTAAACTCATCTAAAGCTTGCAACAAAATTACAAAACCACCTACAGATTTGTGCACCACTAACCTATAGGTTATCGCTAAATGTCGACAGACACCCCGTCTATGTTTTAACTAATTAATTTCAACCACAATTGCTTTAAATTTATTTATTTAAAAAACAACAACAACGCGCCTTCACTTATATAAAGTATACGGTGATAACAATATACCACATGATGCAGGAGTTGACTTATTCTCTTCACAGTGTGTTTACTCAAGCATCACAATTCTTTTATCGTAAAGCTTTCGTTTTTCTTTTTACCTCTATGTGAACGCTTTACCAGAGCCCAATATTCTGATAATATTTTAGCTCTCGTGCAGAACTGTTGTAATTTTTATGCAGTAGCGAGTTGATTAATTTTTGCAATGCAGCCTTTTAGAACCGAATGCAAAGAGACGTTTACATTATTTTTGTACTGTTTGAACTGTAGAGTATAACACTGTTAGACGCAGAAACCTTTTAACTAGGAACTAGCTACTAAGACCGTGTTCTAGTCGAAAGGCAAGCCGTTAGATTAATTTTAGGCATGTCGTGAAGTAGAATACATGGACAAAATGTCGCTTATTCAACAAGAATTGTAAGCTTTTCCATACGTGTCAAATGTCGTGTCATAAATCTCGTGACGCCTGCTCGAGTTTGTTATTATTATTTCTAAACACTCAGCTGCTCTACACAGCTTGAAATCAGTACCCAGCACCAGCTTCTAGAAAAAAAATGACGACTGGGCTTAATTACATTGGCCTAAATATGGTTCAGCATTCTGTCGGCAAATATTTTAAATGGCACTCTTGATAGCCGGCTAAATTTTGTTGTATGTAGGCAGCACAATGTTGTGTATGCCGGTTAAACTTTGTTGTATGTTGATGAAACATATGTTGTAAGATAATTACAGCTGAAGTTCAAAGTGTGACGACATAGATCCCACATTAGGAAGTATGACAGAAGAGGACAGAGAATGGCTGGGGATGATAGAGACTGACTGAGAATTGTCAAGCACGTCAGAAAGGCTGGAGAACAACAGAGTACGGCATAGTTTGACCCTTTGAATACGGTCTTATTATAGCACGCCATTTAAACGGAAATAATATTAATTGTTCCAGAAGGTTCTACTCACTCGAGGACCTCACCAGTCCCTTGGGAACCCCACCCCTCCCCCGACGCGTTTATGGTTGTCATGACAACAGCGGGTGCCTTGAACTATATTCACCCTACCGCACCCTACTGCTCGTACAAGTCCGCCATCGTTGTAGAATTGACATGGTGAAATGTTCGATCAACTTTCGATTTAAAAGTGAACTTTTATCGATTGGATTATTTTTTTTTTAAAACCCAGAGCCCCAAAGCTTATATGTACCCAGCTCGCCATTAAATGTCTTGTTAAGTGCCCTGTGGGGGATCGTGGTCAACTCCAGGGCGGTCCCTTCCGGTCTGCCTCGTTTGAAGTGTCCGTGGATTTCATTAGTTAGCGGCCAATGGGATTACAGGAAAATTGTGTTATAAAGATAACATGGGGGGGGGGGGGGGGGAGCCGCTGGTGATTACATCATTAACGGTAACTTTATTTATGGTACATCTTCTGATGCTAAAGTTACTGGAATTTCAAACAGAGAATACAGTTTTAGATGGTACCAAGTGACGTCACTAGATCGGGTATCACTTGGTGCGGTAACTGAGGGTGTCACCCGGTGCGGTAACCGAGGGCGCCGCCCCACCGCTTCCAATAATTTCGCATTTTCGGTTTGGTGTCAACCCTCCACTCTACTATTTTATTAAATTGAAATGGATAAAACATTATTATTGACAGTAAATTTTGCGACTTTTCAATTTGGTGTCAACCCCTAAATAGTGTCAACCTGTTTGGACCCCCCCACCCCCGCTTTCTGACGCTACAGATTTTCCCGAGCCGATGCTGAATTAGCGGGCAGGGGCGGATAACGTATGGTAAAACTTGACTCAGGCCCCTGGCTAGAAATAGATCGGTGATTTTTTACTTTGGTCACGATATCTTGAACCGCCACTTATTGTTGGCACCAAACCAATGTTAAAACTCCTTAAGTTGCCGACCGATGATATTTCGTCATGGCATCGCTAAAAGGACTAAAAGTTTTCTAACGAAGTCTGTATTTACTATCAGATTTGAGGGGTTTAGTGGAGCGGGGATTCACATCTTAGACCGTTGAACACGTGACTTTATCCAAGACTTACAGACACGTTTTGTTTACCAAAACTTTGCCATCGATCCCCAATAGTGGGCCCATCTAAACACCATTCTTGTCCGCTAGAGTTGTGTTTGTTATCTGCTTAATGGCTCCCCTCTGCTGGTTGGTTTAACGGCTCCCTGCCGCCACAATGTTTAACGCCCCCTCCCCCTTCCACTGTTTAACGAACCCCACACCCCCATACTATTTAACTACTCCCCTCCCATGTTGTCCTGTTTAACAGCTCACGTCCTGTACTGGCCTATCTAACCGCTCCCCAAACATGCTGTATTAACCACTCCCCCCCCCCATGCCTGGTGCGGTAGAGAATTGAGACAGGAGGCGGAGAGGGTCGTATCGCAACTTGACATTTAAAACTGACGTAAGGGTCCGGCCTTTTTAATTTGTCCGTTATCTTTTTATCTGCGAGGCATTGGGCGGCACGGGTAAGATAGGAGCGTCCATAGAGGGTTGATATTATGGGATACTGCCCTGTTTACTTGTGGGCTGGGTAAACACTGCCCTGTTTACTTGTGGGCTGGGTAAACACTGCCCTGTTTACTTGTGGGCTGGGTAAACACTGCCCTGTTTACTTGTGGGCTGGGTAAACACTGCCCTGTTTACTTGTGGGCTGGGTAAACACTGCCCTGTTTACTTGTGGGCTGGGTAATGCCCTGTTTACTTGTGGGCTGGGTAAACACTGCCCTGTTTACTTGTGGGCTGGGTAAACACTGCCCTGTTTACTTGTGGGCTGGGTAAACACTGCCCTGTTTACTTGTGGGCTGGGTAATGCCCTGTTTACATGTGGGCAGGGTAATGCCCTGTTTACTTGTGGGCAGGGTAATGCCCTGTTTACTTGTGGGCTTGGTAAACACTGCCCTGTTTACCTTGGGCTGGTTAAACACTGCCCTGTTTACCTGTGGGCTGAATACAATAAACACTGCCCTGTTTACCTGTTGGCTAAATGCAATAAACACTGCCCTGTTTACCTGTTGGCTGAATGCAATAAACACTGCCCTGTTTACCTATTAGCCAGACGAATTGAATTTAATATACACATATAGGGCATATGCCTTACACAGATTTTAGCTTACAGGCAAGATAACTAAGGTAGCTGTTAACATGTTGACTAGTAGACTTTAAGGTAGTTGTTTACGTGTTGAGTAGTAGACTAAGGTAGTTCTTTACGTGTTGACTAGTAGACTTTAAGGTAGTTGTTAACATGTTGACTAGTAGACTTTAAGGTAGTTGTTTACGTGTTGAGTAGTAGACTAAGGTAGTTCTTTACGTGTTGACTAGTAGACTTTAAGGTAGTTGTTAACATGTTGACTAGTAGACTTTAAGGTAGTTGTTAACATGTTGACTAGTAGACTTTAAGGTAGTTGTTAACATGTTGACTAGTAGACTTTAAAGGTAGTTATTTACGTGTTGTCCAGATGACTTTACAGCGGCTATTTAACTGTGACTGGATGACTTTAAGGTAGCTGTTTACCTGTTTACTATATACTTTACGGTAGCTGTTTACCCGTTTACTATAAACTTTAAGGTAGCTGTTTACCTGTTGTCCAGATGACTTTAAGGTAGTTGTTTACCTGTTTACGATATGACTTTAAGGTTACTGTTTACCTGTTGTCCAGATGACTTTATTGAGTCTTTTCACTTGATGGTTGGATGCATACAATTCTAATTTTGTATTGTGTGCTGATGTCATTTTGAACACTACCCCAAAATCTATTCTTATACACTCACCTGGAAAAGCAATACAGAATCGAACACATCGATTATTGCGTATCGATTTTTTCTACCTTCTACTCAAATGTCATGAAAACATGGGATTTGTATAACGACGGAGTCAACTCTCTCTTGATTGAACATGTCAACTCTCTCTTGTCTCTACATGACAACTTTCTCTTGTCTCTACATGTCAACTTTCTCTCGACTGTACCCTGTATGCTAACTTTCCTCTTGACTGTCCACTTACTCATGTCTCCTTCAAACCTCCACCCCCAGCCCACACTCACCCTTCTCTGCGTGTACCCAGCCTACACTCGCCCTTCTCTGCGTGTACCCAGCCTACACTCACCCTTCTCTGCGTGTACCCAGCCTACACTCACCCTTCTCTGCGTGTACCCAGCCTACACTCAACCTTCTCTGTACCCAGCCTACACTCACCCTTCTCTGCGTGTACCCAGCCTACACCCTCCCTTCTCTGCGTGTACCCAGCCTACACTCACCCTTCTCTGCGTGTACCCAGCCTACACTCACCCTTCTCTGCGTGTAACCAGCCTACACACACCCTTCTCTGTACCCAGCCTACACTCACTCTTCTCTGCGTGTACCCAGCCTACACTCGCCCTTCTCTGCGTGTAACCAGCCTACACTCACCCTTCTCTGCGTGTACCCAGCCTACACTCACCCTTCTCTGCGTGTACCCAGCCGAGTGAGTGCCACGAATGCGCGTGAAACATGCTGAACATTTCTGTTCGTGTCAGGAGCGTGGAGAAGGAAGTGGGTGGGATTAGGACACACCTTTAGATAACCCCGGGGCTTTACCACCGGGCTGGAAACGACGGAGGGGGGGGGGAGGGTTGAGATCAGGACTAGGAAGAGATGCATCCACAAATAAAATAATTCTGTTGAGTGATGTGCCTGGGGGCTAGCAGGGAATGTCTGTTTGCTGAGAAACGGAGGTTTGGTCCCAATGTTTCCGAGAAAGTTGCTGCAGGAAATAAATAAACAGAAAAAAACTTGTTTAAAAAAAACAACAAAAATACTTGAATTAGAAAACACGCAAAAAGTTTTTCAGCACAATAAAAGAAAATGTAGAAGACTAGCAACTCTATTTCAGGAACGATAACTCGCACATACATTGTTTAGGAATAGATAAAAGATAATCAGTACAACATTGAAAAGTTAATTATTTCCTGATTTTCCTTACATGTGTTATTCATAATTGTACACACGCAGACGAAAAATGAGGGAAGAAAGTCTCCAAAAAACTAGATCGCGTGACAGACTTTACGGCACCCATCTCTATATCTCTCTTACCAAAAAAAGAAGACGCCATTTGGGGCGGTCTACACCCTCCGTGCTACGCCGCTGTATTATTCAGTTTATTGGTTCGCATACTTCACACATTATTCATCTAATATTTTCTTCAGACGGTCTAGTGTTTTCAAACACAGAAGCCTTTAATCTATAGTTACATTGGTCGAAGATATTTAGGGTCTACCTTTTTTTTTCTCTGTAATGTACCAAGTTTAGATGAAGATTATTTCTAACTTTTAATCTGCATTTTCCCCTCTAATGTACCAAGTTGAGAAGATTATTTAGCCTATAATAATTTATCTGCTATTTTCTCTATAATGTACTTTGTTAAGAAGATTATTTATAACCTTTTATCTGCTATTTTCTCTGTATGTACCAGGTTGAGAAGATTATGCCTAACCTTTTATCTGCTATTTTCTCTGTATGTACCAGGTTGAGAAGATTATGCCTAACCTTTTATCTGCTATTTTCTCTGTATGTACCAGGTTGAGAAGATTATGCCTAACCTTTTATCTGCTATTTTCTCTATATGTAGGCCTACCAGGTTGAGAAGATTATGCCTAACCTTTTATCTGCTATTTTCTCTGTATGTACCAGGTTGAGAAGATTATGCTTAACCTTTTATCTGCTATTTTCTCTATATGTACCAGGTTGAGAAGATTATGCCTAACCTTTTATCTGCTATTTTCTCTGTTTGTACCAGGTTGAGAAGATTATGCCTAACCTTTTATCTGCTATTTTCTCTGTATGTACCAGGTTGAGAAGATTATGCCTAACCTTTTATCTGCTATTTTCTCTGTATGTACCAGGTTGAGAAGATTACGCCTAACCTTTTATCTGCTATTTTCTCTATATGTACCAGGTTGAGAAGATTACGCCTAACCTTTTATCTGCTATTTTCTCTATATGTACCAGGTTGAGAAGATTATGCCTAACCTTTTATCTGCTATTTTCTCTGTATGTACCAGGTTGAGAAGATTATGCTTAACCTTTTATCTGCTATTTTCTCTATATGTACCAGGTTGAGAAGATTATGCCTAACCTTTTATCTGCTATTTTCTTCACGCTAGAAACATCAATATTTGATTTGCTTCATCCTTCACCATAAATCACACCGCATGTCAATCAGAGCGCATGCGCATGTTACGCCCCGCCCCTCCCCATCTCAACCCTCCCTCTCTCGGTCACGTGATGAAATCTTCAAAGACCCGGAATGTTCCAATTTCGTCTGATAGCGTCTCGTTTGGGCTGGGCAGACGGTCAGTGTCACGTGGTCCTACTGTCACTGAGAGTTTCTGTCATTGAAGAGGGGGGGGGAGGTGGCTGTCACTGAGGGGGGAGGGCGTCACCGAGGCTGGCTGTCACTGGGGGGGGGGCTCACTAAGGGTGGCTGTTCTAGTTTAATTTCAGAAGAAAGCAAAACTAAACAACTGCTCACATTATTAATGAAACAACGTAGGCACTGCTTCTTCGCATTTACTTTTTTTTATTAGTATCTCAACACACATACATAACACAGACGCTAACTCTGACCTTCACACTAACCCTTATACGGACCAAACAGAGACATGGAAAGAATAAAATAACAAAACAAATATGGTTGCCGGAACTTATCTAAGCGTAAAAAACACCAAACATAATTTGTCTGATCAAACCCTCGTTTGACCGCATTCAGTTGCATGAAAAACAACCTACGCACCGCCACCCAATGCCTTGTAAGTTTTTTGAAAAACTATTTTTAACATAATCCATGCTGGTACCCAACATCACCCCACCCCCCACACAACCCCTCCCTCACATCGACCCCCCCACACACAACCACTCCCTCACATCGACCCCCCCACACACACAACCCCTCCCTCACATCGACCCCCCCCCCCCCAAACACACAACCCCTCCCTCACATCGACCCCCCCCCCCCCCACACACACACACAACCTCTCCCTCACATCGACCTTTCCCCCCACAAAACACTTTTTGGATCAAACTGTCAATCCTGTTAAGTTCACAACTGACTGCTCACCAGCCGACTATCTGTCTCCCGCACGTGCAGGAGTTTTGTGTTCCAGACGTTGTTGTCGTTTCACGTCAATTGATGACGTGCGGCAGGAATTGGTAGCCTCATGTTAGTGGCACCAGTAGCTGTACAGAGACTAGTGCTGGCAGAAGTACTTACACTAGTGCCACTAGCAGTACTGAGCCTAGTGCCACTAGCAGTACTGAGCCTAGTGCCACTAACAGTACTGAGCCTAGTGCCACTAGCAGTACTGAGCCTAGTGCCACTAGCAGTACTGAGCCTAGTGCCACTAGCAGTACTGAGCCTAGTGCCACTAGCGGTACTGACCCTAGTGCCACTAGCAGTACTGAGCCTAGTGCCACTAGCGGTACTGAGCCTAGTGCCACTAGCAGTACTGAGCCTAGTGCCACTAGCGGTACTGAGCCTAGTGCCACTAGCAGTACTGAGCCTAGTGTCACTAGCTGTACTGAGCCTAGTGCCACTAGCAGTACTGAGCCTAGTGCCACTAACGGTACTGAGCCTAGTGCCACTAGCAGTACTGAGCCTAGTGTCACTAGCTGTACTGAGCCTAGTGCCACTAACGGTCACGACCCTAATGCCACTAGCAGTACTGCAGTAGTGCCACTAGCAGTACTGAGCCTAGTACCACTAGCAGTACTGAGCCTAGTGCCACTAGCGGTACTGAGCCTAGTGCCACTAGCGGTACTGCAGTAGTGCCACTAGCAGTACTGACCCTAGTGCCACTAGCGGTACTGCAGTAGTGCCACTAGCCTACCTGACACTAGTCACCAAACAATGATATTACGGACACGTGGAGGTTTAACAGACCCAGTGAGGCGAAGCTTGAACAAATGATCTGGCAAATGATCTGTTGACTCAACGATAAGGCTCAGCTTTGGTTCTGGTCGATATTACAAGCAGATGATTGTGTGGCTTGCACATTGTCCACCTGCCCGCCATTGGGTGATTGTAGGGCCATCGGGGGATTGTAGGGCCATCAGGTGATTGTAGGGCCAGCGGATGATTGTAGGGCCATCGGGTGATTGTTGGGCAATCAGGTGATTGTAGGGCCAGCGGGTGATTGTAGGGCCAGCGGGTGATTGTTGGTCAATCAGGTGATTGTAGGGCCATCGGGTGATTGTTGGTCAATCAGGTGATTGTAGGGCCAGCGGGTGATTGTAGGGCCATCGGGTGATTGTAGGGCCATCGGGTGATTGTAGGGCCATCGGGTGATTGTTGGTCAATCAGGTGATTGTAGGGCCATCGGGTGATTGTAGGGCCAGCGGGTGATTGTATGATCATCAGTTGTGTGTGGCTAGCACTAGCAAACTGTCCAGTTACCACTAGGTGATCGAATGCTGTAAGAAACAATCTAGAAATATTTACACTTCATAATACACTGTGTTTTAACATGATTTTTATCTTCCTTGTTTTAAAATTATATAATTAAAACGTTTTATCCGTTTGAATTGTTCAACGAATATAAAAATGGAAGTAATAAACCGGTCCTGAACAGGCCGTCGACCGAGGATAAACCAACAAGACCAGCTAACAGAATCATCGGCACTGGCCGTGATTCCATTAACTCGCCGTTAGACACCGCATGCCCAGTGTCCACTGATGGCTAGTTGAGCTTGTATGGAGGACGCTGGAACCGGAAGTCTGTACTCGGGTCAATTTCCGCTTGATGGTCACTTGGAGTGGGAGCATACGGACGGGGGTGCCAGGCAATTATTCGACAAAAGTTAAGCTATCTAGAGTTGGTCTTGTGTGCTCTGTAGCCCCAATCTTATGTGGTCCATAGCACCAATCTTCTGTGGTCCATAGACCCAATCTTCTGTGGTCCATAGCCCCAATCTTCTGTGGTCCATAGCCCCAATCTTCTCTGGTCCATAGCCCCAATCTTCTGTGGTCCATAGCCCCAATCTTCTCTGGTCCATAGCCCCAATCCTCTGTGGTTCATTTCCGTTAGATAGAGGTTTCCGGCAGAGGTACCACCTTCTATCCTCTACCAAGACCAAGTTCTATACATTCAGTTTTATGTCACGTGAGATAAAGTCTAATGAGGTGTCCAGGATCATTTCAGACCTCACCAGGGGCGTACCTCATTGTCCACGAGTGACGTCACGCAGGGCGGGGTGGAAACAGTTTATCAAGATGACCCGGCCCCATCATCCCCACAATGGCCCTTTCTTTCACCCGGTGCAAATATCTATATGGGCATGCTGAGTTTTTTGTGTGTGTGATGTAATATTTTCTTCTACGCCAGTGAATTATCTCGAATGTTCTGGACGTGGCGTTATTTGCGCTGCCTCTGTCCTGATGAAAAGACTTGGATGATCCCGCGCTTTTTGTCGGCGTGGAAGATGGAGTAGCACATCTAATGAAGGCGGCGAGCCGGGTTTACTGATAAAGCTTTTCATGTAATCAGCGTGGTGCCACAAGTTATGGGAATCTGGCTTATTAGTTTCTCCACGACACCCCCGGGATCATGGACACCCCCCCCCCCTCAATACTTATATTTAGATGTGATCTTATGTTTCCTTGTATCTAGATGTGATCTTATGTCTCCTGTCTTGTCTGAAATTCTCTGGTTCTAATTGGGTGTACATTTAATTAAAGGACCAATTTTTTAAATTATATTTTCTGTGCGCATATATTTTGTGTTTTCGATGTCCATAGTTGTCCAATTATTTGATTACTCTGCGAATATATTTTATTTTCGTTGTCCAATTATTTTCTGTGCGCATATATTTTGTGTTTTCGTTGACCAGTAGTTTTATTTACTGTGCGCATATATTTTGTTTTCGTTATCCATGTTTTCGGGGCATATATTTTGTATTCTCGTTGTTCAATAATTTTATTTTCTCTTTTTAATTTTTTTTTAGGTGTCAAATTAATTATGTTTTCTCTGAGCGTATATTTTTGTTGTTATCAAATTAATTATGATTTACCAGTTATTTGTTTTAGATATTCAATAATTTATATAAGTTTGAGTGTACATATTCGGTAAACACCGTATTCGATTATTTTTAATCACGCGTAATTAACCTCACTTAGGGCTACTCCAACATCAAGTATCCGAACTCTCAACAACACATTTGAAGTAATAACTACATTGACTCTGCCAGTCTTTGACATTCAAGCATTACGATGCATTATATTACTCTATAGCTATATCGCTAACCGGATCGATTTTAAATAACTTCGACGCAATTTCGAAATCTGATCGGGCCTTGTTAATTAACACAATTAAGCATGTCAAGCCTTACAAATCCAGTTGTCAATAGTGAGATGGTATCTCCCTCCCCGGGGGACGACATGTATATTTCAGCGCCACCCACGGGCCAGCCTCACAGAACTGGTTAATGTGCCGGGGAAATTTGTCATTAAATATTGACGTCCGTTAATTTTAACCCGGTCAACCAAAGCCTCGTCTACTGGTCTGGCTGGTCAAATATTCAGCGGCTCGTCCAGACGACGGTGGCGGAGGGGCGGAATATCGTTGCTGGACCGTTGGACGTGGTCAGCAGACGTTGAGTCACTCCCGCGGCCACTGGCTGAATTATGTACTCACCCTGGCCACTGATTGTAATCTGATTGCGTTTGCCTGACCGCAGCGCCATTTTGTGGCGGGGTGTTACTTCAGCGTCCGCCCTGGGTCAAGGGTTAAAGTCTGCGCATGCTCCGTTAAGTCTCGTTTGGTGATTCCGTTAAACAGATTTGGAGAACTCTTTAGATATTGGTTATCTATATCCGGATTATTGGCAATGGCGACTACATAATACACTGGTTTGTACGCTTCAAAAAAGTTATAATATAGCACAAATGCACAGAGCTTACAGTGATGCATTTTTAATTACACACAAGGCATAAAGTGATGAATTGTATTTACATAAAACCCATAAAGTGATGAATTGTCCTAATATATAATTCCCCATGTGCGCACTTCTCTCTCTCTCTCTCTCTCTCTCTCTCTCTCTCTCTCTCTCTCTCTCTCTGTCTGTCCGCAAAATATTTTCGCCGGACATCACGTCAGAAACGGCAGCGATATATGGAGAACTTTATACGGACTTTTGTTGAAAATAATATGTTAGATGTTTTAAATGTATAACCACAATTTTATTTAAATAAGAAAAATAAAAATTAAAGGCGTATTCGAATGTAGAGAAACAGTATTATTTATGCAACCGGAAAAGCATTAATAAATGTGAAAAATAACGCATAAAATTGTGACGTCACTATTGCTTATATATTAACTAATGACGTCATCTGCCGTGTTTAGAATAAAAAGAAATGAACTATTTCATTCAAATTTGATTTAGATCTACGTACACTATGAAATGTATACAATACAATTTTTCCGGCCTAAACTCATAACATTTATTTTATTTATTTGGATTCTAGATCTAGATATTCTAGATTCAACTATTCAAATAATACATTTCTATACTAAAGTATTTCAGGCCTTAATTACTTTATTGAAATCTTTGTTTATCTATGCAATTTGCTAATCTCTATAATATATAAAGCAAAGTTGTCGGGTGCCCGATAGGGCACTTCCCGGCGCCGCAGGCGCTTCAAATTTGGCAGGATCTTGCCTTGGGGCGACAGAACACGGGGGCCGGTTGGCCGAAAAGTCTACGATGATGGGGTCAAAACTGACCTCGACTGACCGGCGCCTTATATGAGCTATAAATCGAAAAAAAATGTCCACGGAGGAACCTCTTCATAACTCTTGAGGTCGTAGACCGGCCCTCGGGCGAATTAATTAAGCATTCAAATTCTCAATGTTTTCGAAAGCCTAAGCAAAGCTGGGCAGCATGCCTAGTATTTACATAAAACCCATAAAGTGATGAATTGTATTTACATAAAACCCACAAAGTGATGAATTGTATTTACATAAAACCCATAAAGCGATCAATTTTATCTACACACTTCTTAGTTCTGCTCTAAAGTGTTCAACAAAGCAATCACTATGACGACAGTAGCGTCACTATGACGACAGTAGCGTCACTATAACGACTGACAGCGTCACTATGACGTCAGACAGGGTCACTATGACGACTGACAGCATCACCATGACGACTTACATCGTCACCATGACGACAAATCGCGTCACTATAACGAAAGTCCTCGAACAATTGAAGCATTGAATAGTAAACCCGGTCAAATAAAATTGTTGAATTTTGTCCTTCATTTGTTGATGAAGTCTATTTATAGCGTTGGATAAAAATAGAATTTAAAAATAGCACGTTGATTAGCATCCCGCTGCTGTCGTTCTGAACAGACCGTGTATTGTCAGTGCTTGAACTACTTGACACGCCTACTCGCCTTTTTTTCTTCATGTCAAACCGGTAAACGTTGTTTTATCTTAACACCTAATATCACAACCAAAACAACTTTTATTATCTTTTAATTTCGTGAAAGTCTTTATGATAAATAATTAGTCATGCTCCAACATGAGTGTGTTGTAGTTCGTGGTCGTTTTGTTTTTGCCTTGAGAAAATCTGTAACCATTTTATTTTGCATTTGTTTTTCGACCAGCTAACACGCTATGTTTCACTGTATTAAGTCTATTGGTAAATAAAGTTCAGAATGTTTGTAGGCTTACCATAGCGCGGTTTACAAACTGTTTGTAGGCTTGCCATAACAGAGTTCACTAGCAGTTTGTAGGCGTACCGTAGCGTAATATATACACACACAAATATTCCATGAAAAATTTGTATATCAGCGGTTCTAGTTCTCTTTCACCCCACTACCCCCTACCCTAGCACCACGAGCTCCTCTAGGAGAATAGGGCGGGGTTAACTTCTCTTTAGGCGGGTCGGGGGGGGGGGGGGTGATAATAATTTGGACATCTTGTTAGCGGCAGGTAATTAACTTGACACCGTCCTCCCCTGGGACTGAAAGCTCTGGAGGACCGGGACAGGACAGGAGAGGACAGGAGAGGACATCTGAATTTTAATGGCTGACTTGGTGGCTGAACAGCGGTCAGGTTTGATGAGTTGATTTTCTTTCGTTTAAGCCAGGGGGATCAACAGTGTGTTAATGTTTGGAATAGTGCAGCGGTTCTAGTTCTGTGGACAGTTTCAGCGTTGTACTTTTAAGGGGGTAGGCTCCGGTAAAAAAAGAACTTTACTAATACTAGAGGGCAAACCATTTTTTTTTCTATACGGCTTTTTAAAGGTACATCCGAATATGCATTTCCACTAAAAAAATTAGTAAATTTTTTTGGGTAAGTATGACAACGGCGGCCATATTGAAAAATTAACCCCTTCGTAGGCTTTCCACCATTCAACAAATATTACATTTTAAGTCCAATAAACAATGAATTTGTAATCTTCTACCACATTTTGGGGTACTAAAAATTTTAAGTGCAGATCTTAAAACTAATTTCTGATGAATTTTCAAATAGTGGGTCCGTCAAAAACACTAGATTTAATGCCCCAAAAACTCCCCAAAACTTAGTGCTTTTACCGGATCCAAAATAATTTGAAAATTCATAAGAAATTAGTTTGAAGATCTGCCTACCCCCTTAAAATCCGAACCCTTTCTCTTGGGGGGTCACGCTGAAACAGCGTGTGGTCCCGACTTCAAACCTCCCAGTAACGCACCTGGTAATACAATCTTTCATCTTTAAAAGGTTTTAATGAAATCAAAAGATTTATTATTAATTTAATGAACCAATTTATAATTTATCTCGAGGGATTTTTAAAAATAAAATTTAAAATAATTATAAAAGTAAAAAAGAAAATCTAGATATCTTTAAAGTGGCCCATTTTTTCTTCGTTTCGGCTTGAAATATTATTTTTTATCTTTAACAAGGAGCGTCTCTGAAGCCGTATCTAACATAATTAACTTAATTAAACATCGCATGTTAGCATGCATTTTTTCCAGAGGCCATTAGCGCGCAGATATCTGTATCCCGTTTAAGCAGATTTGGAACATGGCTTCTCAATCCTAGCCAGATCCGATTTCAGGCAAAAATTTGAATCGAGATTTAGATAATAAACCTATTCAAACATCTAGTGTGCATGTGTGTGTGTTTGTATCTGTGTTTGTATTTGTGTGTTGGTGTTTGTCCATGTCGGTCAATGTCTGTCCATGTCTGTCCATGTCTGTCCATGTCTGTCCATGTCTGTCTGTCCATGTCTGTCTGTCCATGTCTGTCTGTCCATGTCTGTCCATGTCTGTCCATGTCTGTCTGTCCATGTCTGTATGTCCATGTCTGTCTGTCCATGTCTGTCCATGTCTGTCTGTCCATGTCTGTCCATGTCTGTCCATGTCTGTCTGTCCATGTCTGTCTGTCCATGTCTGTCTGTCCATGTCTGTCCATTTCTGTCCATGTCTGTCTGTCCATGTCTGTATGTCCATGTCTGTCTGTCCATGTCTGTCCATTTCTGTCTGTCCATGTCTGTCCATGTCTGTCTGTCCATGTCTGTCCATGTCTGTATGTCCATGTCTGTCTGTCCATGTCTGTCCATTTCTGTCTGTCCATGTCTGTCCATGTCTGTCTGTCCATGTCTGTATGTCCATGTCTGTCTGTCCATGTCTGTCCATGTCTGTCTGTCCATGTCTGTCGATGTCTGTCCATGTCTGTCTGTCCATGTCTGTCCATGTCTGACTGTCCATGTCTGTCCATGTCTGTCTGTCCATGTCTGTCTGTCCATGTCTGTCCATGTCTGTCTGTCCATGTCTGTCTGTCCATGTCTGTCCATGTCTGTCTGTCCATGTCTGTATGTCCATGTCTGTCTGTCCATGTCTGTCCATGTCTGTCTGTCCATGTCTGTCCATGTCTGTCCATGTCTGTCTGTCCATGTCTGTATGTCCATGTCTGTCTGTCCATGTCTGTCCATTTCTGTCCATGTCTGTCTGTCCATGTCTGTCTGTCCATGTCTGTCTGTCCATGTCTGTCTGTCCATGTCTGTCTGTCCATGTCTGTCCATTTCTGTCCATGTCTGTCTGTCCATGTCTGTCTGTCCATGTCTGTCTGTCCATGTCTG
The DNA here is from genome assembly GCF_028476545.2 of Physella acuta. Lineage (NCBI taxonomy): Eukaryota > Metazoa > Mollusca > Gastropoda > Physidae > Physella > Physella acuta. Next base: position 56,596 of record NW_026732324.1, read on the forward strand.
TCCATGTCTATCCATATCTGTCCATGTCTGTCTGTCCATGTCTGTCTGTCCATGTCTGTCTGTCCATGTCTGTCAGTCCATGTCTGTCTGTCCATGTCTGTCTGTCCATGTCTGTCCATATCTGTCCATGTCTGTCTGTCCATGTCTGTCTGTCCATGTCTGTCCATATCTGTCCATGTCTGTCCATATCTGTCTGTCCATGTCTGTCTGTCCATGTCTGTCTGTCCATATCTGTCCATGTCTGTCTGTCCATGTCTGTCTGTCCATGTCTGTCTGTCCATGTCTGTCTGTCCATGTCTGTCCATGTCTGTCCATGTCTGTCCATGTCTGTCCATGTCTGTCCATGTCTGTCCATGTCTGTCCATGTCTGTCCATGTCTGTCCACGTCTGTCCATATCTGTCCATGTCTGTCCATATCTGTCTGTCCATGTCTGTCTGTCCATCTCTGTCCATGTCTGTCCATGTCTGTCCATATCTGTCCATGTCTGTCCATATCTGTCTGTCCATGTCTGTCTGTCCATGTCTGTCCATGTCTGTCCATGTCTGTCCATGTCTGTCCATGTCTGTCCATGTCTGTCCATGTCTGTCCATGTCTGTCCATGTCTGTCCATGTCTGTCCATGTCTGTCCATGTCTGTCCATATCTGTCCACGTCTGTCCCATCACATGCTCTGTAAACCTTTTGGTCCCGTCAAAAAAATCTCGAATAACAAATGTAGCCGATGATAACAAAGTAAACCGAATCGATTGATCCTGCTTTGACAGTCAGTTAAACGTGTGGAAAGGTTTTGTCACATCCAGTCCATATTTCTTTCGTTCACGCGACATTCGATTTATGGCATGCAGCGTTTAACAATTTTCCCGCATGAGAAACACATCAACATGAGCAATATCTTTGTTCGTTTGCGTGACGCAGCTTGGGTCATTGAACCATGTAGCCTACGGCGTTGTGCCAATACGGACCGAAACATACCTAGGTTCACACTTAAGCAGAGGCGTCGTGAGATGGGGGCGGGAAGGGTGGGGGGGGGGGGAGGTACGGAACGCACCGGGTGACACCATTTAGGGGGTGACACCAAGACAAAAAATTGGAAAATATATAGAATAAATGTTTTTCGTTTTTTTTCAACGAATGGTTAGAGTTTAAGAACACCATGACGTAAACATTCTAACTATAGAGAAAACAATGATACAACCAGCTGTATTAACAACCGACCGTAGTTAAACATAGTATTAAATGTGAACGCATTAAAGCTATTACCAGAGGGGGGGGTGACACCAACTGCAAAATTTACAGAAAAAATGGCGGGGTGAGGGGGGTGGTGACACCACAAGGTTTAAACCATCACGTTTATTTTGAAATGATCTTTTTACCCTACTTAGGTCACGTGAGCTCTTAACTCAATTTTAACCCATTCCACAGCAGCAGTTTCATTAATACTAACCTAATTAGTTATTGTATGGTGTTAATTCAAGAATATATTTTCTATCTAACTTTTAAATACTTTTAAAACATGGCTGTGTTGCTCACTAATATGAGCCTACATTCAATTGATGATCATAGACCGACCTCACGAATATTATTTTAAGTCAACAATAAACATACATCAACAATATACGCCATTGCATGTTATAAACCTGTATGAAGATCGGCGTACCATCCTGCAGGAAGTATAGTAATTGTATCTTCTTACTTCTTTATAGTACTATTTCAGGATATTAAAATATTAGTGGTTCATAAACTCTATTTTAGCGACCATATAGGCATCTGAATTATGTAGTTTAAAGTTGTATGTAATAAAAAAAAAATAACGGGCCTGTCCTGGATTTGAACCCGGGACCTCTCGCACCCAAAGCGAAAATCATACCCAAGACCAACGAGCCGTTGTTGTTTGAATTTGGGATATTTCAAATTCATAGGTTTTAAACTCATTGTATAAGACATGTGTCGCACCATAGTCCGAATCCAAACCACATTTTCCGCGTGATTAACTTTACAGATTCGTCAGTATTACATTCTGAAATCTGTAGTCCATCGGTTATTGCCATCACAATTCAACAACAACCAGCGCTAGTGAACACTCTCCTCCATCCTGGATTATAAGTTGCTTTACATGTATGGTCTTGTGCGACGGCGTTGTCTCTGAGTCTACTCAGTTGCGATGGGTACCCGGTTCCCTATTGAGCTGGGCGAGACTGACTCTTCATATGCTGAGTTCACAACGATTTTTAAAAACATTTTCAGCATTAAATTTTTCATTTCTTTCATTCATCCCAGTCACTAAATTCTATACCCCCCCTGCTTTTGTTCGGCGCTCTTTGATTTATTTCACCTGTATATTTTACTACCTACCAGAGATAGAACTAGCATCCACAGGTTAAAGATTAAACCTGTTAATTACTTAATCCGTATAATTCATTCAACAAAACTCCAGCTGTGACATTTTAATCTGATGTTCAATACTTATACGTGAGTATAAACACTTTTACTGATATCTCGATCAACCAAATCTAATCCGTACACTCTTGACCTCAACGTTTTACTCTTTCACCTAACAAGTAGACAATTTACTCAGAAGATAAATAAATAAATACATAAATAAATAAATAAATAATGTGCTATATTATAACTTTTGAAGCGTACAAACCAGTTTATTATGTAGTCACCATTGACAATAATCAGGATATAGATAACCAATATTTTGTCTGAGATATTTTGTCTGAGATCAATTGTCCATGGTATCATTTGTCCTGATATATTTTGTCCCGGTATCTTTTGTCCGTGAGATCATTTGCCCTTGAGATAATTTGTCCTGAGATCATTTGTCCTGAGATCAATTGTCCGTGAGATATTTTGTCTGAGATATTTTGTCTGAGATCATTTGTCCTGAGATCATTTGTCCTGTCACCATATATATATATATATATATATATATATATATATATATATATATATATATATATATATATATATATATATATATATATATATATATATATATATATATATATATATATATATATATATATATATATATATATATTAGATATTAAAAAACAGCCATAAACGTAATGGTATATATGACAATTGTTTTGAATATTTAAGTTAGTACTAGATATTTTTCTTTTTTATAATAGCTAAGGGAAGTAACTTACAACAATAGTTCAATGCGTTTTTAAAACAAAGAAATTTAATTGTGAAAAAATAAAATGATAACTATAATTTGATTTTGCAATTTGAATATAAGTGATAGTCATCTTTTTAAAAAAATTACTTTAGTACTTAGGACATAGAGTTATTATTGGGTTCAAGTGTAAACATTAAACCTTTAATATTTTACAAAGTCAAATCTAAATATTTAGTGAATTTTATTTAATTAACCACTCTTGACATGTTAAGCATGAGTTTTCTTTCCTACTAATCGCAAACATCCGGACTGGCGTTTGTGTTTGTATTTGTACCCTCATCACCAGGGGTCAATTTCGTGTCATGGAAAATTTTGGAATGATATATTAGTATCAGTATTACAGAGACCCTTCTCCCACGGTCGTTTCTATTTCTGTCCATGCGTTGTTACAATGTGAACCTTTGACTACTCAGCTGAGGATCAAGCACAGTAAACTAAGCAGTCGAAAGAAACCGAATTTGCACACCTTATTCTTTAGTCTAGTTCTTCTACAATTTTATTTTCTCCATTTAATTACTAACGCCACTGTCCCCACTCAACCGTTTTTGTCAATTTCCTTGTAGTGAACGTATGTACCATGTTGTGTGCTATGTAAACCTATACATGTTCCATGTTGTGTGCTCTGTGTACATGTACCATGTTGTGTGCTCTGTGTACATGTACCATGTTGTGTGCTATGTGTACATGCTCCATGTTGTGTGCTCTGTGTACATGTACCATGTTGTGTGCTCTGTGTACATGTACCATGTTGTGTACTCTGTGTACATGTACCATGTTGTGTGCTTTGTGTACATGTACCATGTTGTGTGCTCTGTGTACATGTACCATGTTGTGTGCTCTGTGTACATGTACCATGTTGTGTACTCTGTGAACCTATACATGTACCATGTTGTGTGCTCTGTGTACATGTACCATGTTGTGTGCTCTGTGTACATGTACCATGTTGTGTGCTCTGTGTACATGTACCATGTTGTGTGCTCTGTGTACATGTACCATGTTGTGTGCTCTGTGTACATGTACCATGTTGTGTGCTCTGTGTACATGTACCATGTTGTGTGCTCTGTGTACATGTACCATGTTGTGTGCTCTGTGTACATGTACCATGTTGTGTACTCTGTGAACCTATACATGTACCATGTTGTGTGCTCTGTGTACATGTACCATGTTGTGTGCTCTGTGTACATGTACCATGTTGTGTGCCCTGTGTACATGTACCATGTTGTGTGCTCTGTGTACATGTACCATGTTGTGTGCTCTGTGTACATGTACCATGTTGTGTGCTCTGTGTACATGTACCATGTTGTGTGCCCTGTGTACATGTACCATGTTGTGTACTCTGTGAACCTATACATGTACCATGTTGTGTGCTCTGTGTACATGTACCATGTTGTGTGCTCTGTGTACATGTACCATGTTGTGTGCTCTGTGAACCTATACATGTACCATGTTGTGTGCTATGTGTACATGCTCCATGTTGTGTGCTCTGTGTACATGTACCATGTTGTGTGCTCTGTGAACCTATACATGTATCATGTTGTGTGCTCTGTGTACATGTACCATGTTGTGTGCTCTGTGTACATGTACCATGTTGTGTGCTCTGTGTACATGTACCATGTTGTGTGCTCTGTGTACATGTACCATGTTGTGTGCTCTGTGTACATGTACCATGTTGTGTGCTCTGTGTACATGTACCATGTTGTGTGCTATGTGTACATGTACCATGTTGTGTGCTCTGTGTACATGTACCATGTTGTGTGCTCTGTGTACATGTACCAGGTGGTGTGCTCTGTGTACATGTACCATGTTGTGTGCTCTGTGAACCTATACATGTACCATGTTGTGTGCTCTGTGTACATGTACCATGTTGTGTGCTCTGTGTACATGTACCATGTTGTGTGCTATGTGTACATGCTCCATGTTGTGTGCTCTGTGTACATGTACCATGTTGTGTGCTCTGTGAACCTATACATGTACCATGTTGTGTGCTCTGTGTACATGTACCATGTTGTGTGCTCTGTGTACATGTACCATGTTGTGTGCTCTGTGTACATGTACCATGTTGTGTGCTCTGTGAACCTATACATGTACCATGTTGTGTGCTCTGTGTACATGTACCATGTTGTGTGCTCTGTGTACATGTACCATGTTGTGTGCTCTGTGTACATGTACCATGTTGTGTGCTCTGTGTACATGTACCATGTTGTGTGCTCTGTGAACCTATACATGTACCATGTTGTGTGCTCTGTGTACATGTACCATGTTGTGTGCTCTGTGTACATGTACCATGTTGTGTGCTATGTGAACCTGTACATGTACCATGTTGTGTGCTCTGTGAACCTATACATGTACCATGTTGTGTGCTCTGTGTACATGTACCATGTTGTGTGCTCTGTGAACCTATACATGTACCATGTTGTGTGCTCTGTGTACATGTACCATGTTGTGTGCTCTGTGTACATGTACCATGTTGTGTGCTATGTGTACATGTACCATGTTGTGTGCTCTGTGTACATGTACCATGTTGTGTGCTCTGTGTACATGTACCATGTTGTGTGCTCTGTGTACATGTACCATGTTGTGTGCTCTGTATACATGTACCATGTTGTGTGCTCTGTGAACCTATACATGTACCATGTTGTGTGCTCTGTATCCATGTACCATGTTGTGTGCTCTGTGTACATGTACCATGTTGTGTGCTCTGTGAACCTATACATGTACCATGTTGTGTGCTCTGTGTACATGTACATGTACCATGTTGTGTGCTCTGTGTACATGTACCATGTTGTGTGCTCTGTGTACATGTACATGTACCATGTTGTGTACTCTGTGTACATGTACCATGTTGTGTGCTCTGTGTACATGTACCATGTTGTGTGCTCTGTGTACATGTACCATGTTGTGTGCTCTGTATACATGTACCATGTTGTGTGCTCTGTGAACTTATACATGTACCATGTTGTGTGCTCTGTGTACATGTACCATGTTGTGTACTCTGTGTACATGTACCATGTTGTGTGCTCTGTGTACATGTACCATGTTGTGTGCTCTGTGTACATGTACCATGTTGTGTGCTCTGTGTACATGTACCATGTTGTGTGCTCTGTGTACATGTACCATGTTGTGTGCTCTGTGTACATGTACCATGTTGTGTGCTCTGTGTACATGTACCATGTTGTGTGCTCTCCAACTGTATTGATTGTTCACGCTGGCCTGTTTGTCACAACGCCGTCACAACAGTAGGTTTCTAATTGTAATTCTTCGCCTACCCACAAAGGCTAAACTACTTCACATCCATCAGAGGTAGCAGCTGGCGCGTGTAGTGTGGCCGGTGTTGGTTGTTGGGTGATCGCTGACATTGATCTGTCATACAACAATCGTACAGCACACACATAACACTCGTACAACACGCACATATCACTCGTAAAACACACACTACAGAACTCGAGCACACCGTTTGTAGCCGTACATATTATCTATAAAACATACAGACTGTTCATACTATACACATCCCAAAAATTTTAATATATAGACCACTCATACAGCAGACATATATCAGTCATACACAGCCCAATTATACAACATATGGACCAGCCATACAGCACACAGATTTCAGTCATACACGGCCCAATTATACAACATATGGACCAGCCATACAGCACACAGATTTCAGTCATACACAGCCCAATCATACAACATATGGACCAGCCATACAGCACACAGATTTCAGTCATACACGGCCCCGGCCCAATTATACAACATATGGATCAGCAATACAGCACACATATATCCGTCATACACAGCCCAATCATACAACATATGGCCCAGTCACACAACACACAGACTGCTCGCACGCATGCACTCACGCCACGGCTACACAGGCCAGTGAGCAAACACATGCACGCTCCCAGATAAATAATATTTATTAAAGGGGCAGGCAGAGGCCGTGTAAGTGGGAGGATTCGTGTTTTATCCCGGAGCTGGGATACTGGAGCTGGGATACTGGAGCTGGGATACTGGAGCTGGGATACTGAAGCTGTGATACTGGAGCTGTGATACTGGAGCTGGGATACTGGAGCTGGGATACTGAAGCTGGGACACTGGAGCTGTATTGTACAAGATATTTTGAAGCTGGAATTCTTGAGCTGTAACTACGATAATTTGGTCCTAGCTTGAATTGTCTCCCCTGCCTTTCTTTTATTCCATGGGGATTGTCTGTTGATTTATTCCATTGTTTGATGTGATCGCCCATCGATTTCTTCCAGTAGATATGATTGTCCATGAACGACAGTTTTTTTTATCCCAGCCCCTACAACACCACCCCTGGACGTGGTCTAGGCTAATCTCTGTTCTACCTACACTGAGGGTCGAGAAAATGGAATAAAAACTCTTTCATTTGATTACAGTCACTCGTCCTCTCTCTTATTCTGCAGTAATGGAACTTGGAGAAAAGTGTCCTTTCTCATTTCAGCTGACGGAACCCGCTAAGTACCTTAATACAGAAGCTCGGCGGTTCTAAAATTCTACACAACTTCACTGCATCATATTTAATTTATCTAATTAAAAATCTAATTTATCTAATTAAAATTAATCTTTTTTATTTCGGGGAAGAGTCTTAGTCTATTTGCAGTGATTATTAAAGATTAAGATACAGATATACAGATACAGTGAGCGGGGAGAGGATGCTAGTTCGGGGTATGGGGGTGGTAAACTATGGAACCGCTGCAGCCAACACGACACAAGTCAGAGAACTTTTCCTTGCTGGTTAGCGCATGCGCTGTTCGTCGTTAGGGAAATTGGTAGAAAGGATTTCACTGCAATGACGTAAACAACCCCAGACTTTTTAATATAAGAAGTTTTTTGGTGCCGGCGCCGTGGCTAGATAAAGCCGCATTTAGCTGTAGACTAGTGTTTATAGTTTTTTTGGCCTGTTTTAATGGCGAGATACTAGTGTAGGATTGGTGTTGTGAGATTTTAATTAATTGGGGGAGTTTTAACTAATGAGGTTAAGCATGAGTGTTGGATGAATCATAGAGTGTGGGGAGTTTAGGGAAATTTGTTTTTCAGCACATGATGATGTCCTGTTGTATGAGGACATTGACCTGTTGGTGTAGGACATGAGATGGTGTAGGACATGAGATGGTGTAGGACATGAGATGGTGTAGGACATGAGATGGTGTAGGACATGAGATGGTGTAGGACATGAGATGGTGTAGGACATGCAAGCTGTAAATGATAATTTCTATCAGGCGTTTAATGCAATTACCACTGAACTCTGCTACAATTATATTCTTCCAAGACGAGTAAGTCACGTGATCTGTGTGATGTTTGGGGTGAAGAAGTGGGAGGGTGGATGTTAGAGGAAAAGAGGGCGCGGCGTTTATTTACGATAGCGAAAGTAAATGTTTTTTTAAATTTGATACTAGTTTCTCTTTAGTACACATATATTATTGTACATGAAATCCACTGTACTCACCCTCCACTGTACTGCCCATCCACTGTATTCCCTCCACTGTACTCCCTCCACTGTACCCCCCTCCACTGTACCCCCATCCACTGTACCCACCCTCCACTGTACCCCATCCACTGTACTCCCTCCACTGTAACCCCCTCCACTGTACCCAACCTCCACTGTACCCCCTCCACTGTACCCCCATACACTGTACCCATCATCTACTGTACTACCCTCCACTGTACCCAACCTCCACTGTACCACCATCCACTGTACCCTCCTCCCCTTTACCCCCAATACACCCGCATCCACTGTATCCCCCCCACCCACTGTACCCCCACCCCCACCCACTGTACCCCCACCCAGTGTATGATGAACACATCATCTCTTTCCATGTGTTCCCACCGGACGTTGACCCCTTGACCCCACTGATTTAAATATTGCCTGTCCATCTTGTAACAACTGATCGGCTGCCCTGTAATGTCCTTATCGATCGGGTGTAGGTCCGTTGATCATTGTGTTTTATGTGCTGTCGGCTGGTCACCCCCCCCCCCCACCCTTCACAATTTCTTATCTGGCTCCCCGTCTTATCTTATCCGGACACCCCCCTCCTTCCCTCTCACTCATTGTTTACTTTATTTAACCGCTCCGGCCGTCCAGTTTGATCATGCAATCTACGCCAGCTGATGTAAATATCTGCATCACCCCCCCACCCTCCTCCCACTCCCGTCTGTCCGTCAGCTGTAACATAATCAGAATGCAAATAAATTTGGCCCGGGCCAGCGAAGTGCCACTCAGGGGCGATCATTTACATCTAGTACTTGGCCAGCAACACCAGGGGACGCCACCCGTGTCTCAGTTACCGGCCGTACACGGTTACTGCCGGCTGGTCTTTGGTGGGTGGTGCAGTCATAGGGGTCAGCAGAGCTTAAATCTCGAGATTAGCGGAGCTTAAAATACGGATTAATAGTAGTGCTAAAATATGGGGTATCATAGCAGAGCTGAAGGCCATGGAGTCGCAGAAATTAGCTCACATATAACGTTTTACATTTACTGACGTGGTTGTCGCCCCCCCCCCCTACCACCCCCTACCCCACAGAAATAATATTCTAATGCTACTGAAGATAGATATTAATTATTTAATGATTTTTGATGAATGATAAAATTTGAATGCATTATAAAGTAATAGTAATTATTATAACAAACAAGAAAAACCAATAACAACATCAACAAAAGTAAAACGAAAAATAAACCGGGAGTGATCTCCCCTAAACTTTCTTGAATGTTCTTATATTAAACAACAGGGGATGGGAACTCGGGATATAGTTATGATTTTTAATCCATTTTAAATACTTAAACTTTTTAATATAGAATAGAATCTCATAGAAAAAAGAATTGCGCACCAAGCGAACGCCGAATAAAGATGTGTATAATAGTGCGGAATATTATTAGTACTTTATAAATTCACATGCGTTTTTCCAGAAATCGGAAAGAGTGAAAATTACTACTTCCGGTCTACGGAAATTACTAAAAAATTGACAGAAGGCAGAAAATTATATCTTTTACTTACATGTGAAATTTCATTTATCTATCTGAAATAGTACTCAAGTTATAGGCTTTTGAAAAATTCAAAGTAGAAAAAGTTCCACTTCCGGTTATCGGAAAGCGCTCAAAAGTTGTTACTGATCTACGATTTTGATATAATACTTATATATGAAATTTCATCAACCTAGTTGTAACGGTACTCAAGTTATCGTGTTTACACACACACAGACACACACACAGACACAGACACACACACACACACAGGCATACGGACAAGATTACATAACTATGTTTTTCCGACTCAGGGAGGTGTAAAACCTCGAGATTTGCAAAAACCTCGATTTTTTTGCACGATTACAATACTTTCTCTATACTTCGTATATACGAGAAAGTAATGAAAATACGAAGTAGATGTAGCTCAGGATACGATTGAAATCTAAATATTGGGGTGTGAGTAAACTGTGGGTCATGGGTAGTCTGTCGCATGTGTTTGTAGTCGTAGACACGTGACATGTGCTGAGACGTGTGCCGTGTTGACTGGTGCTACCTTCACTGTCGAAGATTCTGAATGTGGCAGGTGCTTGCTGTGACAGGGGCTAACTATGACAGGTGCTAACTTGATGGTATTTGCTGTGACAGGTGGTAGGTGTGACAGGTGCTAAATGTGGCAAGTGCTAACGTGATGGTATTTGCTGTGACAGGTGCTATCTCCCCTATGACAAGTGTGAACTTCACTCAGGGACTTGAACTAAAACAGACCAATATGAACTACGTGCAATCTACGCGAGAGACCAATTAGTCTGTGATGTTATTTATCAAAATAAAATCTTTAATTTATCATCGTTATTTCGGGATGAAATTTTTGCATCTCGCCTCCACCGATGTCTCCCTTCAACATCCCCTGTCACTGATTAAAATTGTTAACAAAATTGTTAACAAAAATTGTTAACAACAAATATTCTTGGCGTTGTTGATGCCTTGACGAAAATAAATACAAAAAACTTAAACCAATTTGTATGCCCGAATCATTAAGTGTAAAAAGCAACAAAATAAACAGTCGCAATTCAATCCAACCCTAGAAATAATTATTTAAAAAACAAACAAACCCTCATCGTCTAGATGTCGAGATTACTGGTGTTAAATATTAGACGTGTCGTAATCAAATCCTGCTATTGTAGCTGGCAATTTTAGACATCATCCTCGTTTTTACCGCATGCTTGCATTATGTTTGCTGATTAGTAATTAATGAAGCATCCTCGCATTTCTCTATTCCGCCGCTGAGTGTTGTGAAAACTGAAATATCTTTTAAAAACAAGATAATTTTATGACAATTATTTATTTATTGAAGCATGCAAGCGATTGCAAAAATAAAAAAAAAAGAAAAAATAAAATATTCCGCCATCTTGTTTGGCTTTCTCCATGGCAACGGGTACAGGACGAGATCAGACTTGCATTACGTGTCAGGCTGTGTCACGTGGTCTGACCCTCCGGGGACGGGCCATTGTCAAGCTCTTGTCCTGCTTGAGTTACGGGAATGGAAAAATTGAAGGATTCACCTCAGGTCTATCTGTTTCATATGAGGTGCTGGGAAATCTATTTCATCTGAGGTGGTAGGAAATCTATTTCATATGAGGTGCTGGTATTTCTATTTCATATGAGGTGGTAGGAAATCTATTTCATCTGAGGTGGTAGAAATCTATTTCATCTGAGGTGGTAGAAATCTATTTCATATGAGGGGCTGGTAAATCTATTTCATATCAGGGGCTTGTAAATCTATTTCATATCAGGGGCTGGTAAATCTATTTCATATCAGGGGCTGGTAAATCTATTTCATATGAGGTGCTGGGAAATCTATTTTATATGAGGGGCTGGGAAATCTATTTCATATGAGGTGGTAGGAAATCTATTTCATATGAGGTGGTAGGAAATCTATTTCATATGAGGTGCTGGGAAATCTATTTCATATGAGGTGCTGGTAAATCTATTTCGTATGAGGTGCTGGGAAATCTATTTCATGAGGTGGTGGTAAATCTATTTCATATGAGGTGCTGGGAAATCTATTTCATCTGAGGTTCTGGGAAATCTATTTCATATGAGGTGGTAGGAAATCTATTTCATATGAGGTGCTGGTAAATCTATTTCATATGAGGTTCTGGGAAATCTATTTCATATGAGGTGGTAGGAAATCTATTTCATATGAGGTGCTGGTAAATCTATTTCATATGAGGTTCTGGGAAATCTATTTCATATGAGGTGGTGGTAAATCTATTTCATATGAGGTGCTGGGAAATCTATTTCATCTGAGGTTCTGGGAAATCTATTTCATATGAGGTGGTAGGAAATCTATTTCATATGAGGTGCTGGTAAATCTATTTCATATGAGGTTCTGGGAAATCTATTTCATATGAGGTGGTAGGAAATCTATTTCATATGAGGTGCTGGGAAATCTATTTCATATGAGGTGGTAGGAAATCTATTTCATATGAGGTGGTGGGAAATCTATTTCATATGAGGTGGTGGGAATTTCTATTTTGTCCCAACATCGATTCCACGGAAATCTATTTCAGCTCAGCGTCACATAAATGTAAATCGATTCACTTCTTTATAACAAAATACACATAAATCTATTATATTTTTTTGCGGTTTATAATAACATCTAAATAGATCTACTCTCTTTGTTTTGACGAAAGCCAGAGTAACCTTGACCCCTTTCATGTTAAAAGCATCTATTCTTTTTCATAACAAAAGAATCTAAATAATATATTCTCTTTCTTGTCTACAATCTATATCATGTGTTATATGTCTTAGCTCCATACCTAATACACTATTCTCTTTCTAGACGATATTTTCTTTAAAGACATGAATATCGAAAAAATAATGTATGAACTGCCATGAAACCCCACATCTGCGTGTATTGTTTCCTTCTAGTCACATGCATCTATGTGGGCACATATTTTCTTCTGTGAGAGCTAATTATAGAGGGGTGTCTCCGGGCAGTAGATTTGATATGTGGTTTAATGTGTGAAACTGTATGAAATGATTCGTCGGTGAGTTGGTAGTGTAACCGTATGTGTTGCTGTGATTTGATGGTGTCACCGGGTGTGTCGCTGTGATTTGATGGTGTAACCGGGTGTGTCGCTGTGATTTAATTGTATCACAAGGTATGTCGCTGTGATTTGATGGTGTCACCAGGTGTGTCGCTGTGATTTGATGGTGTCATCGTGTGTGTCGCTGTGATATGATAGTGTAACCGGGTGTGTTGGTGTTATATGATGTTGTAACCGGGTGTGTCGCTGTGATTTGATGGTGTAACCGGGTGTGTCGCTGTGATATGATGGTGTCACCGGGTGTGTCGCTGTGATTTGATGGTGTAACCGGGTGTGTCGCTGTGATTTAATTGTATCACAAGGTATGTCGCTGTGATTTGATGGTGTCACCAGGTGTGTCGCTGTGATATGATGGTGTCATCGTGTGTGTCGCTGTGATATGATAGTGTAACCGGGTGTGTCGCTGTGATTTGATGGTGTAACCGGGTGTGTCGCTGTGATATGATGGTGTAACCGGGTGTGTCGCTGTGATATGATGGTGTCATCGTGTGTGTCGCTGTGATATGATAGTGTAACCGGGTGTGTGGCTGTGATTTGATGGTGTCATCGGGTGTGTCGCTGTGATATGATAGTGTAACCGGGTGTGTGGCTGTGATTTGATGTTGTAACCGGATGTGTCGCTGCGATTTGATGGTTAGGCTGTTGCAAGCAGTAATGACAAACAACCCGCTTTATATATTTCCCCATCGTTTAGTTATATTTTCCGTTACAAAATTGAAGTCCTTGGACATATAGAGCGTATCATATTTAACTTCACAGTCACATTTATTATAAATATTTAGGCAATTTAAAAGCTCTGCTTTTTCACAACTAAAAAAGGCAAAAAGTATAATGCAACAAATTAAAATGTCTCAGTGAAAAGGTCACAATTAAAAGATGTCCAATTAAAAGGTCCCTAATTGAGGTCTACAACGAAAAGTTCTCAATTAAAGTGTCCACATCAGATCCACTTTGACCTGTACTCAAGAATGTTCACAATTCCATTTGTTGTCTCCCTTAGCTGTGGCTATTTTGTTGTTGTTGGGGAGGGGGGGGGGCATGCTGTTACATGCTAATTTCTCCCAGAGTTTAACATTCATTTAGGAGCCGGGGACGTTTATCTGATCCCCATGGACGTTTAGACTGTAAGTTGTGGGCCGATCATTCGTTTTTTGAAAATTTCCTTTGACCTTTTCGGTCTATTTCAAGACCGCTTTATAGAAGGGAGATAACGAACAACTGCGCAAGCTCAATGATGTTTAAAACGTCAGTCTCGTTTGTTCACGCTATTACTGCGCGAGATCCTACCTAAGATAAGTTGACGTCGAGACAGTGATTCTGTAGACACGAACATGATAAGTTGACGTCCAGGCAGTGATGTTGTAGACACCAACATGATAAGCTGACGTCCAGACAGTGATGTTGTAGACACGGACATGATAAGTTGACGTCCAGACAGAGATGTTGTAGACATGGACATGATAAGTTGACGTCCAGGCAGTGATGCTGTAGACACGGACATGATAAGTTGACGTCCAGGCAGTGATGTTGTAGACACGGACATGATAAGCTGACGTCCAGACAGAGATGTTGTAGACACGGACATGATAAGTTGACGTCCAGGCAGTGATGCTGTAGACACGAACATGATAAGTTGACGTCCAGGCAGTGATTCTGTAGACACGGACATGATAAGTTGACGTCCAGGCAGTGATGCTGTAGACACGAACATGATAAGTTGACGTCCAGGCAGTGATTCTGTAGACACGGACATGATAAGTTGACGTCCAGACAGTGATGTTGTAGACACGGACATGATAAGTTGACGTCCAGGCAGTGATGTTGTAGACACGGACATGATAAGTTGACGTCCGGACAGTGATGCTGTAGACATGAACACGATAAGTTGACGTCCAGGCAGTGACGCTGGTACCTGCCTGTAGACACGGATCAGCACGCCAGGTTTTGGCTGTCTGTACAATGATTCACTACAATATCCAGTTATCTCCCTTATTTTCCCTTGCTTTTATTTGTTGTTTTAATTCCTCTTCAACAAATTTCCCAATCAGCTTGATGCAGTTAATTTTTATCATTTTGTTTGGTTAATTTCCCCTTGTAATATGTTTAAAACACTTTTTCCCTGTGTATTTTATTTACACAGAGCCATGTCCGTCCAGTTTAAGGTCTGCAGCTCCAGTGATCGATTGCGTGTTGCCAGAGCTGAACCAGGACGGCTGTCTGATGTCTTGGTTGGCTATTGCTGACACTCGTTTCAAAAGCTTTCTTATTGCTGACACTAATGCTTTATAGGCTGTTTAACACACTACTATTTTCAGTATACTTGCCAACCTGCCAATATCCCACACAACCTGCCAATATCCCACACAACCTGCCAACATCCCACACAACCTGCCAATATCCCACACAACCTGCCAATATCCCACACAACCTGCCAACATCCCACACAACCTGCCAATATCCCACACAACCTGCCAATATCCCACACAACCTGCCAATATCCCACACAACCTGCCAATATCCCACACAACCTGCCAATATCCCACACAACCTGCCAATATCCCACACAACCTGCCAATATCCCACACAACCTGCCAATATCCCACACAACCTGCCAACATCCCACACAACCTGCCAATATCCCACACAACCTGCCAATATCCCACACAACCTGCCAATATCCCACACAACCTGCCAATATCCCACACAACCTGCCAATATCCCACACAACCTGCCAACATCCCACACAACCTGCCAATATCCCACACAACCTGCCAACATCCCACACAACCTGCCAATATCCCACACAACCTGCCAATATCCCACACAACCTGCCAATATCCCACACAACCTGCCAATATCCCACACAACCTGCCAATATACCACACTACCTGCTTAACACGCCAATATTCTCCAGTACATTGTCTTAAGCACCCACTCGCAAAACGCGAAGTGAGAAAAAAAATGTATATATCCCGTTAGCTACCCTGTAATTTAATTAACGTTACATGTGTAAGCCGGCGATTATTTCCCCTAGGCGTTGACAAACTCAATATGGGAGAGAAATGCAATTCTCGCGTCGAAAATTCTACCGGAGCTGATTGCGAAGGATTTTCTTACACACTATTTTTGTGTTAACACACATTGCACGCTCTTTCACACTGGGACCTGTTAGTGTACTCACTCACACTGGGACCTGTTAGTGTACTTACTTACACCGCACAGAGATTTTAATGCATTAAATCTATTTAAAGACTGTAATTGTCATGGAAAATGTCTGTTCTAAACTTTGTAATGATTTAAAGACGTTCCCAAACCATGTAGTATTAAATAATTTCTAAAGTTGAGCAGCTTTTTCATCTGTTTAGGGTGTCTGTAGCTATCAAAAATGAGATTCACATTAAGTATACTCAAATGCAAAGCAACAACAACAAAATTGAATAAATTAAAAAAATGCGATACTTTTTTTTACTGCGATAACAGCTACGTGACAGAGATATTTTATTTCAATCCCCCCCCACCCCCCCAACAGCTAATGAGTTATGTCGTATAATTAACTTAGGCGGATGCTGTTATCAGATAAGTTAATTAAACTAATCGATGTAAGACGTAAAATCTGCATATAACCGGCAGGGGCGGGCAAGTCGTCAGCTGGCCCATGTCGTTAACTTGAGGATCGTCTGCTGAGCTGCTAATTAAAACATTTGCTAGCTGGCCAGATAAAGTTTCCAGAAGTGGGTGTCTAAAGAAATTATGATTTGGTCCACACATTTTTTTTTAATCAAGGAATGTCACCAATATGGTAAATACAGTGAGATTGAGACATCGATGTTTAGAAAACTAGACAAGCCTGGGAAGTGTTTTGGATACAACAGCACACTATAGTAGAATCTCCTTGCATTTAGTTGACGGTTCATGAAATTAGTTTTGTAGTTCACAAATGTTCTTCCTTTTACTTTTCGCATTTTTTCTTATACTCGTTTAGGTTAATTAATCATATGCTATTCAATTATTTTGGTCTATTTGATCATTAGTTTAATGAAGCGTGTGAACTTTGAACTTTGAACTGGACCGTTTGGTAACATGTTCCTTCTGGTGGTCTCATTTCTGCTACTTTGGTGGAGCATAGCCTTACAGGTGGAGCATTATTCTATTGGTGGAGCATCGCCTTACAGGTGGAGCATTATTCTATTGGTGGAGCATTGTCCTCAGTGGTGGAGCATTGTCCAACTTTAAGCCTCCATGTGTAATCGAACACATCAAACTACGAGGAGAACCAACCTAGAGGACAGCCGCCCTTCCAGTTCATGTTTTCACAAGTAGTTTTTGTCTTCTCCGCAAACACAAGGGACGTAACTTTAGATTTTTAAGACAGATAACCGCGTTCAAAGCCGGTTGCCATGGAGACGCCTATTGTTCCAGCTATTGAATTAATACGCGTCTCCTGCAATCATATTTTATTTAGTGGCACTGGATCTTTTAAAAACTAGCTGATCCGGGTAATACGAGAGGGATGGAACTATTTTTCTCCTTGTAATGAGATCATATGTTGTTGGAAAAACCTGTTTTCATTCTTTTTTGTTTGTATTGAAGTACGTCCGCCTAAATATTACACAATAGATTTATGTTAGTGTTTAACAAAATGAGAGTTATGCTGGTTGTTATTTGTAAACTTCTCAAATAAGAAGTTTGTTACGATAGGTTGTGTAAGTATGATGGTACACACAAGGGATTGTTCAGAGAATATGTTGCGTAACACAGGCGAGGGGACATTAGGACAGGTTGGAGGACATGAGTTAGGACAGGTGAGGGGACATGGGGTAGGACAAGTGAGGGGACATGGGGTAGTACAGGTGAGAGGACATGAGGTAGTACAGGTGAGAGGACATCGGGTAGTACAGGTGAGAGGACATCGGGTAGTACAGGTGAGAGGACATCGGGTAGTACAGGTGAGAGGACATCGGGTAGTACAGGTGAGAGGACATCGGGTAGTACAGGTGAGAGGACATCGGGTAGTACAGGTGAGAGGACATCGGGTAGTACAGGTGAGAGGACATCGGGTAGTACAGGTGAGAGGACATCGGGTAGTACAGGTGAGAGGACATCGGGTAGTACAGGTGAGAGGACATCGGGTAGTACAGGTGAGAGGAATTGGGGTAGGACAGGTGAGGGGACACACTATACCAACCAAATCCTTTCTAATCAATTGTACTCACATTTAGTGGGTATACCTTTCATTATCCAAATTAATAAATAATTGGCGTAATTATCTATTAAATAACTTCGTTCCCAATTACAAGACGTAATAAAGCCAGACAATCTCACATTATTTACCCACAAACACTTTCGTGCGGTTCTATTTCAGCCCATCTTGTCTGACCTTCAACATCCCCACCCTATCCCATCTACACCCCACCCCCACCCCCAGCATCCACCCCACCTCTCAGCCCCAGGGTTCACATTCCACTCGATAACTTAACCCCGGAGAAGGGCGGGAACTCCAGCAGATGCGTGTGACCCAAGATCCGATTGTCGCCCTTCTAAGTGTTGTCATAATATGATCAATATCAACACCTAGTCGCTACCAGACCCCGGCCCTCCCGCCACAAGTGGAAGTCTTACAAGTCTCGGCAGACTTAGAGAAGTCTTAGAGAAGTCTGCTAATTGTGGAGGGAGAAATATCAGAGAAACCGGAGAGACATTTGAGAAAGTGAGAAGACTGGGGTGAGTTGAAAATAACGGTAGGGTGGGGGAGAGGTATGGGGGGGGGGTCCGGTGGATGAGTATCAGGGAACGGTTAAATGAGAAGCTCTACAGACCGCAAGAGGGTGTGTCTTCACTCACCAGTCCTCCAGATTCTCATCACACAGCCAACTTTGTGAGGTTCTCTGATCACACAGCCAACTTTGTGAGGTTCTCTGATCACACAGCCAACTTTGTGAGGTTCTCTGCCACAATCCAAACACACAGCCAACTTTGTGAGGTTCTCTGATCACACAGCCAACATTGTGAGGTTCTCTGCTTAGCGCTCAAATACATCTCCCATCTACTCTCTAACCCCTTTTACCCCAATTTTTTTTACTCATAAGAATTTAATCTAATTAATGGAATCTGTTCTCACCCCACACCCCCTCCCCACCCTCGGGAAAAAAATCCTAGGACGTCCATGACGTGTTCGTGTATTGACAAGCAGAAAATGTCGGCCATTACCGCCAGTGTCTCGGGTTGCCATTAAACTTTAACACTTCAGTCAACAAGCACAGGCAGACACAAGCAGACGATAGCGCCGCCATCTTGTTGTGGATTCTGTTTTCTCCAGTCTTAGACGTTCATAATTACAGTCTTGTAAATCAGACTTGATCGGCCTTTGTGTGAAGGCGATAGAATAGAATGAGACAAACTTATCAGTGGCTTACAACACAATAGTGTACCGAGTTAAACATTAGAGAATGTCAGCACTATATTCCCACATTGGTCAAACATCGCATTGTATGTTACATTACCATATTTGCTGTTGACAACGTCAATACACATACGAAGAAACAGTTTCTATTTTAACAAAACTGATATAAAAGTACAAGTTATATGTTACACATCTACCAATTGCACGAGGGAACACACACACACTCACTATATATATATATATATATATATATATATATATGTATGTATATAAATAATTAATAAATATTTATATATATAAATAAATAAATATCTATACATATTTTATATATACACACATATGCGCGTTGGTTTCCTATTTTAATAAATAGTGGCAAAAATAGTACACGGAGAATCGCAAATATAAATTACGAAAAAAGGTAAAATATTCCTTTCATTGAAAAATAAAATCCTTTCAAGAAAAACGATGCACCGATCAAAAGTGCCCGCCATTAAAAAATAAGATCTAGGGCTACTCATTAAAAACATTCCAAGTACTTATTTTATCGTCTACTTTTTTTCAAACTGTAAGCCCTCGTACATTGTATCACAGAAAACAAGCAAACAAAACCAATCATACCGGTTTCCACGACTTAAGATACCACTAGCTAGATGTTCGGACAGACAGACAGACTGCACCTAAGAGCATGCGCAGGGAACATAGAGTCTAAGCTTATTAAGATTTTAATAAAGGGAGAACATTCTCGTTAAAAGCTGATTAGGAAGAGACTAGTCAAACCCCGCAGGATTTGTATAATGCTGCTGACGTCACACGCCACACAATAAATCGGTTATTAGAGCTGCGGGGTAGTTTATCCTGGTTAGCCAACAAAAACTGTCGGAGGGGTGGGGTGGGGATGAGGGAGGGGGTGGGTAATAGACTGAGGGATAAATGTTTGATCGCATATCGTGGATTTCAGAAAACGTTGTTTGATATCTCTCACTAATTTTGTTGTAAATGGTGAACAAACACTTGGTCTGTAAATGGTGAGACAACACTTGATCTGTAAATGGTGAGCCAACACTTGGTCTGTAAATGGTGAGCCAACATTTTGTGGGTAAATGGTGAGCCAACATTTGGTCTGTAAATGGTGAGCCAACACTTGGTCTGTAAATGGTGAGCCAACACTTGGTCTGTAAATGGTGAACCAACACTTGGTCTGTAAATGGTGAGCCAACACTTGGTCTGTAAATGGTGAGCCAACACTTGGTCTGTAAATGGTGAGCCAACTCTTGGTCTGTAAATGGTGAGCCAAAAATTGGTCTGTAAATGGTGAGACAACACTTGGTCTGTAAATGGTGAGCCAACACTTGGTCTGTAAATGGTGAGCCAACACTTGGTCTGTAAATGGTGAGCCAACACTTGGTCTGTAAATGGTGAACCAACACTTGGTCTGTAAATGGTGAGCCAACATTTGGTCTGTAAATGGTGAACCAACACTTGGTCTGTAAATGGTGAGCCAACACTTGGTCTGTAAATGGTGAACCAAAACATGGTCTGTAAATGGTGAACCAACACTTGGTCTGTAAATGGTGAGCCAACACGTGTTGGGTAAATGGTGAACCAACACTTGGTCTGTAAATGGTGAGCCAACACGTGTTGGGTAAATGGTGAGCCAACACTTGGTCTGTAAATGGTGAGCCAACACTTGGTCTGTAAATGGTGAGCCAAAACATGGTCTGTAAATGGTGAGCCAACTCGGTGTGTAAATGGTGAGCCAACACTTGGTCTGTAAATGGTGAGCCAACACTTGGTCTGTAAATGGTGAACCAACACTTGGTCTGTAAATGGTGAGCCAACATTTGGTCTGTAAATGGTGAACCAACACTTGGTCTGTAAATGGTGAGCCAACACTTGGTCTGTAAATGGTGAGCCAACACTTGGTCTGTAAATGGTGAGCCAAAACATGGTCTGTAAATGGTGAGCCAACACTTGTTCTGTAAATGGTGAGCCAAAACATGGTCTGTAAATGGTGAACCAACTCTTGGTCTGTAAATGGTGAGCTAACAATTTGTAAATGATCCATCATTGTTTTGTTCTGCCGTATGATGTCGATCAGCATCGCTTTGTTATGCCGTTTAGTTGTATGATTATTTTATCATTACCATTTACCATTTAGAAACTTGAAATCATTGACTAGTTCTTGCTACAGCTAAATATGTACATCTGTTCTGCAACGACTGCCCCTCTCCCCTTCACAATATGTTCAGCCCCCCCCCCATTACAATTCTCTATGATTGGTCATGTCAGCTAATGAAGTTACAGAAATGTCCACGCGCCAGGGGCCATAACTCGAGCAACAAAACTTAAAAAAAACTTGCTGAGATAAATCCTGGCTCACAGCTGATTTCTAGAACGTTCTACCTCAAACCCTGCAGCCATACTTATATGTGGTAGGCATGGGGAGAAATGTCGTCCTTATATGTGGTAGGCGAGGGGAGAAAACTCATTCTTATATGTGGTAGGCGAGGGGAGAAATCTCATCCTTATATGTGGTAGGCGAGGGGAGAAATCTCATCCTTATATGTGGTAGGCGAGGGGAGAAATCTCATCCTTATATGTGGTAGGCGAGGGGAGAAATCTCATCCTTATATGTGGTAGGCGAGGGGAGAAAACTCATCCTTATATGTGGTAGACATGGGGGAGAAAACTCATCCGATCTTTTCTTGGGGCTGCAGCAACTTTCACTTGACGACCAACATGGCCCGGGGAACAACTCAAGCAGTGTAGGAAATAACCGCAGTTACCGTTCCTGTCTGGAGTTACCGTTCTTCACTGATTGCAGTTACCGTTCTTGTCGGACTGCATGTCCCCTGCGTGTCTGATTGGAGTTACCGTCCTTGACTGACGGCAGTTACCATTATTGTCTGATCACAGTTATCTTTCTTGTTAGACTGCAGTTGCCGTTCTTGTCCGATTTATTCAGTAACCGCCCATTCTAGCAATGAAATGAGAGAAACACATCGGGGAGATCTCGTGCTAACGAGTGTGAAAACACGAGAATGAGTGTAACAGTGGAATAGATAATCTAGAAGAAAGAGTCTCCAGTGTTCCAATATTACGTCACTTATATGACTCCAGTTACATATTCACGAGGGAATAGCAAGCTACATTCTTTGCTACTTTACTAGCTATATTTGTCCTACTTTAGGGCTATATTTGTCCTACTGTACAGCTGTATTTGTCCTACTGTAGAGCTATATTTGTCCTAGAGCTATATTTGTCCTACTGTAGAGCTGTATTTGTCCTACTGTAGAGCTATATTTGTCCTACTGTAGAGCTATATTTGTCCTAGAGCTATATTTGTCCTACTTTAGGGCTATATTTGTCCTAATGTAGAGCTATATTTGTCCTACTGTAGAGCTATGTTTGTCCTACTGTAGAGCTATATTTGTCCTAGAGCTATATTTGTCCTACTGTAGAGCTATATTTGTCCTACTGTAGAGCTATATTTGTCCTACTGTAGAGCTATATTTGTCCTAGAGCTATATTTGTCCTACTGTAGAGCTATATTTGTCCTAGAGCTATATTTGTCCTACTGTAGAGCTATATTTGTCCTAGAGCTATATTTGTCCTACTATAGAGCTATATTTGTCCTACTGTAGAGCTATATTTGTCCTAGAGCTATATTTGTCCTACTGTAGAGCTATATTTGTCCTACTGTAGAGCTATATTTGTCCTACTGTAGAGCTATATTTGTCCTACTGTAGAGCTATATTTGTCCTACTGTAGAGCTATATTTGTCCTACTGTAGAGCTATATTTGTCCTACTGTAGAGCTATATTTGTCCTACTGTAGAGCTATATTTGTCCTACTGTAGAGCTATATTTGTCCTTCTGTAGAGCTATATTTGTCCTACTGTAGAGCTATATTTGTCCTACTGTACAGCTGTATTTGTCCTACTGTAGAGCTATATTTGTCCTAGAGCTATATTTGTCCTACTGTAGAGCTGTATTTGTCCTACTGTAGAGCTATATTTGTCCTACTGTAGAGCTATATTTGTCCTAGAGCTATATTTGTCCTACTTTAGGGCTATATTTGTCCTAATGTAGAGCTATATTTGTCCTACTGTAGAGCTATGTTTGTCCTACTGTAGAGCTATATTTGTCCTAGAGCTATATTTGTCCTACTGTAGAGCTATATTTGTCCTACTGTAGAGCTATATTTGTCCTACTGTAGAGCTATATTTGTCCTAGAGCTATATTTGTCCTACTGTAGAGCTATATTTGTCCTACTGTAGAGCTATATTTGTCCTAGAGCTATATTTGTCCTACTGTAGAGCTATATTTGTCCTAGAGCTATATTTGTCCTACTGTAGAGCTATATTTGTCCTAGAGCTATATTTGTCCTACTATAGAGCTATATTTGTCCTACTGTAGAGCTATATTTGTCCTAGAGCTATATTTGTCCTACTGTAGAGCTATATTTTTCCTACTGTAGAGCTATATTTGTCCTACTGTAGAGCTATATTTGTCCTACTGTAGAGCTATATTTGTCCTACTGTAGAGCTATATTTGTCCTACTGTAGAGCTATATTTGTCCTACTGTAGAGCTATATTTGTCCTACTGTAGAGCTATATTTGTCCTACTGTAGAGCTATATTTGTCCTACTGTAGAGCTATATTTGTCCTAGAGCTATATTTGTCCTACTGTAGAGCTATATTTGTCCTACTTTAGGGCTATATTTGTCCTACTGTAGAGCTATATTTGTCCTACTGTAGAGCTATATTTGTCCTACTTTAGGGCTATATTTGTCCTACTGTAGAGCTATATTTGTCCTACTGTAGAGCTATATTTGTCCTACTTTAGGGCTATATTTGTCCTACTGTAGAGCTATATTTGTCCTACTGTAGAGCTATATTTGTCCTACTGTAGAGCTATATTTGTCCTACTGTAGAGCTATATTTGTCCTACTTTAGGGCTATATTTGTCCTACTGTAGAGCTATATTTGTCCTACTGTAGAGCTATATTTGTCCTACTGTAGAGCTATATTTGTCCTACTGTAGAGCTATATTTGTCCTACTGTAGAGCTATATTTGTCCTAGAGCTATATTTGTCCTACTGTAGAGCTATATTTGTCCTAGAGCTATATTTGTCCTACTGTAGAGCTATATTTGTCCTAGAGCTATATTTGTCCTACTATAGAGCTATATTTGTCCTACTGTAGAGCTATATTTGTCCTACTGTAGAGCTATATTTGTCCGACTGTAGAAAAACCACCCAGCGAGACTCACTCCACACCCGCCCCACTCCCATCTTGACCTTTCCACACGTCGGAGGGAACCACGTGATCAAGGCTTAATCCCCTCTGATGATGTTGTCACTAGCTGCGTGTTTACCCCGTCATCAAAACAAGAGGTGGGTGAGGGGGAAGGGAGGTATATAGATTCCAGGTACCCGTTTTGTAAATGTCACAATGTTACCTGAAAAAAATCTCTTATTAACCTCCTTTGTCTTCCGCTCTACCTAACACATACAGGTCAGTATTTAGTCTCTACTTAGTCATTACCTCACCTACAAACGTCAATATGTAGTCACTACTTAGTCATTACCTCACCTAAACGTCACCATTTAGTCTCTACTTAGTCATTACCTCACACACAAACGTCAGTATGTAGTCACTTCTTAGTCATTACCTCACCTACAAACGTCACCATTTAGTCTCTACTTAGTCATTACCTCACACACAAACTTCACTATTTAGACTCTACTTAGTCATATTCTCACGACCACCCCTGCACTGGTAAAAAAATCTGACAATTAAACAAATCAAATCTATCTTTATCTCTCCATTCCTTCCTCAATAAACTTTCGAATTATATCTTTAGTCACTAAACAAATATCAAGATATTTTGATCTTTTATTTTTGTTGTTCGCCAAGTTGGTATACCTGTGTACTAGATATCTGTCGTAAACGTTCAACTAATGAGTGAAAATTTGCAGCACGTATAACGGTGCATAGAGAACTGGACAAAAAATAAACCACATAAAATGAACCACATAAAATAAACCACATTAAATAAACTGAAATGCCCGCTCTAAACTAAACCAAACATTAATTTGTAAGCAATACGGAAACACGGTCCCAGCGCTTAATAATTAAGCTTAATTATAAAACAAACAACGCGTTCATTATGTAAACACGTTTTTCATTAGATGATTCCTGCTAAGTGTTGTTATGTTCCCAACCCATTCGAGAAGATGGGGTCATTTTTCTTTAATGACAGAAGATATTTCCACAGCAATTTCAGGACAACCATTCCCATGAATTGGAGGGGAACAAAACATTTGTAGCATGCAATTGATTAATAAAAGAACATGATTTTATCAGCTAGAATTAACGTGTTTTTAGTGCTTGAGATTCTTCCACAGCAAGGACAGCTGTCTTTGCTCTTGTCCACTCGACCCGAGATGTTTTCTTGTTGTGGGAATATTTTGTCCTCAGGTCTCTTCTACAAGGTTACTTGCTCCGTTCTGACTAAATTCATTCGTGTCTGATTCAGTGGGTGGTCTTAAATCAATCACGATATGTTCAGTCTATTAAAATACTGTTATCTAAAAACAGGCATGATACT
This sequence comes from Physella acuta, assembly GCF_028476545.2. NCBI lineage: Eukaryota > Metazoa > Mollusca > Gastropoda > Physidae > Physella > Physella acuta. Next base: position 82,899 of record NW_026732324.1, read on the forward strand.
TTGATAGATTCAGTCTATGAAAATACAATTATCTTAAAACATTCTTTATAGATTCAGTCTATGAAGATACAACCAGAACCTGCACACACGAGTCTACTTTTCGATTAGCCGTACCCTCATGTTCGTAGTATCTTGAATACAATTCTGCAAGCCCAAATCTAATATTTTAAATGGTGTATGTTATTTATGTTAATGCGATTGTTTTGTATATTGGTTGCGTCTGATTGTAAAAGCATATATATATATATATATATATATATATATATATATATATTTATAATATATATAAATATATATATTTATAATATATATATATATATATATATATATATTTATAATATATATATATATATATATTTATAATATATATATATATATATATATATATATATATATATATATATATATTTATAATATATATATATATATATATTTATAATATATATATATATATATATATATATTTATAATATATATATATATATATATATATTTATAATATATATATATATATATATATTTATAATATATATATATATATATATTTATAATATATATATATATATATATATATATATATATATATATATATATTAAATATGTATATATATATATATACATACATAATTATATATGTATAAGTGTATGTGTATATATGTACACATACAAACAACATATATATGTTCCCGGTCCTGTTGGCAATAATCCTAACCAACCACGACGCCATTAGTTGGGAATCTTCCTGTTATTTTTGTACTCATCTCTATGTTAATCCCACATCGAATATTTGCACGATACATCGCGCCTGCATGCTCTATCCGACATTTTTAGCTGTCATTTTCCCCACAATTTCCTACGCTAGAATGGTCGCCGTGCTCAGCTAATGTCTTGATTATTCCACTTCATATTTCATCCAATCAGGTCTCGCCTGGTCGTGCTTTGCAAGTGTGTAATAAATAATGTGGAAAAAACAACAACACCTTTAATGCCAAGTAGTATCAACACTTTAAACGAATACAAAACAATTTTAGCTTTGAAATTGTAAAACCAGACCATAAAATATCCCTAATGCTAACTTAATCTTTAATCTTTACGTTACATAAAAACAAGCATGAACTAGGATGTTCATATTCTCTAAATTACAGCCAATGACTGTGTACCAAGACGCCAAGGAAATGTTTCAAGGGGTCCCCAACCCCAGATTGAACTTTTCATTGTGCGTTTTTTCACATAAAGTGTCGTCCTCGTGTCGCCAAGGTAAACTCTCGGTAGCTATGGATACAGCTAGAGGCCGACTCTGCTGCCTCTACACTGTAGACAACCAGATCTTGGGCTAAGCTTAACTTTGATGAGGATAGTATTTTGTTCCACTCTAAAGTAGCGGTGACGTACGATACTGACGTCATTTTTTATGGTAGTGACGTCTGTTGTATGGTGACTCAACTGGTAGTGACGTCTGGTGTATGGTGACTCAACTGGTAGTGGCGTCTGGTGTATGGTGACTCAACTGGTAGTGGCGTCTGGTGTATGGTGACTCAACTGGTAGTGACGTCTGGTGTATGGTGACACCTCAGGCTATGATCTATCGCTTGCAGTCGATGAAGAAGATTGAGAAAAAAAGCATCAAAAGAAATGAAAAAAAAAATTTGCATTTAGAACGAAAATTATTGGATTTTTGGAATTAAAATTATAGGAAATGTTTTTTTTTAATTTAAAAAAGTCTATGATGGAATTACCAAAACGTAGGCCTATGTTAAATTTCAAAGCTAATTTAAAAAAAAAAAAATCACGCACTTTGCGGTTCTCCGATTCTTGTTTTAATTTTTTTACTACTGAGTAGTTTCTAATTTTAGAACTCTAATACTGGTTCGCGCTAGAGCCGTCCTTCATCCATGAGACTTGGATGTTTTTTTAACGACGCGTTTTTTTCTGAGAAATCTTCACTTGTGATCCCATTGTGAACAGGACTATCATCTAGACAGACGGGACTGTAATCTAGACAGACGGGACTGTAGTCTAGACAGACGGGACTGTAATCTAGACAGACAGGACTGTAATCTAGACAGACGGGACTGTAGTCTAGACAGTCTAGACTGTAATATAGACATACAGGACTGTAGTCTAGACAGTCTAGACTGTAATATAGACAGACGGGACTGTAGTCTAGACAGTCTAGACTGTAATATAGACAGACAGGACTGTAATCTAGACAGACGGGACTGTAATCTAGACAGTCTAGACTGTAATCTAGACAGACAGGACTGTAATCTAGACAGTCTAGACTGTAATCTAGACAGACAGGACGGTAATCTAGACAGACAGGACTGTAATCTAGACAGACGGGACTGTAATCTAGACAGACAGGACGGTAATCTAGACAGACGGGACTGTAATCTAGACAGACAGGACGGTAATCTAGACAGACGGGACTGTAATCTAGACAGACAGGACTGTAATCTAGACAGTCTAGACTGTAATCTAGACAGACAGGACGGTAATCTAGACAGACAGGACTGTAATCTAGACAGACGGGACTGTAATCTAGACAGACAGGACGGTAATCTAGACAGACGGGACTGTAATCTAGACAGACAGGACGGTAATCTAGACAGACGGGACTGTAGTCTAGACAGACAGGACTGTAATCTAGACAGACAGGACTGTAATCTAGACAGACGGGACTGTAAATTTGACAACCAAGCATAGTGCTACCCTATAATCCTTTTCTAAATCACGGCTACCCACATCACGGCTACCCACATCACGGCTACCCACAATACGGCTAACAACACCACGGCTACCCACATCACGGCTACCCACATCACGGCTCACTGTTCCGATCACTACTTTGCTTTTACCAGACAACGATTACAGATATTCAAGTAATCGATTCCTCTTCTCCTGCCACATATTTGATTTTGGTATTTGTTCTTTCCCTGCACAAAAGCTCCCCCCCCCCTCTCTTTATCTGGCACTGTGATTCAATAAAGATTTAGATATCATTCAAGTGGATCCAACTCAAATTTCGCAGTAAAAATGGCAGCTCTATACTAAGTGAATTTCGGCGTCGAGAGGGATTAAGGTTAAAATAGAAACATGACTTCATGGTGTGATCATTAGCGTTGGCTAATTAGCTTTAATGCACTTCCTGCTGTGTCGTGTATGTGTGGGGACCATTGAGCTAAAACATAAGGAAATGTGGGGACCACTGAGCTAAATCATGATGAAATGTGGGGACCACTGAGCTAAATCATGATGAAATGTGGAGACCACTGAGCTAAAAACATGAGGAAATGCGGGACCACTGAGCTAAAACATGAGGAAATGTGGGGCCCACTGAGCTAAAACATGAGGAAATGTGGGCACTGAGCTAAAACATGAGGAAATGTGGGACCACTGGGCTAAATCATGAGGAAATGTGGGGACCACTGAGCTAAAACATGAGGAAATATGGGGACCACTGAGCTAAAAACATGAGGAAATGTGGGGACTACTGAGCTAAAAACATGAGGAAATGCGGGACCACTGAGCTAAAAAAAACATGAGGAAATGTAAGAAGTTATATGAGCCTACAGATCTGAACTCACAATTTGAACATTGATTTAAAAGTATGTCGGTGTTTTAACGGTTGTCTGATCCTATAGTTGCGTCATATCCTGCCGCTTGTCTGTGTTATTTGGGTGTAAATGGCCATACTTAAGTTTGGCTTCTGAATTTGCTGCGTGTATTTTTGTCGTCAGGGAAATGTGGCTTCTGTCTAGGGTCAGTCAACATAGGATGTAATTCTGGGGTCAGTCAATATAGGGTGTAATTCTGGGGTCAGTCAATATAGGGTGTAATTCTGGGGTCAGTCAATATAGGATGTAATTCTGGGGTCAGTCAATATAGGGTGTAATTCTGGGGTCAGTCAATATAGGATGTAATTCTGGGGTCAGCCAATAGAGGATGTCTGTCTGGGGTCAGCCAATACAGGATGTCTGTCTGGGGTCAGCCAGGGGTCAGCCAATACAGGATGTCAGCCAGGGGTCAGCCAATACAGGATGTCTGTCAGGGGTCAGCCAATACAGGATGTCTGTCTGGGGTCAGCCAATACAGGATGTCTGTCTGGGGTCAGCCAATACAGGTTGTGTGTCTGGGGTCAGCCAGGGGTCATCCAATACAGAATGTATGTCTGGGGTCAGCCAATACAGAATGTCAGTCTGGGGTAATCCAATACAGGATGTCTGTCTGGGGTCAGCCAGGGGTCAGCCAATACAGAATGTCAGTCTGGGGTCAGCCAATACAGGATGTCTGTCAAAGGTCAGCCAGGGGTCAGCCAATACAGAATGTCAGTCTGGGGTCAGCCAATACAGGATGTCTGTCTGGGGTCAGCCAGGGGTCAGTCAATACAGGATGTATGTCTGGGGTCAGCCAATACAGGATGTATGTCTGGGGTCAGCCAATACAGGATGTCTGTCTGGGGTCAGCCAGGGGTCAGCCAATACAGGATGTCTGTCTGGGGTCAGCCAATACAGTATGTCTGTCTGGGGTCAGCCAGGGGTCAGTCAATACAGGATGTATGTCTGGGGTCAGCCAATACAGGATGTATGTCTGGGGTCAGCCAATACAGGATGTCTGTCTGGGGTCAGCCAGGGGTCAGCCAATACAGGATGTCTGTCTGGGGTCAGCCAATACAGTATGTCTGTCTGGGGTCAGCCAGGGGTCAGCCAATACAGGATGTATGTCTGGGGTCAGCCAATACAGGATGTATGTCTGGGGTCAGCCAATACAGGATGTCTGTCTGGGGTCAGCCAGGGGTCAGCCAATACAGGATGTCTGTCTGGGGTCAGCCAATACAGTATGTCTGTCTGGGGTCAGCCAGGGGTCAGCCAATACAGGATGCCTGTCAAGGACCAGCCAGTTATCGGTCAATAAAAAAGTGCTGTGGGATCATCCAGGCACCAGTCAATACAAGACATCAGCCCTGGTAATGTGATAATGCTTGCTCTGGCATTTGCTGCAGACAAGAGGGCCAATTCGACAACTGCTCTGTCGTGTTAAACATTTTTTTTACACATAAATGTCATGATAATTTTTTTCTGTTGAGTTTTTTTGTGTATCAACATTTAGACTGGATACAAATTATTTTAATTTGTATGCTTGATATGTTATATGCCTGTGGATATTCGATAAATACACATATTGCCATTACGCGTCATCATAAAGAGTAGCCGTTTTATAGACTTGGTCTATCTTGGCATAGTAAAGTCTTGGTCTATCGTGACCTAGTTAAGGTATTAAGGTTGGGTCTGTCGTGCCCTAGTTAAGCATACAGTTTAGATGTTGTGTATCACTCTTGGAGTCGTGGTGTGGATAATCGCGCACACCACAACTTCGCATCCTTCCAGAGTTTCTTCCAGACATGTCTTTCGGGGGGGGGGGGGGGGGGGGGGGGGGGGAAGTCTACCGTCCCCCGAACGAGATAAATTTTATAAGGCAAACATACACTTTTACTAGTGTCCGCCCCCCCCCCCCCCCCCCCCCGAAAATTGTTGACCCCCCGCCGAAAATATCAAGTGACCCCCACCCCGGAGAAAAAAGTCTGGAAGAAACACTGCATACGTCATTGACTTCCGTTTCTAGCGCGTCCTTTAACCACGTGGCGCCATTGGCTGCCAGACTTGCAGGAATCCCATTGGCTGCCAGACTTGCAGGAATCCCATTGGCTGCCAGACTTGCGGGAACGAGTCTCTGATTACCTAAGCACGTCCCTACCAAACACCATGTTGACAAAGTCTCAGGCCCTCGGCTCGTGCCAATACAGAGGTAAACTTAGAGGTGAGCACACGGCGCTGATATTTTAATTCCCGACACCCTACAGGTAGCGCTAATGAAATTAACGTCATTATCTGGGTTCTATAATTACCTGCTTAGTTTAGCCCGCTGTATTCAGGACTGACGTCATATGTTTCCACCTTATCCGGTAGCTTTCACCTTGACCTTCTGCCCGAGTGTCTGTAGCTCTACCTGTTTACCAGCGCCATTGATCTATGACCAGGTGATAACCTTTTCATTTGTCTGTACAACTGCTGTTTGTAGATAGAACAACTGCTATTTTTAGAACTATTAGAACAATAAATGATTTTACATGGTGCAACTGTTGTTTTTGTACGAGTCAACTTTTGTTTATGCATTGATACGAATCAACTTTTGTTTATGCATTGATACGAATCAACTTTTGTTTATGCATTGATACGAATCAACTTTTGTTTATACATCTAGGAACCCCCTCCCTCAGTGATCTACAATTTATTCTCTATTAGAGCAAATGTTATGGAATCATTATTGGCGTGCCTGAATGTGTGTCTGTGTGTATGTGCGTTCAAGAGTGGCGTAAAGGGGTGGGGACACAAAACAGCCCTCCAGAACTCTAGGTGAGCGCTAAATTCGTCACGTGACTGCCTGTTCGCCGACGTCTTGTCTGCCCCCTGTCCGTCCCTCCCACAGAGGTGCCAGACGTGAAGAAGAAATACTGGCCAAGGCAGAAGGTAGGCGCCAAAAGGGCGCGTGTATGACACGTTGTTTTATTAAATTTTTTTGACAGCTCCCTCTCAGCTGACCAGATCAATGCCCCAGATCGTGGTTCACGATGCCAGTCTGTCTTGTTGGTACGGGTCGGTGGCTCATCAGGTCATCTAAACCTGGCACATCAGGTCATCTAAACCTGGTACATCAGGTCATTTAAACCTACTACATCAGGTCATCTAAACCTGGTACATCAGGTCATTTAAACCTACTACATCAGGTCATCTAAACCTGGTACATCAGGTCATCTAAACCTGGTACATCAGGTCATCTAAACCTACTACATCAGGTCATCTAAACCTACTACATCAGGTCATCTAAACCTGGTACATCAGGTCATTTAAACCTACTACATCAGGTCATCTAAACCTGGCACATCAGGTCATCTAAACCTGGTACATCAGGTCATTTAAACCTGGTACATCAGGTCATCTAATCCTGGTACATCAGGTCATTTAAACGTACTACATCAGGTCATCTAAACCTGGTACATCAGGTCATCTAAACCTACTACATCAGGTCATCTAAACCTACTACATCAGGTCATCTAAGCCTACTACACCAGGTCATCTAAACCTACTACACCAGGTCATCTAAACCTGGTACATCAGGTCATCTAAACCTACTACATCAGGTCATCCAAACCTACTACATCAGGTCATCTAAACCTGGTACATCAGGTCATTTAAACCTACTACATCAGGTCATCTAAACCTGGTACATCAGGTCATTTAAACCTACTACATCAGGTCATCTAAACCTGGCACATCAGGTCATCTAAACCTACTACATCAGGTCATCTAAACCTACTACACCAGGTCATCTAAACCTGGTACATCAGGTCATCTAAGCCTACTACACCAGGTCATCTAAACCTACTACACCAGGTCATCTAAACCTAATACATGAGGTCATCTAAACCTACTTTATAAGGTCATCTAAACCTACTACATGAGGTAATCTAAACCTACTACATCAAGTCATCTAGACCTACTACATCAGGTCATCTAAACCTACTCTACCAGGTCATCTAAGCCTGGTACATCAGGCCATCTAAACCTAATACATGAGGTCATCTAAACCTACTTTATAAGGTCATCTAAACCTACTACATGAGGTAATCTAAACCTACTACATCAAGTCATCTAGACCTACTACATCAGGTCATCTAAACCTACTCTACCAGGTCATCTAAGCCTGGTACATCAGGCCATCTAAACCTAATACATGAGGTCATCTAAACCTACTTTATAAGGTCATTTAAACCTACTACAGAGAGCAAGAGAGTTAGAGGGAGAAAGAGAGAGAGAAAGCGATGCCACGCGTAAAGTGAGATAAAGTCTCAAGTTAAAAAACAAAAACAAAAATGAGAGAGGAAAAGCATTTTCTCGCCATTACCCCCTCCCCTACCCCACCACATTCCGCCGGATTTAATCAATAGATCGATAAATCAGATTTTCAATCACGCGGTTTTTAATGAAAAGTTTCTCCACCCTGTCTCTCCACCTTTCATTAGACACATGACACTCAATATGGTGCTATATGTGACATCTGCATTTAACACATCACTCAATATAGTGTTGTGTGTGACATTTGAATTTAACACATCACTCAATATGGTTCTATGGTGCTATGTGTGACATCATCTCATCACGCCATACTTGGCCGGCCATCTAAGACCGTCATAGAACAAAAATCCCCATATTCTCTGTGTCGCACGCTATCACTTTCTATTTTTTCTGTCGCTGCGGGCCCAAAAGGCGTGGCGCTTATCCGTTTATTTTTTCTTGTTCGGCGGGGGCTGGGGCTCTGTCAGCGTGAAGAGATGCTCTCAAATTCTATTAGATGTGGGGGTGAGGGCAGTAGCGTAGCGAGGGGGGGGGGGGGGCGGGGGGGGGGGCATATGTCCCCGGGCGCCGACCTTAGGGGGCGCCAAAATGGGTTGGAAAAATAAATTGAAAGGTTGAGGGGGGTGCAAATCGAAATCTCGAGGGGTGGGGGGGGGGGTGCAAATCAAAATCTCGAAGGGGGGGGGGGTGCAAATCGAAAAGTTTGTCCCCGGGCGCCGGGAGGGTCGCTTCGCCTCTGGGTGAGGGTGGGGGGGGCTTGTCTGTTGGGCTTGTGGGGTATTTTGGACTTGTCTCTTGGACTTGTCTCTTGGACTTGTCTCTTGGACTTGTCTCTTGGACGTCTCTTGGACTTGTCTGTTGGACTTGTCTTTTGGACTTGTCTTTTGGACTTGTCTCTTGGACTTGTCTTTTAGACTTGTCTGTTGGGCTTGTGAGGTCTGTTGGACTTGTCTCTTGGACTTGTCTCTTGGACTTGTCTCTTGGACTTGTCTCTTGGACGTCTCTTGGACTTGTCTCTTGGACTTGTCTCTTGGACTTGTCTTTTGGACTTGTCTCTTGGACTTGTCTCTTGGACTTGTCTTTTAGACTTGTCTGTTGGGCTTGTGAGGTCTGTTGGACTTGTCTCTTGGACTTGTCTCTTGGACTTGTCTCTTGGACTTGTCTCTTGGACGTCTCTTGGACTTGTCTCTTGGACTTGTCTCTTGGACTTGTCTCTTGGACTTGTCTCTTGGACTTGTCTTTTGGACTTGTCTGTTGGGATTGTAAGGTCTGTTGGGCTTCTGAGGTCTGTTGAACGTTGTAAGATAGAAATCTACTTTTGAAGCAACAAAATAAGAATAGCTTGTGTTGGTGTCAGTGCTGCTTTTATTATAATGAACTTTTGTTCACAGTGAGACCCTTATTACCCGGTAAAACGATGTAAAATGATGTGCTATGCCCTTAAAACCAAGCATAATGAAGTTCTGTAAAACCCTATAGTGAAGTGATGTGCTATGCTCACAGCTTCCCTTATTAGCCGGCTTAACAAAGTACTGTTGACAGTGCAGCCCGGTCGACTCATTTTGCCCGTTTTCTCAAGGTAAGCAACCAGTTACGTCGAGACGCCCGAGGGTCCAGCATCCTCCTGCCCCGGGTCCCTGCTAGTTTCAATCGTTTCCTGGCCCGACCCCAGCCCAAATCGTCCCGGGCTGTGTATTCTGGTGGTTCAAACGTGTTTTTCAAACTACGCGCTCTATAAGCGCAACTGTTACAGCAGGCAATTTGAATGGATTCAGTGCCAGATCCGCTCCAGCCGCAAATGTAACAGGCGCTGACGCAACTTGTTTCCCTTAATAGTGTACTAAGGCTCCATGTGTCCCTGCTGTCCTGGCTGTCCTTGCTGCCGCTGCTGTCTCTGCTGTCTCTCAAGGTCTTCGGAAAGTCAGCGAGACTTTCACAGTCCTCAAACTCTTCTGTTTGGGAGCTTACATTGTGCAGGTCACTTTCCTCTGGTGGATCTAGAATGGCCTTGTTGGAAAGCTGGGTGACGTCACTGCTGTTGGACAGCTGGATGACATCTCTGTTGTTGGACAGCTGGATGACGTCACTGCTGTTGGACAGCTGGATGACGTCACTGCTGTTGGACAGCTGGATGACGTCACTGCTGTTGGACAGCTGGATGACGTCTCTGCTGTTAGACAGCTGGGTGACATCTCTGCTGTTGGACAGCTGGATGACGTCACTGCTGTTGGACAGCTGGATGACGTCACTGCTGTTGGACAGCTGGATGACGTCACTGCTGTTGGACAGCTGGATGACATCTCTGTTGTTGGACAGCTGGATGACATCTCTGCTGTTGGACAGCTGGATGACGTCACTGCTGTTGGACAGCTGGATGACGTCACTGCTGTTGGACAGCTGGATGACGTCACTGCTGTTGGACAGCTGGATGACGTCACTGCTGTTGGACAGCTGGATGACGTCACTGCTGTTGGACAGCTGGATGACGTCACTGCTGTTGGACAGCTGGATGCCGTCACTGCTGTTAGACAGCTGGATGACGTCACTGCTGTTAGACAGCTGGATGACATCTCTGCTGTTGGTATTTACTGTGAGATCTTGTTCAGTGTCGCCCAGTATTATCTCATCATCTGGCCCGAGATAGGGGACACCCACAAATTGTCTCAAGTTAACATTTACCGACCTAACGAGGCGGAGGAAATTCAAAAGTAGTGCGATGTAAATCAACTTGTAAACAGAACAATGGAGTGTAACCAGAACAACTCATTAAACACACACAAGTTAGACTACTACTTAAACACACACACACACCACAACAACCACACAAGTTAGTACACTACTTACACACACATCACAACAACCACACAAGTTAGCACACTACTTAAAAACAAACACAACAACCACACAAGTTAGCACACTACTTACACACACACAACAACCACACAAGTTAGCACACTACTTACACAAACACACACACCACAACAACCACAAAAGTTAACACACTACTTACACACACCACAATAACCACACAAGTTAGCACACTACTTACACACACCACAACAACCACACAAGTTAACACACCACTTACACACACCGCAACAACCACAACAACCACACAAGTTAACACACTACTTACACAAACAACCCACAACAACCACACAAGTTAACACACTACTTACACACACCACAACAACCACACAAGTTAACACACTACGTACACACACCACAACAACCACACAAGTTAACGCACTACTTACTCAAACAACCCACAACAACCACACAAGTTAACACACTACTTACACACACACCACAACTACCACACAAGTTAGCACACTACTTACACACACCACAACAACCACACAAGTTAACACACTACTTACACACACACCACAACAACGACACAAGTTAACACACTACTTGCACAAACAACCCACAACAACCACACAAGTTAACACACTACTTACACACACACCACAACAACCACACACGTTTACACACTACTTACACACACAACATCCACACAAGTTAGTACACTACTTACACACACACCACAACAACCACACAAGTTAACACACTACTTACACACACACCACAACAACCACACAAGTTAGCACACTACTTACACACACCACAACAACCACACAAGTTAACACACTACTTACACACACACCACAACAACGACACAAGTTAACACACTACTTGCACAAACAACCCACAACAACCACACAAGTTAACACACTACTTACACACACACCACAACAACCACACACGTTTACACACTACTTACACACACAACATCCACACAAGTTAGTACACTACTTACACACACACCACAACAACCACACAAGTTTACACACTACTTACACACACCACAACAACCACACAAGTTTACACACTACTTACATAAAAACAATACTGACTACTACCATTTGTTCACCATTTATCCAAGGTTGTTGTTGTTGTGCCGTTTGACACAGTATGGGTTTAACCTCAGCTGGTGTTCGTTCTCTGCCGTCCCACGTGTGGAGCAACCACTCAATGAAACTCCACAAGTACCACATCTCAACCAGTGCTCAAAGTCAATGGCACAAAATGTAGCTGTAGTGTCTGAAACACAAAAACAAACCATTTTGTCAGTCGGAACGTCAAGCAGTCGGTAGTCCGAGTCTGAAAGTTTGTCCAAGTCAAGTAATTGTGTGCCAAGTGTTTTAGTGATTGTTTGTGTCAAGTGTTTCAGTGGTTGTTTGTGCCAAGTGTTTCAGTGATTGTTTGTGCCAAGTGTTTCAGTGATTGTTTGTGTCAAGTGTTTCAGTGATTGTTTGTGTCAAGTGTTTCAGTGATTGTTTGTGTCAAGTGTTTCAGTGATTGTTTGTGTCAAGTGTTTCAGTGGTTGTGTCAAGTGTTTCAGTGATTGTTTGTGTCAAGTGTTTCAGTGGTTGTTTGTGTCAAGTGTTTCAGTGATTGTTTGTGTCAAGTGTTTCAGTGGTTGTTTGTGTCAAGTGTTTCAGTGATTGTTTGTGTCAAGTGTTTCAGTGGTTGTTTGTGTCAAGTGTTTCAGTGATTGTTTGTGTCAAGTGTTTCAGTGGTTGTTTGTGTCAAGTGTTTCAGTGATTGTTTGTGTCAAGTGTTTCAGTGATTGTGTCAAGTGTTTCAGTGATTGTTTGTGTCAAGTGTTTCAGTGATTGTTTGTGTCAAGTGTTTCAGTGGTTGTTTGTGTCAAGTGTTTCAGTGATTGTTTGTGTCAAGTGTTTCAGTGATTGTTTGTGTCAAGTGTTTCAGTGATTGTTTGTGTCAAGTGTTTCAGTGATTGTTTGTGTCAAGTGTTTCAGTGATTGTTTGTGTCAAGTGTTTCAGTGATTGTTTGTGTCGAGTGTTTTAGTGATTGTTTGTGTCAAGTGTTTCAGTGATTGTTTGTGTCAAGTGTTTCAGTGATTGTTTGTGTCGAGTGTTTTAGTGTTTGTTTGTGTCAAGTGTTTCAGTGGTTGTTTGTGTCAAGTGTTTCAGTGATTGTTTGTGTCAAGTGTTTCAGTGATTGTTTGTGTCAAGTGTTTCAGTGATTGTTTGTGTCAAGTGTTTCAGTGATTGTTTGTGTCAAGTGTTTCAGTGATTGTGTCAAGTGTTTCAGTGATTGTTTGTGTCAAGTGTTTCAGTGGTTGTGTCAAGTGTTTCAGTGATTGTTTGTGTCAAGTGTTTCAGTGGTTGTTTGTGTCAAGTGTTTCAGTGATTGTTTGTGTCAAGTGTTTCAGTGGTTGTTTGTGTCAAGTGTTTCAGTGATTGTTTGTGTCAAGTGTTTCAGTGGTTGTTTGTGTCAAGTGTTTCAGTGATTGTTTGTGTCAAGTGTTTCAGTGGTTGTTTGTGTCAAGTGTTTCAGTGATTGTTTGTGTCAAGTGTTTCAGTGATTGTGTCAAGTGTTTCAGTGATTGTTTGTGTCAAGTGTTTCAGTGATTGTTTGTGTCAAGTGTTTCAGTGGTTGTTTGTGTCAAGTGTTTCAGTGGTTGTTTGTGTCAAGTGTTTCAGTGGTTGTTTGTGTCAAGTGTTTCAGTGATTGTTTGTGTCAAGTGTTTCAGTGGTTGTTTGTGTCAAGTGTTTCAGTGATTGTTTGTGTCAAGTGTTTCAGTGATTGTTTGTGTCAAGTGTTTCAGTGATTGTTTGTGTCAAGTGTTTCAGTGATTGTTTGTGTCAAGTGTTTCAGTGATTGTTTGTGTCAAGTGTTTCAGTGATTGTTTGTGTCGAGTGTTTTAGTGATTGTTTGTGTCAAGTGTTTCAGTGATTGTTTGTGTCAAGTGTTTCAGTGATTGTTTGTGTCGAGTGTTTTAGTGTTTGTTTGTGTCAAGTGTTTCAGTGGTTGTTTGTGTCAAGTGTTTCAGTGATTGTTTGTGTCAAGTTTTTCAGTGATTGTTTGTGTCAAGTGTTTCAGTGATTGTTTGTGTCAAGTGTTTCAGTGATTGTTTGTGTCAAGTGTTTCAGTGATTGTGTCAAGTGTTTCAGTGATTGTTTGTGTCAAGTGTTTCAGTGGTTGTGTCAAGTGTTTCAGTGATTGTTTGTGTCAAGTGTTTCAGTGGTTGTTTGTGTCAAGTGTTTCAGTGATTGTTTGTGTCAAGTGTTTCAGTGGTTGTTTGTGTCAAGTGTTTCAGTGATTGTTTGTGTCAAGTGTTTCAGTGGTTGTTTGTGTCAAGTGTTTCAGTGATTGTTTGTGTCAAGTGTTTCAGTGGTTGTTTGTGTCAAGTGTTTCAGTGATTGTTTGTGTCAAGTGTTTCAGTGATTGTGTCAAGTGTTTCAGTGATTGTTTGTGTCAAGTGTTTCAGTGATTGTTTGTGTCAAGTGTTTCAGTGGTTGTTTGTGTCAAGTGTTTCAGTGGTTGTTTGTGTCAAGTGTTTCAGTGGTTGTTTGTGTCAAGTGTTTCAGTGATTGTTTGTGTCAAGTGTTTCAGTGGTTGTTTGTGTCAAGTGTTTCAGTGATTGTTTGTGTCAAGTGTTTCAGTGATTGTTTGTGTCAAGTGTTTCAGTGATTGTTTGTGTCAAGTGTTTCAGTGATTGTTTGTGTCGAGTGTTTTAGTGATTGTTTGTGTCAAGTGTTTCAGTGATTGTTTGTGTCAAGTGTTTCAGTGATTGTTTGTGTCGAGTGTTTTAGTGTTTGTTTGTGTCAAGTGTTTCAGTGGTTGTTTGTGTCAAGTGTTTCAGTGATTGTTTGTGTCAAGTGTTTCAGTGATTGTTTGTGTCAAGTGTTTCAGTGATTGTTTGTGTCAAGTGTTTCAGTGATTGTTTGTGTCAAGTGTTTCAGTGATTGTGTCAAGTGTTTCAGTGATTGTTTGTGTCAAGTGTTTCAGTGGTTGTTTGTGTCAAGTGTTTCAGTGATTGTTTCTGTCAAGAGTTTCAGTGATTGTTTGTGTCAAGTGTTTCAGTGATTGTTTGTGTCAAGTGTTTCATTGATTGTTTGTGTCAAGTGTTTCAGTGATTGTTTGTGTCAAGCTGGGCTAGATTGGCTCAGGGATGTATTACACTCAGGTACCCATTAGAGCTAGATGGGCTTATGTATTACACTAAGGTACCCATTAGAGCTAGACGGGCTCATGTATTAACTCAGGTTCCCATTAGAGCTGGATGGGCTCATGTATTACACTCAGGTACCCATTAGAGCTGGTTGGGCTCAGGGATGTATTACACTCAGGTACCCATTAGAGCTAGATGGGCTCATGTATTACACTCAGGTACCCATTACAGCTAGATTGGCTCAGGGATGTATTACACTCAGGTACCCATTAGAGCTAGATGGGCTCAGGGATGTATTACACTCAGGTACCCATTAGAGCTAGATGGGCTCAGGGATGTATTACACTCAGGTACCCATTAGAGCTAGATGGGCTCATGTATTACACTCAGGTACCCATTAGAGCTAGACGGGCTCATGTATTACACTCAGGTACCCATTAGAGCTGGATGGGCTCATGTATTACACTCAGGTACCCATTAGAGCTGGTTGGGCTCAGGGATGTATTACACTCAGGTACCCATTAGAGCTGGATGGGCTCATGTATTACACTCAGGTACCCATTAGAGCTGGTTGGGTTCAGGGATGTATTACACTCAGGTACCCATTAGAGCTAGATGGGCTTATGTATTACACTAAGGTACCCATTAGAGCTAGACGGGCTCATGTATTACACTCAGGTACCCATTAGAGCTGGTTGGGCTCAGGGATGTATTACACTCAGGTACCCATTAGAGCTAGATGGGCTCATGTATTAACTCAGGTTCCCATTAGAGCTGGATGGGCTCATGTATTACACTCAGGTACCCATTAGAGCTGGTTGGGCTCAGGGATGTATTACACTCAGGTACCCATTAGAGCTAGATGGGCTCATGTATTACACTCAGGTACCCATTAGAGCTAGATGGGCTCAGGGATGTATTACACTCAGGTACCCATTAGAGCTAGATGGGCTCAAGTATTAACTCAGGTACCCATTAGAACTGGATTGGCTCAGGGATGTATTACAAAGGTACTCATTAGAATTGGATGGGCTAATGTATTACACTCAGGTACCCATTAGAGCTAGATGGGCGACTGTATTACACTCAGGTACCCATTAGAGCTAGATGGGCTCAAGTATTAACTCAGGTACCCATTAGAACTGAATTGGCTCAGGGATGTATTACACAGGTACTCATTATAACTGGATGTGCTCAGGGATGTATTACACAGGTGCCCATTAGAACTGGATGTGCTCAGGGATGTATTACACTCAAGTACCCATTAGAGCTAGACGGGCTCATGTATTAACTCAGGTACCCATTAGAACTGGATTGGCTCAGGGATGTATTACAAAGGTACTCATTAGAATTGGATGGGCTAATGTATTACACTCAGGTACCCATTAGAGCTAGATGGGCGACTGTATTACACTCAGGTACCCATTAGAGCTAGATGGGCGACTGTATTACACTCAGGTACCCATTAGAGCTAGATGGGCTCATGTATTAACTCAGGTTCCCATTAGAGCTAGATGGGCTCATGTATTACACTCAGGTACCCATTAGAACTAGATGGGCTCAAGTATTAACTCAGGTACCCATTAGAGCTAGATGGGCTCATGTATTAACTCAGGTTCCCATTAGAGCTAGATGGGCTCATGTATTACACTCAGGTACCCATTAGAACTGGATTGGCTCAGGGATGTATTACACTCAGGTACCCATTAGAACTGGATTGGCTCAGGGATGTATTACACTCAGGTACCCATTAGAAATGGATGTGCTCATGTATTACACTCAGGTACCCATTAGAACTGGATTGGCTCAGGGATGTATTACACTCAGGTACCCATTAGAGCTAGATGGGCTTATGTATTACACTAAAGTACCCATTAGAGCTAGATGGGCTCATGTATTAACTCAGGTTCCCATTAGAGCTAGATGGGCTCATGTATTACACTCAGGTTCCCATTAGAGCTAGATGGGCTCATGTATTACACTCAGGTACCCATTAGAGCTAGATGGGCTCAGGAGTGTATTACACTCAGGTACCCATTAGAACTGGATTGGCTCAGGGATGTATTACACTCAGGTACCCATTAGAGCTAGACGGGCTCATGTATTAACTCAGGTTCCCATTAGAGCTAGATGGGCTCATGTATTACACTCAGGTACCCATTAGAGCTAGATGGGCTCAGGGATGTATTACACTCAGGTACCCATTAGAACTGGATGTGCTCTTGTATTACACTCAGGTACCCATTAGAACTGGATTGGCTCAGGGATGTATTACACTCAGGTACCCATTAGAACTGGATTGGCTCAGGGATGTATTACACTCAGGTACCCATTAGAACTGGATGTGCTCATGTATTACACTCAGGTACCCATTAGAACTGGATTGGCTCAGGGATGTATTACACTCAGGTACCCATTAGAGCTAGATGGGCCTATGTATTACACTAAGGTACCCATTAGAGCTAGATGGGCTCATGTATTAACTCAGGTTCCCATTAGAGCTAGATGGGCTCATGTATTACACTCAGGTACCCATTAGAGCTAGATGGGCTCAGGAGTGTATTACACTCAGGTACCCATTAGAACTGGATTGGCTCAGGGATGAATAACACTCAGGTACCCATTAGAGCTAGACGGGCTCATGTATTAACTCAGGTTCCCATTAGAGCTAGATGGGCTCATGTATTACACTCAGGTACCCATTAGAGCTAGATGGGCTCAGGAGTGTATTACACTCAGGTACCCATTAGAACTGGATTGGCTCAGGGATGTATTACACTCAGGTACCCATTAGAGCTAGATGGGCTCATGTATTAACTCAGGTTCCCATTAGAGCTAGATGGGCTCATGTATTACACTCAGGTACCCATTAGAGCTAGATGGGCTCAGGGATGTATTACACTCAGGTACCCATTAGAACTGGATGTGCTCATGTATTACACTCAGGTACCCATTAGAACTGGATTGGCTCAGGGATGTATTACACTCAGGTACCCATTAGAGCTAGATGGGCTTATGTATTACACTAAGGTACCCATTAGAGCTAGATGGGCTCATGTATTAACTCAGGTTCCCATTAGAGCTAGATGGGCTCATGTATTACACTCAGGTACCCATTAGAGCTAGATGGGCTCAGGAGTGTATTACACTCAGGTACCCATTAGAACTGGATTGGCTCAGGGATGTATTACACTCAGGTACCCATTAGAGCTAGACGGGCTCATGTATTAACTCAGGTTCCCATTAGAGCTAGATGGGCTCATGTATTACACTCAGGTACCCATTAGAGCTAGATGGGCTCAGGAGTGTATTACACTCAGGTACCCATTAGAGCTAGATGGGCTCATGTATTACACTCAGGTACCCATTAGAGCTAGATGGGCTCAGGAGTGTATTAAACTCAGCGACTAGCTGGACTACCAGTTCTAGATTCTAGTCGGTGCACGCTGTTTGACTGGCTGTGCCTAAGTTGGAAATTTTGTGAAGTGTTTTGTTCTAGCCACAAGATACACAATATTACCAACGTAACATACCTAAGGCTTGTATTGAAGCACGCGGACACAGATAACTTTCAATCAAGTTGTAAGTTGTTATGGCTGCCCTCTGTTGTTCCAATGGTGGTGCGGAGATCCCAAACGTATCCCAAACGGTGCTAGAGAGTTCAGTGCGTAACATTCAGTAATTCTAACTCGTCGTTATGGGTGCAAGAAGCAGTTAAATTAAAGTATTTTATGAACAAGTCTTTCAAAGAGTTACAATCAAGGAAAGAATGATTAAAAATACATTAATAGCAAGCTTTTATATAATTATGCATATTTTTAAAAACAAATATAAAGAAAAAAGTATGGGTCACTTTTAAAATTTTAATAAAGGTATTCAATACATCATTAATTTAGTGATCCACGCTTTTTATTTTATTTATTTAAATAGTAGTGCATTGTGATATAGGCCTACTTCAAGAAAATGATTTACTTTCTACTTTTTAGTGCATGATTATATAAAGGCGTGTTATTAAAATGTTTTTATTCATTTATTTTTTAATACGTAATCATTTTGTATGACTAAAAACAATGGCATACCAAATGAACACAAACACAATGCGTATAATAGAGCAGCAAATAATACTTTATAGGAAAAACTAATTCTTAAAAACTAATTAAGCATCCAATTATGTCAAATTTGATGTCAGAATTGATTGTCATTGGATTTCGACCCACGTGCTAAGTTTAAAACGAATCGGTTCGTTAGAAGTGATCGAAAATCACGACAGACAAAAGGAATTAAGGGATGTAAACCACAGTATTTTCATCACACACGACAAAATATCATCAGTACCTTATGTTGCATAAAACAGAACATTATGCTAGGTTCACCAAAACGAGATATCACCTTTATCACCAAGTGCCACAAGCAAAATGTCGATTCCTAGCGAAAGAAAATATCATTGTCATCAGTTTGATTAACGTTCAAACAATGTCATGATTTATGACCTCGAGCGAATTATGAGTTGCCTGCCTGTGACCTCATCCGACCTTTCCGGTCAATAACGTTTGTGTTAAGATGTTTTCTCCAAGATGAATCTCTTTGGTCCATCCTTTCATCGACTGTAGTCTGGTCACCACTGGTCAGTAAAGTTTGTGTTAAGATGTTTTCTCCAAGATGGTCACCACTGGTCAGTAACGTTTGTGTTAAGATGTTTTCTCCAAGATGGTCACCACTGGTCAGTAACGTTTGTGTTAAGATGTTTTCTCCAAGATGGTCACCACTGGTCAGTAACGTTTGTGTTAAGATGTTTTCTCCAAGATGGTCACCACTGGTCAGTAACGTTTGTGTTAAGATGTTTTCTCCAAGATGAATCTCTTTGGTCCATCCTTTCATCGACTGTTGTCTGGTCACCACTGGTCAGTAACGTTTGTCTCTATCGCCATTCTTTTTGCTTTGATCTGAGTATAGAGAAAGTATTGTAATCGGGCACAAAAAATGAAATGTTGACAGTTTTTGCAGTTTTACAGCTCACTACCTTGTCGTATACTGAAATGAAGATGTATTGTAATCGTGAAAAATCAAAATCGTGATTTTGGCAAATTTTGACGTTTTACATACAACCTTCAGCTACCGGAAAAGCGTAGCTTTTCAATCTTGTCCGTCAGTGTGTCTGTGTGTGTGTGTGTGTGTATGTGTGTATGTAAACATGATAACTTGAGTACCGTTTCAGTTATGTTGACTAAAGTTTATAAATCAAATATTTAGAGATTTCCGGTATCCGGAAGTGCTACTTAAAGCTCTTCCGGTCTCTTAAAAGCCCATAACTTGAGTACCATTAAAGTTAGGTAGACGAAATTGCATCATTATTGGATTGTATGTACAGGTTTCCATCAACTTTTGAGCGACTTCCGGTAATAAAAAAAAATGGTGCTTTACTCTATTTCCTCGGGAACAAGATAACTTAAGTACTGTTTCAGTAAGTTTGACGAAATTTCATACATAGGTATCTGTGAATCAATTGAACAATAGCTTTATCTTCATTTGATTAATCAAACCACTAGCTTCCATTTACCCTAGCCACCTCCCCTGACCCTAACCACCTCCCCTGACCCTAACCACCTCCCCTGACCCTAACCACCTCCCCTGACCCTAACCACCTCCCCTGACCCTAACCACCCCCCTAAACCTAGCCTCCCCCCTGACCCTAGCCACCTCCCCTGACTCTAGCCACCCCCCTGACCCTAGCCACCTCCCCTGACTCTAACCACCCCCCTGACCCTAACCACCCCCCCCCTATACTTGACAAGTGACTCCCTTTCTGGGCACAACTATGGTTTCTTTAGTCTTAAAAACTTAAGACGCTGTCTACTTAGAGCGTGACAAAGTATCTCTCTGCTAGATGTAAACAGATTCTCCCATTACAACTTCCAGCTATCCACATCTCCACATTAACCCCATCAGACCCGGTGTGTACTTAACTCTGAGCCCGATACACCAAGTGGTCAGGCATCTTAATGACATTCAAATTAAAGTAGTTGGAACTTGTTTGGTGTCATCAGACGAGCACATGTTGACCCACTTTAATTACAACAGCACACGATGACCTACTTTAACTACGTCAACATACGTTACATACTTTATACTCTGACCTACTCTAGTTATACCCTGTAGCACACTCTGACCTACTTATTACTCTCCAGGTCTCGGTGATGGAGGCTGTCAGAAGTCTGAACTGTGACCTACTTCTGGAGCTGCTCCCAGACAGCAGCCAACAGCCGCGGCTGTCCGTTGACCTGGTAAGTACATTAAGTATTTTGCTCTTTCTTTTAGCGCTTGACCGTCGGGATCTGGTTTTTCTTGAACTTATTATCAGCCTTTTAATGGTATTTTTTTTGTAAAGAAAAAAGTTGCTTCCCTTGCTATAGCGTTTTTCTTGAACTTTTATCCTTCGTTGTTTTGGTCTTTGCCTAGCTATCCACCTATCTTAAAGTTTTGTCTTTAAATTAGTACCTACCTTATAATGGACCAGTTATTGTGAACTCAAGCTTACTACTAGTCAAAGAGCTTCATGCATCCCACCAGCTTACTTCGGCCTCAACCTTCAGCCGTCTTCAAAAAATCCATCCATATATTAAAAAAATAACCCCACTTTTAACAAAAATATATTAAAAACATTAGCTGATAATGTCTTCAAATAACGTTTCTATAAATACCCTTGCTGTATGTTTATGTAATGAGGGTGTGACTTTGTGGACTGCCAGATTTTTTAGATTCTTCACACAACGTTTTACTCTGAAGTTTTCCCCACTTCCCGGCTTCGTTTTAAAATTTTTTATTTTGAAGGCTGGCCCCAGCCGTGGCGCGGCGGCCACATAAAATAAAGCATCAATTCCCTCCTTGTGCCATGTATGTCTACCATTTATTTACAATTTGTGATGTTGTTTACTCAAGATCTTTGCCCGTACTAGGGTGTGTAAGCAGCCATTTTGTTTTTATTTACTGGTCCAAATCTGTAGGCCACGGTGTTGCTGTAAAGAAAATAATAAAAATTGTAGCGCTTACATTTTATTTTAAAACTGTTATACAGATAGATTAATTATAGACAATTTTAAACAACACACCAACTCATTTTTTTCTAGACAGTCGTCTCACTTGTAAAAGTTTATATTCTATTTCCCACGTGGTATCACCCGCCCAATGAAAAATATCCCCTTATTAACTGCCGCCAACAGCCATGATTTTTTTCCTCCATTCTCCTCCAGTTTATTAAAAAAAACATCACAAAAAAATAAAGACAAAAAAAAAAACCAAATATTAAAAAACAAGCTTGAAGCATAACATCGCATTAGACTCAGCAATACATTGTGTGAATGTCAAGTTAACAAAATAAAAAGTTTAATTTGAAGCGGAAGTCAGGTCACGTGATTGCACGTGAGTTTGTGGCACGCTATGTCAGACAGTGTTCGCTGATGTCAGACATTTGATGTCAGACAGCTGGTGTCAGACAGCTGGTGTCAGACATTTAATGTCAGACAGCTGGTGTCAGACAACTGGTGTCAGACAGCTGGTGTCAGACAGTGTTGCTGTTGTCAGACAGCTGATGTCAAACAGCTGATGTCAGCTCCATTTATAGTTTGTGCTGTCTCTAGGGTCGTCCGATTGTCCTACACACATTTTACCCTACTAAATATCACAATCGTTGCTTTAGATTGATCTGCTTCTGTCTATGTCAGGCATAAAGTGGTGTTAATAGCAAGACGTCACACATGACGTATAATTGTATCATGGGTATACAATGCGATATATGTAGGACATGGGTATAGTTGTATGTTGGGTATACAGTGCATTATATGTAGAACATAGGGTATAGTTGTATGTTAGGCATACAGTGCGATATATGTATAATATGGATATAGTTGTATGTTGGGTATACAGTGCATTATATGTAGAACATAGGGTATAGTTGTATGTTAGGTATACAGTGCGATATATGTATAATATGGATATAGTTGTATGTTGGGTATACAGTGCATTATATGTAGAACATAGGGTATAGTTGTATGTTAGGTATACAGTGCGATATATGTATAATATGGATATAGTTGTATGTTGGGTATACAGTGCGTTATATAGGACATAGAGTATAGTTGTATGTTGGGTATACAGTGCGTTATATGTAGAACTTAGGGTATAGTTGTATGTTGGGTATACAGTGCATTATATGTAGAACATAGGGTATAGTTGTATGTTGGGTATACAGTGCGTTATATGTAGAACATAGGGTATAGTTGTATGTTGGGTATACAGTGCGTTATATGTAGAACTTAGGGTATAGTTGTATGTTGGGTATACAGTGCATTATATGTAGAACATAGGGTATAGTTGTATGTTGGGTATACAGTGCGTTATATGTAGAACATAGGGTATAGTTGTATGTTGGGTATACAGTGCGTTATATGTAGAACTTAGGGTATAGTTGTATGTTGGGTATACAGTGCATTATATGTAGAACATAGGGTATAGTTGTATGTTGGGTATACAGTGCGTTATATGTAGAACATAGGGTATAGTTGTATGTTGGGTATACAGTGCGTTATATGTAGAACATAGGGTATAGTTGTATGTTGGGTATACAGTGCATTATATGTAGAACATAGGGTATAGTTGTATGTTGGGTATACAGTGCGTTATATGTAGGACATGGGTATAGTTGTATGTTGGGTATAACGTGTTGTATGTCATAGAGGAAAATTGTGATTACTAGAACATAAGTTAAAACCTTACTCAAAGTCCGGCATGTGCACTAATTAGCTTTACTAATTAATCACGGCTAATTAAGGTTTAAACCGGAGTATCTTCGATCCACAACATTTTCTTGAATTACACTAGCACATACACACCCTACCATGCTTATGGCGTGTATAAATGTGACGCTTACAGTCTATAATGACAACGGTCCCGCCTTGCAGTTATGGCACTCAGCTTTGTAAAGTCTTCTTGGTAGAGGGGTGGGGAGGGTATAGCCACACAGAACCTGTGTGTGTGTGTGGGGGGGGGGGGGCGGGGTGCATAGTTACACAGAACCTGTGGTGACATGTGTATGTGTGGTGTGTGTATGCGTGATTTGTGTGTGTACCGACGTAGGTCATATTAATCTCATATATCTGTTTCGTCAGTTGGAATGTACCCACAATGTCCCCACAGTGTGTCCCCACAATGTGTCCCCACAGTGTCCCCACAGTGTCCCCACAATGTGTCCCCACAATGTGTCCCCACAGTGTCCCCGCCCTATCCACGCCACTGGCAGTGTACTACTCCACTGTATACACCTCCATATGTCACTTTGTACCACAGGCGCGAACCAAACCCTGTGTGTCCGCTAGAAGTCACATGATCGTGTTTCATCGTTCTGGCCCGGGGTGGCATTGGACTGAGAGACGAGGGACATTCTTGGCCAAGTTAGAGACTGCCGGGTCAAGGGTCACAATGTTATTGTTGGTATTGATCTGCTTCTCATTTGTTGGTTGTTGGTTTTTGACTCATGTTAGCTAATGTTGGTTGTTGGTTGTTAGCTCATTTTGGCTAATGTTGGTTGTTAGCTCATTTTGGCTAATGTTGGTTGTTGGCTCATGTTAGCTAATGTTGGTTGTTGGCTCATGTTAGCTAATGTTGGTTGTTGGCTCATGTTAGTTAATGTTGGTTGTTGGCTCATGTTAGCTAATGTTGGTTGTTGGCTCATGTTAGCTAATGTTGGTTGTTGGCCCATGTTAGTTAATGTTGGTTGTTGGCTCATGTTAGCTAATGTTGGTTGTTGGCTCATGTTAGTTAATGTTGGTTGTTGGCTCATTTTGGCTAATGTTGGTTGTTGGCTCATTTTGGCTAATGTTGGCTGTTGGCTCATTTTGGCTAATGTTGGTTGTTGGCTCATTTTGGCTAATGTTGGTTGTTGGCTCATTTTGACTAATGTTGGTTGTTGGCTCATTTTGGCTAATGTTGGTTGTTGGCTCATTTTGGCTAATGTTGGTTGTTGGCTCATTTTGGCTAATGTTGGTTGTTGGCTCATTTTGGCTAATGTTGGTTGTTGGCTCATTTTGGCTCATGTTGGTTGTTGGCTCATTTTGGCTAATGTTGGTTGTTGGCTCATGTTAGTAAATGTTGGTTGTTGGCTCATTTTGGCTAATGTTGGTTGTTGGCTCATTTGGGCTAATGTTGGTTGTTGGCTCATTTTGGCTAATGTTGGTTGTTAGCTCATTTTGGCTAATGTTGGTTGTTGGCTCATGTTAGCTAATGTTGGTTGTTGGCTCATGTTAGCTAATGTTGGTTGTTGGCTCATGTTAGCTAATGTTGGTTGTTGGCTCATGTTAGCTAATGTTGGTTGTTGGCTCATGTTAGTTAATGTTGGTTGTTGGCTCATGTTAGCTAATGTTGGTTGTTGGCTCATGTTAGCTAATGTTGGTTGTTGGCTCATGTTAGTTAATGCTGGTTGTTGGCTCATGTTAGCTAATGTTGGTTGTTGGCTCATGTTAGTTAATGTTGGTTGTTGGCTCATTTTGGCTAATGTTGGTTGTTGGCTCATTTTGGCTAATGTTGGCTGTTGGCTCATTTTGGCTAATGTTGGTTGTTGGCTCATTTTGGCTAATGTTGGTTGTTGGCTCATTTTGGCTAATGTTGGTTGTTGGCTCATTTTGGCTAATGTTGGTTGTTGGCTCATTTTGGCTAATGTTGGTTATTGGCTCATTTTGGCTAATGTTGGTTGTTGGCTCATTTTGGCTAATGTTGGTTGTTGGCTCATTATGGCTAATGTTGGTTGTTGGCTCATGTTAGCTAATGTTGGTTGTTGGCTCATGTTAGTTAATGTTGGTTGTTGGCTCATGTTAGCTAATGTTGGTTGTTGGCTCATGTTAGCTAATGTTGGTTGTTGGCTCATGTTAGCTAATGTTGGTTGTTGGCTCATGTTAGCTAATGTTGGTTGTTGGCTCATGTTAGTTAATGTTGGTTGTTGGCTCATTTTGGCTAATGTTGGTTGTTGGCTCATTTTGGCTAATGTTGGCTGTTGGCTCATTTTGGCTAATGTTGGTTGTTGGCTCATTTTGGCTAATGTTGGTTGTTGGCTCATTTTGGCTAATGTTGGTTGTTGGCTCATTTTGGCTAATGTTGGTTGTTGGCTCATTTTGGCTCATGTTGGTTATTGGCTCATTTTGGCTAATGTTGGTTGTTGGCTCATTTTGGCTAATGTTGGTTGTTGGCTCATTATGGCTAATGTTGGTTGTTGGCTCATGTTAGCTAATGTTGGTTGTTGACTCATGTTAGCTAATGTTGGTTGTTGGCTCATGTTAGCTAATGTTGGTTGTTGGCTCATGTTAGCTAATGTTGGTTGTTGACTCATGTTAGCTAATGTTGGTTGTTGGCTCATGTTAGCTAATGTTGGTTGTTGGCTCATGTTAGCTAATGTTGGTTGTTGGCTCATGTTAGCTAATGTTGGTTGTTGGCTCATGTTAGCTAATGTTGGTTGTTGGCTCATGTTAGCTAATGTTGGTTGTTGGCTCATTTTGGCTCATGTTGGTTGTTGGCTCATGTTAGTTAATGTTGGTTGTTGGCTCATGTTAGCTAATGTTGGTTGTTGGCTCATGTTAGCTAATGCTGGTTGTTGGCTCATGTTAGCTAATGTTGGTTGTTGGCTCATTTTGGCTCATGTTGGTTGTTAGCTCGTGGTGGCTGTTGGTTCATGTTAGCTAATGTTGGTTGTTGGCTCATGTTGGTTGTTGGCTCATGTTGGTTGTCGGCTCACCACTAGAGCCTACAGTTAAGAGAAGCGACGACTATGGTGGAAGAGGCACAGTACATATTGTAGTGAGAGGGTAGAGAATCCCTACAAAGGTCTAGAACCTTCTCTCACTAGCGCCCACTGGTGAAGAAGTGTTTGATGTGAACTGGGCGCTTACCGTATTGTTATTTGAAACAGAGAAATTCATGTTTTGAAAATTATGAATTTTACGGTTACATTTTCGTTATATGACAAGAATGTTAAGTGCCAGCAATGATTATACTAAACACTGCCCCAACATTAACCCGATGTACCAGCACAGTGCCAACACAGTACCAACACAGTACCAACACAGTACCAACACAGTGCCCACAGTACCAACACAGTGCCCACAGTACCAACACAGTGCCCACAGTACCAACACAGTGCCCACAGTACCAACACAGTACCAACACAGTACCAACACAGTGCCCACAGTACCAACACAGTGCCCACCGTACCAACACAGTGCCCACCGTACCAACACAGTGCCCACCGTACCAACACAGTGCCCACCGTACCAGTAGAGTGCCCTATGGTGTACCAACACAGTGCCAACACAGTACCAACACAGTACCAACACAGTACCAACACAGTGCCCACAGTACCAACACAGTGCCCACAGTACCAACACAGTCCCAACACAGTACCAACACAGTGCCCACAGTACCAACACAGTGCCCACCGTACCAACACAGTGCCCACCGTACCAACACAGTGCCCACCGTACCAACACAGTGCCCACCGTACCAGTAGAGTGCCCTATGGTGTACCAACACAGTGCCAACAGTACCAACACAGTGCCAACAGTACCAACACAGTGCCCCATGTTGTACCAACACAGTGCCCACAGTACCAACACAGTGCCCACAGTACCAACACAGTGCCCACAGTACCAACACAGTGCCCACAGTACCAACACAGTGCCCACAGTACCAACACAGTGCCAACACAGTACCAACACAGTGCCCACAGTACCAACACAGTGCCACAGTACCAACACAGTGCCCACAGTACCAACACAGTGCCCACAGTACCAACACAGTGCCAACACAGTACCAACACAGTGCCCACAGTACCAACACAGTGCCCACAGTACCAACACAGTGCCCACAGTACCAACACAGTGCCCACAGTACCAACTCAGTGCCCACAGTACCAACACAGTGCCCACCGTACCAACACAGTGCCCACCGTACCAACACAGTGTCCACCGTACCAACACAGTGCCCACCGTACCAGTAGAGTGCCCTATGGTGTACCAACACAGTGCCAACAGTACCAACACAGTGCCAACAGTACCAACACAGTGCCCCATGTTGTACCAACACAGTGCCCACAGTACCAACACAGTGCCCACAGTACCAACACAGTGCCCACAGTACCAACACAGTGCCCACAGTACCAACACAGTGCCAACAATACCAGCACAGTGCCCACAGTACCAACACAGTACCAACACAGTGCCCACCGTACCAACACAGTGCCCACCGTACCAACACAGTGTCCACCGTACCAACACAGTGCCCACCGTACCAGTAGAGTGCCCTATGGTGTACCAACACAGTGCCAACAGTACCAACACAGTGCCAACAGTACCAACACAGTGCCCCATGTTGTACCAACACAGTGCCCACAGTACCAACACAGTGCCCACAGTACCAACACAGTGCCCACAGTACCAACACAGTGCCCACAGTACCAACACAGTGCCAACAATACCAGCACAGTGCCCACAGTACCAACACAGTACCAACACAGTACCAACACAGTGCCCACAGTACCAACACAGTGCCCACAGTACCAACACAGTGCCCACAGTACCAACACAGTGCCCACAGTACCAACACAGTGCCCACAGTACCAACACAGTGCCCACAGTACCAACACAGTTCCCACAGTACCAACACAGTGCCCACAGTACCAACACAGTGCCCACAGTACCAACACAGTGCCCACAGTACCAACACAGTGCCCACAGTACCAACACAGTGCCCACAGTACCAACACAGTGCCCACAGTACCAACACAGTGCCCACAGTACCAACACAGTGCCCACCGTACCAACACAGTGCCCACAGTACCAACACAGTGCCCACAGTACCAACACAGTGCCCACAGTACCAACACAGTTCCCACAGTACCAACACAGTGCCCACAGTACCAACACAGTGCCCACAGTACCAACACAGTGCCCACAGTACCAACACAGTGCCCACAGTACCAACACAGTGCCCACAGTACCAACACAGTGCCCACAGTACCAACACAGTTCCCACAGTACCAACACAGTGCCCACAGTACCAACACAGTGCCCACAGTACCAACACAGTGCCCATAGTACCAACACAGTTCCCACAGTACCAACACAGTGCCCACAGTACCAACACAGTGCCCACAGTACCAACACAGTTCCCACAGTACCAACACAGTGCCCACAGTACCAACACAGTGCCCACAGTACCAACACAGTACCAACACAGTACCAACACAGTGCCCACAGTACCAACACAGTACCAACACACTGTCCACAGTACCAACACAGTGCCCACAGTACCAACACAGTGACCACAGTACCAACACAGTGCCCATAGTACGAACACAGTGCCCACAGTACCAACACAGTGCCCACAGTACCAACACAGTGACCACAGTACCAACACAGTGCCCACAGTACCAACCCAGTGCCCACCGTACCAGCGTAGTGCCCTCTATGATGTATTCGACTGATCAAATCCTACCAACGGTCGATACTGGTGATCACTGCTTGACCAGACCAACATCGCAATCGACCAATCGGACCCGAGCAGTTTTAAGATTACAGTTTCTATAGTATTTCATCACCCCTCCCCCGCCCCCCGCTCTCTGAAATTGAAGGATTATGGGATAGAAGATATGAGTGTACGTGACCGTACGTTACCTCCTATCGATCGACTGTGATTTTTAGTGGCGTGGGGATGGGGGTGGGGGTGTGGGTACTCTGGTTTTCCGGGAATTTTAAAAGTTTTTTCATTAGATTCTAAGCGTGGGTCTACACTTGGAGGAATTTTTTATAAGTATTATTTAATTTTTTTCATGATATTTTAGTGTGGGTCTATATTTGGAGAAGCTTTAAACATTTGATTATTATTATTCCAGTTGTTTCTGCAGATTTTTTGGAGGAATTTTTTTTTATGATTCAAAAATTCTTCATGAAATAAGAGGCTTGCAAAGCTTGTTTGTGTGCTTGTCATAATATATCCAATAGAACAGACAAGTTAAAAACGTATTCCGTAGCATTTATTATTTATCGTGTGTTTTTAGCCAATTTTTATAGCGCGAAGTTTATTTTTTAAAATTCGGTAGAAATAAAAACACAACATCAACAACACCAATCCAGAACATCTGTTTTGTATACATCCATGACGAGCTATAATAATAAAATAAATAATTAGAGAAGTTGAAAGAATTGTCGAATTCACAAATTATGAACGACTGAAAAGTAGAAAATAAAACAACTAAGTGGCGGCGTATGCTAAGTCGTGGGTTGGCTCGTTCTAATTAACACAAGACAACATCACGGTAATATCATGACAACATAACGGTCACATCATGACAACATCACGGTAACATCATGACAACATCACGGTAACATCATGACAACAGCATCCGGACATCATCAACATCTGGGCCAACACCTCGACAGTATTACGATAGCATCATGAAAACATCCTTACATCACCAGGAACACATCGCAATACATCACCACAACATCAGGAACCCATCACGATACCATCACCGGATGTCACACCCCCTATAGAATATATGTATGAAACATGTTTGCATAATTGACCGTCTCTAGAAAGTTCCATTAGCGTGCCACATCTTGCAGGGACGGGCCAGAATTATGCAACAGATCACGTGCTATTGTACCGGGCCTCCCGCCATACTTGGAGCTTGTGTTGACTAAAGAATGGGGGAGGGTGGGGATGTAATGTTGTTTGGTCTGTGGGTGTATAGCCGACGTTAAAGTCAGGTTGATATTTGTGGGTTAGAGACATCAAGTTAATCAAGAGATAATCTAAAGCATGAATTAATTAGCAGTTATCCTTGAAAGTTGGATTAAGATAACGTGGCACGTGTAACATTAAGGTTCTACCATTCACACAATTAACAAATATAACTAGAATCGTTTAAAAGTGTGTAATTTAGACTTAGAGCTGCGATGTTTACTGGTCAATTGGATATAGTCGGTACTAGTTTTGATAGTATAGATAGACCCTGGCCCTAACCATAGCCTTATCACTAACCTTGTCCTGAGATTTACACATGACTCTAAACCAAATCCTAACCCTATCCCTGTCATTTAGCCCTAACCTTGCTATAGATCAGGGGTCTCCAAACTACGGCCCGCGGGCCGGATGCGACCCGCGATGTCCTCTCCTTCGGCCCGCGGAGATCTTTTTGTCCACGGAAAAAAGTTCGTTGGTGACGGCTGAGGAGCTTTGCCCAGAAAAATTAAAGACATTCCTGGAAGAAACTGGCCCCCAAACTGACATTTTTTAGTTAAATTTTTTAGTTAATGTGGCCGACTCGAACGGAAAAGTTTGGAGACCCCTGCAGATGTTGAATTGTCCTGTCTGCGTTTTTTACAGAATTTTACTTCTTACTCACTTAACTTCTGCTACATACCCACATGACTTCTGCGATGTACCACAGTGATGTCTGCTACATATATACGTGAATTTTGCTACGTGACTTCTACTACTTTCCCACGTGACCTAAATGTAGTATGTGTGGTGGCAAGAAAAAGCCTAATTGAAACTTACGAGTGAGTGAGTAGCAAACTCGGCAAAGTTTTGAATTGATTGTAAAAATCTATCGTCTGCCCTTTCATCGATTACCTCCCTCTAGTGACGTCACATCCTGGTGAGTTCACCACCAGCTGCCGCCAACCAAAATATTGTTGTTTGGGGTTTCCGGTGGGATCAAAATAGCATGGGCAGGGTGGGGTGGGGTGGGGGGGGGGTCGGAATGACCAATTTTAATTTTTTTTACCCATGTTACTTATATCATCATAGTGGAGAATCGGGGAGGTGGGGGTTTGAAAATATTTACGTTAGGATACCCAATGGATTGATTAAAATTGATTGCACGCCATTAAAAAAGTACTCACAGAACTACCCCCTCCCCCGACTATCTGTATTATGTCTGGAGAGTTGTAATCTCCTTCAAGAGATTCAGAAATTCCCGTAGTTTTGTTGGCTGTGGAAGATACGGTACACTTGGTGGGACAAGCCACTCTTCGCCTCACTCTAGCAACACTACAACAACTGTACCCCACACATAACAACTGTACCCCACACACAACAACTGTACCCGACACACAACAACTGTACCCCACACCTAACAACTGTACACTACACACAACTGCCCCCACACCTAACAATTGTACAAACCTATCTTAATGGACCAACTGTCTTGTGCCATTGACTGCCTGTCTTCATCTCACCACACCTGTCTTCGACCTGGCACAATGAGATGCAGCTTCCTGTCTGCAGGTGAGATCGTTATACGGGTGAGGCCTGGAGCTAACAGGTCGACTTTAACATCAGGAGCTGCCGTCATTCATACAACAAATAAATTAAAATTTTAAATTGTTTGTCCTCAATGACACGTTGGTCTGTCTAAAGACAGCCGTGAAAAAATATCGCAATAAAATCTCTAACCCAGGGTAGTACGTTTGTTCTTTATCTGAGGGTCTTTTAGACAATAAAGAAAGATTAAATCTTTGTTTACAGTTTCAACTTTTTTGTTTGCTTTAGAGAAAGCGAAAGCTAAAAGAGTTTAGAGGTGTCAAGTTTAGTGCATTTAAAGTTTATTTATGAGAGATATTTAAAATATTTTAATTGAAAATATTTGTTTCTGTATGGTTCGTGTAATACACCAATCTGACAGTTGTGGAAACCAATTTCTACAGTTGATCTAGCGAATGTTATAACGTTAGCAAGTAGCTCACAAGTAATTATTTCTACAATTTATCTAGGCAATGCTGGAACATTAGCAAGTAGCTAACAAGCAGAGGCGTAGCGATTATGGGGGGGGGGGGGGGCAGGGCGTACAAATGTCCCCGGGCGCCGACCTTAGGGGGCGCCAAAATGGGTTGTAAAAACAAATTAAAATGTTATTTTAGCTGCATTTTTGCAGTTTGAGAGGGGGGGGGGGGTGCAAATCGAAAAGTTGAGGGGGGGGGGGGGGGAGGGGTGCAAATTGAAAATTTGCTCCCGAGGGGGGCGCCAAATTGAAAGTTTGACCCGGGCGCCGGGAAGGGTCGCTACGCCTCTGCTAACAAGTAACTATTTCTACAGTTGATATAGCCAATGTTGGAACATTAGCAAGTAACTCACAAGCTACTAACTTACCTGATGATGATATCCCATGTCACTAACTAGCCAATGTGCCAATCAACTTGACAGAACTACATGCAAACTCGATTTATTTTTACTGCCTTCACTTGATTGGCCGTAACTTAATTATATAATGGAAATCTGGAAATACAATTTTTATCCCGCGTGAAAAAAAAACATTTCTTCTCAATTATTGTTTATCCGTTTCTTCCTGTGCAAATGTGGATTGATTTCACATGGACCTGTTATTGCCCGCAAGAGAGAGCTAAGAAAAGTCCAAAAGTTTATCTTGTCGGTTTTAAATATCAAAGAGCTTTATTCTATGGAACTAAGGTTTTTATAAGTTCTTTTAATCTACATTTCTGGCTTCATTTTACAACTCTTTAACATTCTGTAACAGTTGGTAATAACTTATTTAACTACACACGTCCGTGTTGCTGATGTTAAAATACTACTGTATGAGCATAACACGTGACAACCGTTACTGAAACGGTAATGGGAATATATATATATATATATATATATATATATATATATATATATATATATATATATATATATATATATATATACATACATATATATATATATATACAATTATATATAAAGGCTCTTATGATACAGGCTGTTTTAAAATATACATGTGTATATAAATATATAACTAGTACGCTGGCCATATAGTGGTTAAAGAGCGACCACTCCAAAACACCAGCAGCGCTTAGATGTGACGTGTAGATGTTTGAAGTTCCTGAGTCTCGTGCCAGCCACCCTCTGCATGTGTCACATCACACTCACACACACATACTCACACACACACACACTCACACACACATACATTCACACACTCACACACACTCACACACTCACACGCACACACTCACACACTCACACACTCACACACTCACACTTACACACTCACACAATCACACACGCACACTCACACACTCTCTATACATGGAATAATG
Organism: Physella acuta; assembly: GCF_028476545.2. Classification (NCBI taxonomy): domain Eukaryota; kingdom Metazoa; phylum Mollusca; class Gastropoda; family Physidae; genus Physella; species Physella acuta. The sequence continues at coordinate 116,940 of NW_026732324.1, forward strand.
AGTTTTCACTGCTGGTTCCATCTCAGCCGAGCTTAACTGAAGGAGCTGTTAACGTCGAGTTGGATTGTATTGGATGGAGGCAGTTATTACATTTCTATTTCTTGGTGGGAGTTGGATTGTTGTGCATGTTTTCACCTGAATTTTATTTATACTCAGCAATTATGTACCCTTTTTAAAATATAAAATGTGTTTTTGTTTTTGCCTCGAAAATTCATTCTATATTTTTTTTCTGTGTTTTTATTTTATTTTACTCGTACTACATCCCAACAAAATCACGTACCCATTTTTCGACAAATTCGCATATAAACAAAGCGTGTACAATAGTACCCCATACACGTTACATACACAGCTCCTGATACAAAACCCCAAGTTATGGCCAAACCAACTTCCCCATCCTCCCCCCTCCCCCCCCCCCCCAACAGACAAATGAGCTAAACCTAACAAAATGTCGTTCTTCCAGTTTCCAGCGTCCCCCCCCCCCCCCCCAACCTCTAATCCTCTGTCTTGTCCACATAACTTCACTAATCTACTTCTCTTATTATTTCCCTTAGGCATTTCCGGTTTTGGTTTTCTTTTGGTTTTGTATCCACTTCCGGTTTCCACGAGTCTGACCACGAATGGTGCGTTAGGTTAGTCAAGACAATGAGTATATTTTAGTCCACGAATGTTTTGGTCCAATTTAAACATAGGACCGATCAATAGTTGTACTGCAACGAAATCTTTCTGTGTCGACCTAGAGACAAGTGTACTGATTTTATTATAGGGGCTTGAAGATTTTTGTTTTCATTTCAATGTACTGACATATCGACCTCTACTATGGTCATATTGTAATGACCTTACGACTCATTATAATGACCTTACAACACATTGTAATGACCTTACAACTCATTGTAATGACCTTGCAACTCATTGTAATGACCTTACGACTCATTTTAATGACATTACAACACATTGTAATGACCTTACGACTCATTGTAATGACCTTACGACTTCTTTATCGATCGTACCGTAGCACCCAGTGACCTCTCCAATGACCTTATTGGTTATTTGACCTGTCACTTAAATATTGACCTTGTTGAAGTGACCCTACAGCTTCTATTGAATTATTGTATAAAACACTTGTCAGCGCAAGCATTTATAATTTTTTTAAACAAAATAAAAACTCCGACTATGGCATATTTTCTTCTATAATTGCCTGGCGAAAATAATTTGCTTTTGTGTAAATTGTTAGGAGCCATTAATGTAAACGACCAGACTTGTTTATGTTTGCAGAAAGTCAGTTCCTGTCCTGGTCTCCTGCCCGTCTTCACCCAGCTGCTGGACAGTTAGACCCATGTCCTGATCTAGTTGACCCATGCCCTGATCTATTTGACCCATGTCCTGATCTATTTGACCCATGTTCTGATCTATTTGACCCACGTCCTGATCTATTTGACCCATGTCCTGATCTATTTGACCCATGTCCTGATCTAGTTGACCCATGTCCTGATCTATTTGACCCATGTCCTGATCTATTTGACCCATGTCCTGATCTATTTGACCCATGTCCTAATCTATTTGACCCATGTCCTGATCTATTTGACCCATGTCCTTATCTAATTGACCCATGTCCTGATCTATTTGACCCAAGTCCTGATCTATTTGACCCAAGTCCTGATCTATTTGACCCAAGTCCTGATCTATTTGACCCATGTCCTGATCTATTGGACCCACATCCTCATTCGGACTTATGTCCTGATCTTTATGTCCTATCCATGTGCTCATTTGAATGTCCTACCCATGTCCTCATCCATTATATCTGTCCACCTGAAGCTGATAAACACTGAGCAGGTCACCCGATAGGCTTGAAGTTCTGTCACGTGATACTCCCACCAAAGCTGTGTGGTTGACTGAGGTCACATGATATTCCCAACACGTGATGAGTTTCTATGGTTGACCGAGGTCACTTGATGTGCGTATCGTGGGTCAAGGCTGTACCTAATCACGTGATACCTCTGATGCCGGACCAGCGAGGATTGAGCTGGTCATCAAAATGATGAAACACTGTGCAACTGATTCATCTATAGAACAACCAAGGGACATTAGTGCTTGGCGGCGAGTTATCGTTCTTTACAATTTTATGCTACAGGTCAAAGGTCATATTATGCTGGGACTTCCGCACCCATTAATGTAGATAATTAATTACAAACTGGTGTCAGTGTCTATGGCAAACAGTAAAAGCCAGTTCGAACATCACAATTCACCTTAGTTAAGGCGCTTAAGGAATCCTTTATATCATTTATCAGTCACTTTTTGATTGAAGTTTTTGACTTGATGACTGTCATGTTATGTGTTATAGACAGAGTTGAAGGAGCTGCTTCTTCTCTAGTAGACACATTTTCTATTTTACAGGAAAAATTCTCTATTTTACGAAAAAAACATTCTTTATTTTTAAGCGAACGGCCTCCATTTTAAGAATAAAAAACAGCCTCTACGCTACTAGAAACAGCCTCGGTTTTAATACTAACAGGCTCTATTTTACGAGAAACAGCCTCAATTTAAGAGGAGCAGCTTCTATTTTAAGAGGAGCAGCCTCTATATCTAAAAAAAGCCTCTATATTAAAACAAACAGCCTCTATATTAAAACAAACAGCCTGTATATTAAAACAAACAGTCTCTATATTAAAACAAACAGTCTCTATATTAAAACAGACAGCCTCTATATTAAAACAAACAGCCTGTATATTAAAACAAACAGCCTCCATATTAAAACAAACAGCCTCTATATTAAAACAAACAGCCTCTATATTAAAACAAACAGCCTCTATATTAAAACAAACAGTCTCTATATTAAAACAAAGACAGCCTCTATATTAAAACAAACAGCCTCTATATTAAAACAAACAGCCTCTGTATAAAAACAAACAGGCTCCTGTTGGAAAAAAATCCCAGCATCCGCTCTGTACTCCGGTTAAAGAAGAGGCCGGTCCAATCAAGTTATGCCGGCTACGACACGTTCGTTAACCGGCTATTTCCGGCAACATCAGCGGGGAGAAAGATCAAGAGAATGGTTTGAGGAAACGCCCCCCACCTCCACAACGATTTCTTTTTTATTTGTTGTTTATATGCCCCCCTGCCCCCACCGTATACTTAAGTCTGCAGACCTGACACGCCAATTTAAATCAAACGACGCCATATTGCCACGCGGAGCCGGCTGAGAAATAACTCCATTTACATAATTATTTTCAATTTTGTTTTGAAAATATTCGAGTAAATATTGAAACTTTTAAAAACCAAATATTCGACCACAACTTGCTACTAGCCCAAGTGTATTGTTTGCTCATTTATTGGACTGAGGTGGTATTTAATAAAGAAGGATGGATACTTGTCGCTAGAAAAGGATACTTGTCATTGCAATTTGTCATTAGAACAGGGCGCTGGTCAAGGAAATACTATCGTTGCATGGGTTTAAAGAATGAGTTGAATCCGATAAGGCGAAGGTTCAAATCCCTGCTAGTCCACACGTTAAAGAGAGAATTAATTTCTTAACGACCATTACTAGTTTTAATTTCTTCACGACCATTAGGCCTACATGTTTACATTTAATTTCTTCACGACTATCACGTGTTTTAATTTTTTCACGACCATTACATGTTTACATTTAATTTCTTCACGACCATTATTGGTGTAATGTAATTTCAAAACAACCATTGTTGGTCTAATGTCATTTTTTCACGACCATTACTTGTTTTCATTTCTTCTCGACCATTGTTGGTCTAATGTAATTTCTTCTCGACCATTGTTGGTCTAATGTAATTTCTCCACTACCATTACATGTTCTTATCATTCCCTCACCCATTGCTTAAAACCTATAGAAAAATAAACAAGATTACAAAATGTGATAGCAAATATCCCGCATCTTATCTTCTCTCCCCGTTTTTATATTGTTTTTTTTTTATCTTTTCATTCACGAGAGTTCTGCTCGGATGAAAGTAAGGGGAAAATCCATAAAAAAGTTGTAGTTTCGATTTATTTATTACGGTTTCTATTCCCTACCAGCTGACAAACTCACCAGTCAGAGGCTGATAAACAGATTTAATGCTGAAATTACTGTCCAGATCTAGCGTTTGATTAAGTTTAAGAAAAAAACAATCTTGGACGACAAACGGACCCAACACGCCTCCTCCCCCCCCCCTAACAAGCCTCGCTTTGAAGGCGTTCTGACGTATCGCTGTGATCTGGTCAAATTGGCAACTTCCGGTTGTTTGAAAATCGATGGGGCGAGCTATTTAACCACCTTTTAAGTCCTGGCTATCTATAGAAAACTATCACACGTCAAACAGTTGGTTCAATTACTGCTTGAAAAAAATGGAATTATTAAATTGGGTCGTTGGTTGTTTTGCTGATGTAGTTACTGCATTTTCCTTTTTTTCCCTTAGTTCTTATTGTAATATTGGAAGTGGATTTTGTCCAACATAACTTGCTAACATGTTTTGCGCAATATGGTTCGTTGACTTCAGGTGATTTTTCTGTATGGATTAGCCTCCATGGCCTTTATTCGCCCAAGAACAATCTACAATGCAGCAGTTGTTTGATTTTGGAGTTGCTAGACGGGTTGCTGTCCCCAGAGTTATCTCTCCTAGACGGGTTGCTGTCCCCAGAGTTATCTCTCCTAGACGGGTTGCTGTCCCCAGAGTTATCTCTCCTAGACGGGTTGCTGTCCCCAGAGTTATCTCTCCTAGACGGGTTGGTGTCCCCAGCTAACGTGTTATCACCTAGACGGGTTGGTGTCCCCAGCTAACTAGAGTTTTCTCTGCTAGACGGGTTGGTGTCCCCAGCTAACTAGAGTTATCTCTCCTAGACGGGTTGGTGTCCCCAGAGTTATCTCTCCTAGACGGGTTGGTGTCCCCAGCTAACGTGTTATCACCTAGACGGGTTGGTGTCCCCAGCTAACGTGTTATCACCTAGACGGGTTGGTGTCCCCAGCTAACTAGAGTTTTCTCTGCTAGACGGGTTGGTGTCCCCAGCTAACTAGAGTTATCTCTCCTAGACGGGTTGGTGTCCCCAGCTAACGTGTTATCACCTAGACTGGTTGCTGTCCCCAGCTAACGAGTATCATCTGCCCAGGGTTCCGATCTTGAGATCTTTTGGTCAGCATTCACGCACTTCGCTACCCGACTACGCCTTGTAACCTGTTCAACAATTTTTAAAAATTTCCACATAATAGTTCTTTTCTGTGTGCGCTTAAGCTACCGTATGTGTAATACATAAATATAAACATTTTAAATCATATTCATTAAATGGATTAAAAACATACTAAAATAAATACTGTACATACATATAATTATATGCGCATGTGTAAGTGCACCTGTATATGTTAATGTCTATAAATACAAGCCGCTAAATTAATCTCTCGTGTTAGAAAAAATTAGACTAAAAACCCCATCATTCACGGATTATGTTAAGTCAAAGTACCGTGTACACAATGTGTATAAAGTGTAGCACATGTGTACATAGAAGCACACACACCTGTCTGATTGAGAAAACCTCGTCACTCTGAGCTGTTGTATACAATGTTAGAAAAGATTCATCGATTAAAGACATTTCAGATGTTGTAAACTTTACTCCCCCCGCCCCACCACCCCCCATCAGCCCCCCCCCCCCCCCCCGGCATGAGCATGTATTCCCAGCATGTCCCCATCTTCATTGATTTGAGAAAAAAAAATGTCTTGTAATCACGGGTTTAATATATGCATGCAATTTATTATCTAACGGAGAATTTATCGTTCGTAGAACCAACATATCCTTGTGTGGTGGGTTGTCTCAAGTTGTCTGTTTAAATAAGGGTTTCAACATTAGTGGGGGAGGGGGGAGGGGGGAAGGGGTAGTGTCACTAACTGGTCAACTGTATATTTAAGTTACTTTTGTAGACGTTTGGTATCAATTTACATCCTGGGTGTCATCTACTGCTGTCTTCTTCACATGCCAATGTGACATATCCAGCGCTAGATGACATGGTGACCTGTCCACGCTAAATGACGCGGTGACCTGTCCACGCTAGATGACATGGCGACCTGTCCAGCGCTAGATGACACAATGACCTGTCCAGCGCTAGATGACACACTGACATGTCCACGCTAAATGACGCGGTGACCTGTCCACGCTAAATGACACACTGACCTGTCCAGCGTTAGATGACACAATGACCTGTCCAGCGCTAGATGACACACTGACATGTCCACGCTAGATGACACACTGACCTGTCCACGCTAAATGACACACTGACCTGTCCAGCGTTAGATGACACAATGACCTGTCCAGCGCTAGATGACACACTGACCTGTCCAGCGCTAGATAACACAATGACCTGTCCAGCGCTAGATGAAACACTGACCTGTCCAGCGCTAAATGACACACTGACCTGTCCAACGCTAGATGACACAATGACCTGTCCAGCGCTAGACGACACACTGACCTGTCCAGCGCTACATGACACACTTACATGTCCACTGCTAGATGACACAATGACCTTTCTTCCAGCCAATGACAAGTTGACCTGTCCGAGAATAACTAGACCGACATCCCAACACTAGGAGAGGGCGGGGACCAGGATCAAACCCCCGAGTTGAAGCAGACGAGAGCAGCTTCCGGATACATCTCTGATGTGTCCATAGCTCCCTATTCACACACCCCCACCTCACCACCCACCACCCATTACCCAGGTCGCCGCGGAGATTTAGCTTAAAAAAAAACGAAACCAACTTTATCTCACATTGACAAAAGCGAATAGATCTGAGAAAAGCTGTAGAGAGAGAAAAACGTGTGACGTCCTCAGCTCTTAGACAGGTCGGCTTACACAAAGTGAGGCGGATGATGTTGTAAGCCGCCTGGTGGGGGGGGGGGGGGGGCGCCAACCCCGCCCTGATCTGGCCGGGGCTTACAATTAGGTCGACGTTAAACTTGATGGACTATGGGACGGTCGAACCAAATCCCCAACAAACACTTTTTTATTCCGTAAGATTTACACTGAAATATATTTTTTTAAAAATCTCGTTTGTGCTGTTCTATTTTTAAATTTATTTTAAAATATAAATTTAAAAAAGCACGTTTTAATTTTGTTGACGTCATTGTGACGTTGGTTTGTTGGTTTAACACCGCATTGCGTGCAGTAGTGACGTATTTTCCACTTTTTTTTTATGCCCTCCAATAGAAAAACGGCTTATTCCCTACAACTCGCCCCCCCCCCCCCCCCACGCCCTTAGCAAGTCCTTAAAATATCTTGCCATGGGGCTTTTAAAAATGTCGCCGTTGCTTAATTTAAAAAAAAATATTCGTGGATAAATTGAATGTGAGTTCAAGTTGTATTTTGATTTCCCAACAAGAAATAATCCCAAACAGAAGATGGAAATGTCAAGGGAATTATTTTAAAACAAAGTTAAGGAAAAAAAAACGAAACGTAACAACAGAGTTTCAATTAAATAAATTGTATAATTGAAAACGTTTTCCACGCAATTCTACAATGGATGTCGTTTCCTGATATTTTTGATACTAAAACAGACCAGGACATTTTTAAAAATCACAGAACTAATTAAATTTGCTTTTTTGTTTTTTTACATTTGATGAGGGAATTTCCATTATTTTTTTTTTGTAAAGGTGTGCAGGATAAAAGTGTGTATTTGACATATTTGTGTCAGAACTTGTCACTTGTCACTTGCCACTTGCCAGGAAGAAATCACTTGTCAGCTCGAGTATTCAGCAAAAGTCTGGCCAAGATATGAGCGCACTTCGGAATCAACTTCCGCTGTTAGGAGAGAAACTAAAAAACGTGGATTAAAAAACTTTGTGATAATAAGCTTTTTAAAGCGCTAAAAATATATTTAAAAATTAGATACACAACACAACTGAGCCGAACAAATCCACACACTTGAAGTTCAATGACCGATTCTTTAAGTTTTTTTTTGTTTTTTTACATCAATGCAGTGGTTCTTAACCTTTTAGGAGGTACCGAACCCCACCAGTTTCATATGCGCATATATCGAACCTTCTTAATAGTTCTATAGTAAGCACGACTTGTATCCTTAACCTGTCTTTACATATCATGTCTTTGACATGAATTCCTGATATCCACACTCCAATCATGTACAACCTGACATCCACACTCCAATCATGTAAACCTAATATCCACTTTCCAATCATGTACAACCTGATATCCACATAACAATCATGTACAACCTGACATCCACACTCCAATCATGTACAACCTGATATCCACACTCCAATCATGTACAACCTGATATCCACATTACAATCATGTACAACCTGACATCCACACTCCAATCATGTAAACCTAATATCCACACTCCAATCATGTACAACCTGATAGCCACATTACAATCATTTACAACCTAACATCCACACTCCAATCATGTACAACCTGACATCCACCCTTCAATCATGTACAACCTGACATTCACACTCCAATCATATAAACCTGATATCCACACTCCAATCATGTAAACCTGACATCTACCCTCCAATCATGTACAACCTGACATCCACCCTCCAATCATGTACAACCTGACATCCACCCTCCAATCATGTACAACCTAACATCCACACTCCAATCATGTACAACCTGACATCCACCCTCCAATCATGTACAACCTGACATCCACCATCCAATCATGTACAACCTGACATCCACCCTCCAATCATGTACAACCTGACATCCACCCTCCAATCATGTACAACCTGACATCTACCCTTCAATCATGTACAACCTAACATCCACCCTTCAATCATGTAAAACCTGACATCCACCCTTCAATCATGTACAACTTGACATCCACCCTTTAATCATGTACAACCTAACATCCACACTCCAATCATATAAACCTGACATCCACCCTCGGATAATTTACGACATGACATCCAAACAATCCACATCTAATGCCTTCATTTCATTAAATTGTAAATTCCAAACTCTCCTAACACCCGTTCCTTAAATAAGCTCCATCTGGGAATATCCCATCTTTCAAATGACCAGACCACGTGATGCACAGACCGGAAGTGTGACAAGACTCTTAAAATAATGTTGGGCCATGGCTTAACAGCTCCCCGAATCTTTTTATCCACCCCGTTTCTCCCCCCCCCCCCCCACCCTCCCGGCTGAGTAATTGAGGAAATATTTATTGGACCCACAGATATCTGTAAACTTCATCCTCCCCCCCCCCACAGAAAACGTATGTATAGAGTTGTGAACTAGCCCGACGTTTTTGCTCCCTTATCATGAAAGAGTGGGTCGGATGAATTATGGAAAACAAAAAACGAAATAAAAGGGGAAATCAGCATGCTAAAATCGCCAGTTTTAATTCAAGGACCAGGGGAGAGAAAAATTGGTCTATTCAGAGTTTTGGCGATGTTGTTTACTAAAGAGAGAGGATGTGGGGGCTACAATTTTTTTTCATTGACGGATCTGTTGAATGGACATGTAACAGCTGTTATAGAATGGCTGTGTAGCATCATAGAATGGCCACGTTAAAGAAGAATTAATGGCCATGTTAGATCATCCATATAAGGCCTTGTTGGTTAGATGAGCCATATAAGGCCCACGTGAAATCAGTCAAGACTGGCCACCTTAAGGAAGTCCCAGAATTGGAGCCATCTCGTGCATTGGAGCCATCTCAACTCGTGCCCTCGTATCGGCTTCAATTTGTAGGGTCTACATGCTGCACAGCGCGTGGCGGTCTCGTTTACATAGCTTATCTGGTTCGCTCCTCTCGTGTTCTCTCGCGTGTTTACCTCGGTTCAACGGGATTTCGTCTTTGTCGACTCTGCTTGCCTTCGCTAAAAGCGTCATTTTGTTGTTCATATTGAGGCTCCTGCGTCATATTCTCGCTATTGACTCTCTGAATACAATTTTTTTTCTTGCCGTCTTTTTTTTCTGCCTGCGTCTTCCTACCAGAATTTCATTGCCATCATCGTCAGATTTTATCATTGATAAAAGAAAAGGGCAGACCTCGAGGGTCGTAAGCCTGACCCTGAGGGTCGTAAGCCGGACCCCAATGGTCGTAGTCCGGACCCCAATGGTCGTAGTCCGGACCCCGAGGGTCGTAAGCCGGACCCCGAGGGTCGTAATCCAGACCCCGAGGGTCGTAAGCCGGACCCCGAGGGTCGTAGGCCGGACCCCGAGGGTCGTAAGCCGGACCCCGAGGGTCGTAAGCCGGACCCCGAGGGTCGTAATCCAGACCCCGAGGGTCTCAGCGCCGTACATTCAGTAGACCGTACCTCACAGGGCCGAGCATCTATAGCCATAATGCTGGACACCAGAGGCCAGGCCTGACCCCCGGAGCCACAGGGCCGGCCTCTCTAGTCAAAGGGCAAAGGTCACGCCACAATTTTCTAACCGGCCAGTGTACCGAGTGGACCGATGCATTATTTAAATGGTTGAGAAATCAATCAATACAAATCAAAGAAAAATGGAATCCTCTGTTATGCCTTGCTAACCTCCAATAATGAACAAAGACAGGCAATTTAAAGAAAAAAAAAAGGGGGGGGGGGGAGCGAGAGAGAGCTGGGTGCGTTTGTGTGTATGGGAGAACTTTCAAAGATGATTCGAGCTTTTGTATTTGATCTACGTGTATTTTTTTAACGTCGGGGTATGAGATTTATTTTCACTTTATTTTTTTAACAAGCATGTGTTTATGTATGTGTCTACGTAATACTCATTAATACTCATTAATTCCCTAACACGTGTGCGCTTGTGGTTACGTATGTCTATATATTTGTCTGTTTGTGTATGTGTGGTTAAAATAATTATGTACAAGTTGTGTATTTAAAATCCGTTACATAGTTAAAAAAAAACTAATTAGCTTAACTAATTCCCTGATGGTACATCTCCATTAAAGTTTTAAAATTACCGTATAAAATCTCTTGCAAGTGCTAGTCTCGTTAGATTTATTATTGAATGTGGGCTGGGTCTCTCGAGTTGAATGGAGCCATTAGCTGTCGTCTGAAGCATGCAGTACTCACCTCGACAGCCCTGTCGTAGCATGCGGTGCTTACTCGCTCCAGCGGACGCTCGCAGAGATAATTAGTTACCGCATCAAGGATGTCAGGAATGTTTTTATATCAGCACGTTTGGAGAATGGTGAGGTTAAGTAAAGTAGCTGGACATGCGTGGTGAGGTTAAGTAAAGTAGCTGGACATGCGTGGTGAGGTTAAGTAAAGTAGCTTGACATGCGTGGTGAGGTTAAGTAAAGTAGCTGGACATGCGTGGTGATGTTAAGTAAAGTAGCTGGACATGCGTGGTGAGGTTAAGTAAAGTAGCTGGACATGCGTGGTGAGGTTAAGTAGCTGGACATGCGTGGTGAGGTAGCTGGACATGCGTGGTGAGGTTAAGTAAAGTAGCTGGACATGCGTGGTGAGGTTAAATAAAGTAGCTGGACATGCGTGGTGAGGTAGCTGGACATGCGTGGTGAGGTAGCTGGACATGCGTGGTGAGGTTAAGTAAAGTAGCTGGACATGCGTGGTGAGGTAGCTGGACATGCGTGGTGATGTTAAGTAAAGTAGCTGGACATGCGTGGTGATGTTAAGTAAAGTAGCTGGACATGCGTGGTGAGGTAGCTGGACATGCGTGGTGAGGTAGCTGGACATGCGTGGTGAGGTTAAGTAAAGTAGCTGGACATGCGTGGTGAGGTAGCTGGACATGCGTGGTGATGTTAAGTAAAGTAGCTGGACATGCGTGGTGAGGTTAAGTAAAGTAGCTGGACATGCGTGGTGATGTTAAGTAAAGTAGCTGGACATGCGTGGTGATGTTAAGTAAAGTAGCTGGATATGCGTGGTGAGGTTAAGTAAAGTAGCTGGACATGCGTGGTGATGTTAAGTAAAGTAGCTGGACATGCGTGGTGAGGTTAAGTAAAGTAGCTGGACATGCGTGGTGAGGTAGCTGGACATGCGTGTTGAGGTTAAGTAAAGTAGCTGCACATGCGTGGTGAGGTAGCTGGACATGCGTGGTGAGTTTAAGTAAAGTAGCTGGACATGCGTGGTGAGGTTAAGTAAAGTAGCTGGACATGCGTAGTGAGGTAGCTGGACATGCGTGGTGAGGTAGTTGGACATGCGTGGTGAGGTAGCTGGACATGCGTGGTGAGGTTAAGTAAAGTAGCTGGACATGTGTGGTAAGGTAGCTGGACATGCGTGGTGAGGTTAAGTAAAGTAGCTTGACATGCGTGGTGAGGTTAAGTAAAGTAGCTGACATGCGTGGTGAGGTTAAGTAAAGTAGCTTGACATGCGTGGTGAGGTTAAGTAAAGTAGCTGGACATGCGTGGTGAGGTTAAGTAAAGTAGCTTGACATGCGTGGTGAGGTTAAGTAAAGTAGCTGGACATGCGTGGTGAGGTTAAGTAAAGTAGCTTGACATGCGTGGTGAGGTTAAGTAAAGTAGCTGGACATGCGTGGTGAGGTTAAGTAAAGTAGCTTGACATGCGTGGTGAGGTTAAGTAAAGTAGCTGGACATGCGTGGTGAGGTTAAGTAAAGTAGCTGGACATGCTTGGTGAGGTTAAGTAAAGTAGCTTGACATGCGTGGTGAGGTTAAGTAAAGTAGCTGGACGTGTGTGTTTTGAACGTGAGTAAATCAACATACAGCCCGGAGTAAAACCGAATGTTTGACAGAAAAAAGTAGGCTACCTCATTAAAAACAAAAATTGATAACGTTATTGTACGCTAAAATCTTACTTGAAACGTGTGGCAAACATTCGCGTGCGTGTGTGTTAGGGGGACTGGGGGGAGGGGGGGGGGGGGCTTGAAAAAATCTAAATTAAAAATATTTATTGCTAAAAAGGTGGGATGTATTTCAAAGGGGTAATTATTTTTATAACTGTCTTTGATGTTTTTTTTTTATAAAGTTCCATAAATCTCTCATACAAACTATATTGTCTCTGTACAAAATAAACTGAGAGATTAAAAAAAAACAATGCTGATATAACCAGGGTAGAATAAAACATTAAGCACAGTCAGTGATGTGGGTGGTGTGGTTTCATTAGAGATTTTTTTAAAGGTGGGAGATAGGGGTTGGTGGGTGGGAAATAGAGAGATGAGGGGGGGTTGGTGGGTGGGAAATAGAGAGATGAGGGGGGTTGGTGAGTAGGAATTAGGGAAATGAGGGGGGGGGGGGGTGAGTAGGAAATAGAGAGATGAGGGGGGGGGTGGTGAGTAGGAAATAGAGAGATGAGGGGGGGGGTGGTGAGTAGGAAATAGAGAGATGAGGGGGGGGTGGTGAGTAGGAAATAGAGAGATGAGGGGGGGGTGGTGAGTAGGAAATAGAGAGATGAGGGGGGGTGGTGAGTAGGAAATAGAGAGATGAGGGGGGGGGGGGTGAGTAGGAAATAGAGAGATGAGGGGGGGTGGTGAGTAGGAAATAGAGAGATGAGGGGGGGGGGGGTGGTGAGTAGGAAATAGAGAGATGAGGGGGGGGTGGTGAGTAGGAAATAGAGAGATGAGGGGGGGGGGTGAGTAGGAAATAGAGAGATGAGGGGGGGGTGGTGAGTAGGAAATAGAGAGATGAGGGGGGGGGGTGGTGAGTAGGAAATAGAGAGATGAGGGGGGGGTGGTGAGTAGGAAATAGAGAGATGAGGGGGGGGGGGTGGTGAGTAGGAAATAGAGAGATGAGGGGGGGGTGAGTAGGAAATAGAGAGATGAGGGGGGGTGGTGAGTAGGAAATAGAGAGATGAGGGGGGGGGTGGTGAGTAGGAAATAGAGAGATGAGGGGGGGGTGGTGAGTAGGAAATAGAGAGATGAGGGGGGGGGGTGGTGAGTAGGAAATAGAGAGATGAGGGGGGGGGGGGGTGGTGAGTAGGAAATAGAGAGATGAGGGGGGGGGTGGTGAGTAGGAAATAGAGAGATGAGGGGGGGGGGTGGTGAGTAGGAAATAGAGAGATGAGGGGGGGGTGGTGAGTAGGAAATAGAGAGATGAGGGGGGGGGGTGGTGAGTAGGAAATAGAGAGATGAGGGGGGGGGGGTGAGTAGGAAATAGAGAGATGAGGGGGGGGGTGGTGAGTAGGAAATAGAGAGATGAGGGGGGGGGGGTGAGTAGGAAATAGAGAGATGAGGGGGGGGGTGGTGAGTAGGAAATAGAGAGATGAGGGGGGGGGGTGGTGAGTAGGAAATAGAGAGATGAGGGGGGGGGGGTGAGTAGGAAATAGAGAGATGAGGGGGGGGGTGGTGAGTAGGAAATAGAGAGATGAGGGGGGGGGGTGGTGAGTAGGAAATAGAGAGATGAGGGGGGGGGGGGTGGTGAGTAGGAAATAGAGAGATGAGGGGGGGGGGGGGTGAGTAGGAAATAGAGAGATGAGGGGGGGGGGTGGTGAGTAGGAAATAGAGAGATGAGGGGGGGGTGGTGAGTAGGAAATAGAGAGATGAGGGGGGGGTGGTGAGTAGGAAATAGAGAGATGAGGGGGGGGGTGAGTAGGAAATAGAGAGATGAGGGGGGGGGTGGTGAGTAGGAAATAGAGAGATGAGGGGGGGGGTGGTGAGTAGGAAATAGAGAGATGAGGGGGGGGGGGTGGTGAGTAGGAAATAGAGAGATGAGGGGGGGGGGTGAGTAGGAAATAGAGAGATGAGGGGGGGGGTGGTGAGTAGGAAATAGAGAGATGAGGGGGGGTGGTGAGTAGGAAATAGAGAGATGAGGGGGGGGGTGAGTAGGAAATAGAGAGATGAGGGGGGGTGGTGAGTAGGAAATAGAGAGATGAGGGGGGGGGTGAGTAGGAAATAGAGAGATGAGGGGGGGGTGGTGAGTAGGAAATAGAGAGATGAGGGGGGGGGGTGAGTAGGAAATAGAGAGATGAGGGGGGGTGGTGAGTAGGAAATAGAGAGATGAGGGGGGGGGTGGTGAGTAGGAAATTGAGAGATGGGGGGGGGTGGTGAGTAGGAAATAGAGAGATGAGGGGGGGGTGGTGAGTAGGAATAGAGAGATGAGGGGGGGGGGTGGTGAGTAGGAAATAGAGAGATGAGGGGGGGGTGGTGAGTAGGAAATAGAGAGATGAGGGGGGGGGTGGTGAGTAGGAAATAGAGAGATGAGGGGGGGGGGGTGAGTAGGAAATAGAGAGATGAGGGGGGGGGTGGTGAGTAGGAATAGAGAGATGAGGGGGGGGGGGTGAGTAGGAATAGAGAGTTGAGGGGGGGGGGGGGGTGAGTAGGTAATAGGGAGACATGGGTTGAATTATAAGATAGGAAATAGAAAGGTGTGTGTGTGTGGGGGGGGGGGGGGTTGTTGTGAGATGGAGACTGGATAGTGAAGGGAGGCGGGGGGGGGGTGGGGGTGGGGAATTGGAGATGGAGGATAAGGATTGGGGATTGGTGCAAATTAAACAGACGACGATGAAGAATTAACATTGGGTGAATAAAACAAAAACCCTCGCCTTTATTTTAACGACTTTTGACATTTATAGCACAGTAACGCTGTTAATCATGGTGCCTAATGAAGATTGATATCGTGTGTAGCTTTTTAATTTTTTTAGGCTAATTAATAGCTAAATTAATTAGAGGAAATTTTTAGGTTCATGATCAGATCTGAAGTAATTAAAATGGGTTTTCTTTGAAATGAATATAAAAACAGCTGGCTGAAATAACAGTGAAGGATGAGTAAGGTCAGGATCACATGTTGAGTGAAGGATGAGTGCAGGTAGGATCACATGTTGAGTGAAGGATGAGTGCAGGTAGGATCACATGTTGAGTGAAGGATGAGTGCAGGTAGGATCAAATGTTGAGTGAAGGATGAGTGCAGGTAGGATCACATGTTGAGTGAAGGATGAGTACGGTCAGGATCACATGTTGAGTGAAGGATGAGTGCAGGTAGGATCACATGTTGAGTGAAGGATGAGTGCAGGTAGGATCACATGTTGAGTGAAGGATGAGTACGGTCAGGATCACATGTTGAGTGAAGGATGAGTGCAGGTAGGATCACATGTTGAGTGAAGGATGAGTGCAGGTAGGATCAAATGTTGAGTGAAGGATGAGTACAGGTAGGATCAAATGTTGAGTGAAGGATGAGTACAGGTAGGATCAAATGTTGAGTGAAGGATGAGTGCAGGTAGGATCAAATGTTGAGTGAAGGATGAGTACGGTCAGGATCACATGTTGAGTGAATGATGAGTGCAGGTAGGATCAAATGTTGAGTGAAGGATGAGTACAGGTAGGATCAAATGTTGAGTGAAGGATGAGTACAGGTAGGATCAAATGTTGAGTGAAGGATGAGTGCAGGTAGGATCAAATGTTGAGTGAAGGATGAGTACGGTCAAGATCACATGTTGAGTGAAGGATGAGTGCAGGTAGGATCACATGTTGAGTGAAGGATGAGTACAGGTAGGATCAAATGTTGAGTGAAGGATGAGTGCAGGTAGGATCACATGTTGAGTGAAGGATGAGTGCAGGTAGGATCACATGTTGAGTGAAGGATGAGTGCAGGTAGGATCACATGTTGAGTGAAGGATGAGTACGGTCAGGATCACATGTTGAGTGAAGGATGAGTGCAGGTAGGATCACATGTTGAGTGAAGGATGAGTGCAGGTAGGATCACATGTTGAGTGAAGGATGAGTACGGTCAGGATCACATGTTGAGTGAATGATGAGTGCAGGTAGGATCAAATGTTGAGTGAAGGATGAGTACAGGTAGGATCAAATGTTGAGTGAAGGATGAGTACAGGTAGGATCAAATGTTGAGTGAAGGATGAGTGCAGGTAGGATCAAATGTTGAGTGAAGGATGAGTACGGTCAGGATCACATGTTGAGTGAAGGATGAGTGCAGGTAGGATCAAATGTTGAGTGAATGATAAGTGCAGGTAGGATTAAATGTTGAGTGAAGGATGAGTGCAGGTAGGATCACATGTTGAGTGAAGGATGAGTGCAGGTAGGATCACATGTTGAGTGAAGGATGAGTACGGTCAGGATCACATGTTGAGTGAAGGATGAGTGCAGGTAGGATCAAATGTTGAGTGAATGATAAGTGCAGGTAGGATTAAATGTTGAGTGAAGGATGAGTGCAGGTAGGATCACATGTTGAGTGAAGGATGAGTACGGTCAGGATCACATGTTGAGTGAAGGATGAGTACGGTCAGGATCACATGTTGAGTGAAGGATGAGTGCAGGTAGGATCAAATGTTGAGTGAAGGATGAGTGCAGGTAGGATCACATGTTGAGTGAAGGATGAGTACGGTCAGGATCACAGGTTGAGTGAAGGATGAGTGCAGGTAGGATCACATGTTGAGTGAAGGATGAGTGCAGGTAGGATCAAATGTTGAGTGAAGGATGAGTACGGTCAGGATCACATGTTTAGTGAAGGATGAGTGCAGGTAGGATCACATGTTGAGTGAAGGATGAGTGCAGGTAGGATCAAATGTTGAGTGAAGGATGAGTGCAGGTAGGATCAAATGTTGAGTGAAGGATGAGTACGGTAAGGATCACATGTTGAGTGAATGATGAGTGCAGGTAGGATCAAATGTTGAGTGAAGGATGAGTACAGGTAGGATCAAATGTTGAGTGAAGGATGAGTGCAGGTAGGATCAAATGTTGAGTGAAGAATGAGTACGGTCAGGATCACATGTTGAGTGAAGGATGAGTGCAGGTAGGATCACATGTTGAGTGAAGGATGAGTGCAGGTAGGATCAAATGTTGAGTGAAGGATGAGTGCAGGTAGGATCACATGTTGAGTGAAGGATGAGTGCAGGTAAGATCACATGTTGAGTGAAGGATGAGTACGGTCAGGATCACATGTTGAGTGAAGGATGAGTACGGTCAAGATCACATGTTGAGTGAAGGATGAGTGCAGGTAGGATCACATGTTGAGTGAAGGATGAGTACAGGTAGGATCACATGTTGAGTGAAGGATGAGTACGGTCAGGATCACATGTTGAGTGAAGGATGAGTGCAGGTAGGATCACATGTTGAGTGAAGGATGAGTACAGGTAGGATCACATGTTGAGTGAAGGATGAGTACGGTCAGGATCACATGTTGAGTGAAGGATGAGTGCAGGTAGGATCACATGTTGAGTGAAGGATGAGTACAGGTAGGATCACATGTTGAGTGAAGGATGAGTACGGTCAGGATCACATGTTGAGTGAAGGATGAGTACGGTCAGGATCACATGTTGAGTGAAGGATGAGTACGGTCAAGATCACATGTTGAGTGAAGGATGAGTGCAGGTAGGATCACATGTTGAGTGAAGGATGAGTACAGGTAGGATCACATGTTGAGTGAAGGATGAGTACGGTCAGGATCACATGTTGAGTGAAGGATGAGTGCAGGTAAGATCACATGTTGAGTGAAGGATGAGTACGGTCAGGATCACATGTTGAGTGAAGGATGAGTACGGTCAAGATCACATGTTGAGTGAAGGATGAGTGCAGGTAGGATCACATGTTGAGTGAAGGATGAGTACAGGTAGGATCACATGTTGAGTGAAGGATGAGTACGGTCAGGATCACATGTTGAGTGAAGGATGAGTGCAGGTAGGATCAAATGTTGAGTGAAGGATGAGTGCAGGTAGGATCAAATGTTGAGTGAAGGATGAGTGCAGGTAGGATCACATGTTGAGTGAAGGATGAGTACGGTCAGGATCACATGTTGAGTGAAGGATGAGTGCAGGTAGGATCACATGTTGAGTGAAGGATGAGTGCAGGTAGGATCAAATGTTAAGTGAAGGATGAGTACGGTCAGGATCACATGTTGAGTGAAGGATGAGTGCAGGTAGGATCACATGTTGAGTGAAGGATGAGTGCAGGTAGGATCAAATGTTGAGTGAAGGATGAGTGCAGGTAGGATCACATGTTGAGTGAAGGATGAGTGCAGGTAGGATCAAATGTTGAGTGAAGGATGAGTGCAGGTAGGATCACATGTTGAGTGAAGGATGAGTACGGTCAGGATCACATGTTGAGTGAAGGATGAGTGCAGGTAGGATCAAATGTTGAGTGAAGGATGAGTGCAGGTAGGATCACATGTTGAGTGAAGGATGAGTGCAGGTAGGATTAAATGTTGAGTGAAGGATGAGTGCAGGTAGGATCACATGTTGAGTGAAGGATGAGTACGGTCAGGATCACATGTTGAGTGAAGGATGAGTGCAGGTAGGATCACATGTTGAGTGAAGGATGAGTGCAGGTAGGATCAAATGTTGAGTGAAGGATGAGTGCAGGTAGGATCACATGTTGAGTGAAGGATGAGTACGGTCAGGATCACATGTTGAGTGAAGGATGAGTGCAGGTAGGATCACATGTTGAGTGAAGGATGAGTGCAGGTAGGATCACATGTTGAGTGAAGGATGAGTGCAGGTAGGATTAAATGTTGAGTGAAGGATGAGTGCAGGTAAGATCACATGTTGAGTGAAGGATGAGTGCAGGTAGGATCACATGTTGAGTGAAGGATGAGTGCAGGTAGGATTAAATGTTGAGTGAAGGATGAGTGCAGGTAGGATCAAATGTTGATTGAAGGATGAGTGCAGGTAGGATTAAATGTTGAGTGAAGGATGAGTGCAGGTAGGATCACATGTTGAGTGAAGGATGAGTGCAGGTAGGATTAAATGTTGAGTGAAGGATGAGTGCAGGTAGGATTAAATGTTGAGTGAAGGATGAGTGCAGGTAGGATCACATGTTGAGTGAAGGATGAGTGCAGGTAGGATTAAATGTTGAGTGAAGGATGAGTGCAGGTAGGATCAAATGTTGATTGAAGGATGAGTGCAGGTAGGATTAAATGTTGAGTGAAGGATGAGTGCAGGTAGGATCACATGTTGAGTGAAGGATGAGTGCAGGTAGGATTAAATGTTGAGTGAAGGATGAGTGCAGGTAGGATTAAATGTTGAGTGAAGGATGAGTGCAGGTAGGATCAAATGTTGAGTGAAGGATGAGTGCAGGTAGGATCACATGTTGAGTGAGGGATGAGTGCAGGTAGGATCACATGTTGAGTGAAGGATGAGTACAGGTAGGATCACATGTTGAGTGAATGATAAGTGCAGGTAGGATTAAATGTTGAGTGAAGGATGAGTGCAGGTAGGATCAAATGTTGAGTGAAGGATGAGTGCAGGTAGGATCACATGTTGAGTGAAGGATGAGTGCAGGTAGGATCACATGTTGAGTGAAGGATGAGTGCAGGTAGGATCACATGTTGAGTGAAGGATGAGTACAGGTAGGATCACATGTTGAGTGAAGGATGAGTGCAGGTAGGATCAAATGTTGAGTGAAGGATGAGTGCAGGTAGGATCACATGTTGAGTGAAGGATGAGTGCAGGTAGGATCACATGTTGAGTGAAGGATGAGTGCAGGTAGGATCAAATGTTGAGTGAAGGATGAGTGCAGGTAGGATCACATGTTGAGTGAAGGATGAGTGCAGGTAGGATCACATGTTGAGTGAAGGATGAGTGCAGGTAGGATCAAATGTTGAGTGAAGGATGAGTGCAGGTAGGATCACATGTTGAGTGAAGGATGAGTGCAGGTAGGATTAAATGTTGAGTGAAGGATGAGTGCAGGTAGGATCAAATGTTGAGTGAAGGATGAGTGCAGGTAGGATTAAATGTTGAGTGAAGGATGAGTGCAGGTAGGATCACATGTTGAGTGAAGGATGAGTGCAGGTAGGATTAAATGTTGAGTGAAGGATGAGTGCAGGTAGGATCAAATGTTGAGTGAAGGATGAGTGCAGGTAGGATTAAATGTTGAGTGAAGGATGAGTGCAGGTAGGATCAAATGTTGAGTGAAGGATGAGTGCAGGTAGGATCACATGTTGAGTGAGGGATGAATGCAGGTAGGATCACATGTTGAGTGAAGGATGAGTACAGGTAGGATCAAATGTTGAGTGAATGATAAGTGCAGGTAGGATTAAATGTTGAGTGAAGGATGAGTGCAGGTAGGATCAAATGTTGAGTGAAGGATGAGTGCAGGTAGGATCACATGTTGAGTGAAGGATGAGTGCAGGTAGGATCACATGTTGAGTGAAGGATGAGTGCAGGTAGGATCACATGTTGAGTGAAGGATGAGTACAGGTAGGATCACATGTTGAGTGAAGGATGAGTGCAGGTAGGATCAAATGTTGAGTGAAGGATGAGTGCAGGTAGGATCACATGTTGAGTGAAGGATGAGTGCAGGTAGGATCACATGTTGAGTGAAGGATGAGTGCAGGTAGGATCAAATGTTGAGTGAAGGATGAGTGCAGGTAGGATTAAATGTTGAGTGAAGGATGAGTACGGTCAGGATCACATGTTGAGTGAAGGATGAGTGCAGGTAGGATCAAATGTTGAGTGAAGGATGAGTGCAGGTAGGATCACATGTTGAGTGAAGGATGAGTGCAGGTAGGATCACATGTTGAGTGAAGGATGAGTGCGGTCAGGATCACGCGTTGAGTGAAGGATGAGTGCAGGTGGGATCAAATGTTGAGTGAAGGATGAGTGCAGGTAGGATCAAATGTTGAGTGAAGGATGAGTGCAGGTAGGATCACATGTTGAGTGAATGATGAGTGCAGGTAGGATCACATGTTGAGTGAAGGATGAGTACAGGTAGGATCAAATGTTGAGTGAAGGATGAGTGCAGGTAGGATCACATGTTGAGTGAAAGATGAGTGCAGGTAGGATCAAATGTTGAGTGAAGGATGAGTGCAGGTAGGATCAAATGTTGAGTGAAACAAGTTGGCCGATACATATATAAATGCAAGCTGCAATCCTACGGCCACATATAATGTGACTCATTTCCCATACTAGACCCAGAGATACTTTCTTTAGCCATACTGCCTTAAATAATGTAACTCATTTCCCATACTAAACACAATAGTTAACCATCCATTTACCATCCACCATAACTAATCGATAACCGCCCTTTGTCAGCCTAACAAAACGGTGGGTAGCCTCCCCTGGAAACAAAGCTTACTTATCTCTCCGCTATTGTCCCTCCCCGGCCCCCTATTGTCCTCACTACTTTTGGATCCTCCATCATCCTCCCTACCCGTCCACCATTTTCCACCGCCTCCCCTCCCTTCCCCTCTTTGTTTTCTCTTCTGGCATCTAGTCCTGTATTATCTACCTTCTAAAGACTGATGACGTCACAATAGTGTCCGCGACTTAAAAAAAATTCTGGTTTTTGTCCGACTTTCATTGGTGTCTCACTAACAGACCACCATCGCCCTTATATAAAACGGCCCTAAATTTTCATTTGCTTTGTTCCCCACAATACTCTTTCTCTGTCCTTAAAGTCCTTTTCTTCCCACTGTCTTCTTCCTCTCTCCTCAATAATCCTAATTTTCCCAAAAGGTCGTTTTCATTTGTCCTTGATCATCTTAATATATCCTACTGCTGTCAGTCATTCGACCTCTTTATCACGGACTGTCCTCTTACTCAGTCCTCAATCGTCCTACTTTTCTTTTCTCTATTGTCCTCTCCTACGTCCCCTCATAGCCCCACCTCTCGCCTTCCACCTCCCCCCCCCCCCCGTGTCCCCCATTACTCTCGACTTCCGGTCGGCTAGTTTGAAAATGTGTATGATTTATCTTAACGAAATCCCGGTCAAAAACTGAGACGGATCGCGCCACAAAAAGACCGGACTACTTTTTCTTACACTCGAGCGAGAGATGTATCGTGCGGCCAGAACAGAAAGACGTCCTCTAGTACCGCTCAATGTGTTTTCAGATGAATAGATCGGAAAATTGATGAGTAGCCAGGAGGGGGTGATCTTTTTTTTTATAAGGGTTCGACGGTCGCCGCTTGGTCCACAAGTCCTAGACTGAGATATCTTATTAGGCCTTTGTTGAGGTTATGTTCTTGTACCATAATATTATTGGTCCATAAAGTCCTAGACTGAGATATCTTATTGTGCCTTTGTTGAGGTTATGTTCTTGTACCATGATATTGTTGGTCCATAAAGTCCTAGACTGAGATATCTTATTGTGCCTTTGTTGAGGTTATGTTCTTGTACCATAATATTGTTGGTCCATAAAGTCCTAGACTGAGATATCTTATTGTGCCTTTGTTGAGGTTATGTTCTTGTACCATAATATTGTTGGTCCATAAAGTCCTAGACTGAGATATCTTATTAGGCCTTTGTTGAGGTTATGTTCTTGTACCATAATTTTGTTGGTCCATAAAGTCCTAGACTGAGATATCTTATTGTGCCTTTGTTGAAATTATGTTCTTGTACCATAATATTGTTGGTCCATAAAGTCCTAGACTGAGATATCTTATTGTGCCTTTGTTGAGATTATGTTCCTGTACCATACTATCATTGGTCCATAAAGTCCTAGACTGAGATATCTTATTGTGCCTTTGTTGAGATTATGTTCCTGTACCATAATATCATTGGTCCATAAAGTCCTAGACTGAGATATCTTATTGTGCCGTTGTTGATATTATGTTCCTGTACCATAATATTGTTGGTCCATAAAATCCTAGACTGAGATATCTCATTGTGCTTTTGTTGAGGTGTTCCTGTACCATAATATTTTGTACTTTATTGTTGTTACAACATAATATTGTACCACAATTTTCTGACTTTTTAGAATTTCTTACAGTTATATTTTGTACCACAGTATTTTGAACCTGAATATTTTTATTGTGCACGGCCGTGTTGTGTACAATGGCTTTATTAGGTTAATCTGAGCACGGAGACTTACATTTCGTGGGGACATTTGATGGGAATTGGGGGTGAGGGTACGTGTGTATTGGAGAGGTGGGGGGGGGGGGGGGAGGGAGGGGGAATGATGGGTAGAGAAAAACCCCACCTGGCAATGTGCCGACAGAAGCCCTCCCCTCACCTCCTTCAGATCTACGTCATAGTCACATCATGCTTTGATGTTTATTTAAAGACTCTCGAAATATACCTAACCACTTAATCACAGAAATAGCATTTTGTTTCCCAAGGAAATTTGTTTCAAACTAACATCCAAGCTTGTATTGTCGTTACACGTAAGGATTAGGCTTAAATGTTAGATTCTTCAGTTATTACAGCACGCTAGACGTGTAGGTTTCAGACTTATAATGGACATCAACGAGTTGAAGAGAGTCCTTCTATCAATGTTGTTGACATGGATACACATCGTGTTTTCCCAATGTTGCGTTCATAACGGCCGTAAAAAAATAATAAAATACTTAAAAAAAACTTTTTAAAAAACCACGTTTTTCTTGTGGACTAAAAAGTAGAAAATAACTATTTACATACATTTGATGACAAAAAACGTGGGTACGTTCACCATCAAATTTCCCGACCCATCTGCCCGACCCACGTTTTTTGTCATCAAATGTATGTAAATAGTTATTTTCTACTTTTTAGTCCACAAGAAAAACGTGGTTTTTTAAAAAGTTTTTTTTTAAGTATTTTATTTTCTCCTTTTTAGTCCGTTGCTACACATGAAAAAACGTGGTTTTTAAAAAAGTTTTTTATATAGTTTATTTTCTACTTTATCTAATGACTTGATTAAGTATGAATTGACTAAGTGTTTATAAATACACGGACTAAAAAAATCTTGAGCGACCAGGATTCGAACCTGGGTTGTCGCGGCCACAACGCGAAGTACTAACCACTATACGATCACGGCCAGCGCGCTCACATCGATTGGGGCCGAAGTAACTGTGTCTATAAGCCTCCAGTCTTGTCGGTATCTTTAGAAATCATGTCCTCAATTTTATGGTCCTTGGGGCGTAATTAAATTAAGCTAATTACCGTCTCTAATTGCTAGTTTTTATGATTGCATCTGAAATTGTTAGGCGAAAGTAGCCTACATGCCAAATTTCAGATCTATTGAGCAATCAGAAGTGGGTTAATTTTCGATGTCAATTTTAACAACAAACACACGCGAAGCTGAGTTAATAAAAACGTGTTAAAAAAATAAAAACTTAAGCTTGAAATAATTTCAAAAATTTTATATTTTAAGAATCAATGATATAAAAGTTGCAAATGTAAAGAAGTTGAAAATAATGTTTTGTTTATGGCTACATTTCTGTTTATTTTCATGCAGTCTAATTTGTAACCTGTAGTTTTACTTTGTAAGGCAAGCGTTGATTGGCTGTACAAAAACTCCGTTATTGATCTTCTGAATTTTTTTTTTTTGGCATTTAAAAAAAATAATTGAGTTACCAAAAATACTAAAACCTTAATGTCTTTATACTCAAATACTCTAGCGAGGCTCTACATAGGCAACGATTTACCCGAAACTCAATTTCGGCAAAAAGGGGGTTGGCGTGGTCGAGTCGGTAAAGCTCATGGTTGCTAAACCGAAAGGTCTCGAGTTCGAACCCTCGGGCAGATGAGGCTCGTTAGTTGGGGACAGTCACTCTTCTAGGAGAGACAACTCCAAAATCAAACAACTGCTGCCTTGTAGTTTGTTCTTGGTTGGACAAAGGCTATGGAAGCAAATCCAAAAAAGAAAAGCAGGCTGAAATAGGAGTCAATGGCCTCAAAGGCGCATAACACGTATCCTTAATTGTGATGGAAGCATGGTCGATTCGGCAAAGCTCATGGTTGATAAATTCGAAAAAAGTCTCGAGTTCAAACCCTCTGGCAGATAAGGCTCGATCCCTCCCAACACTAAAAATTAAGACTGAAGAAGAAGAAGAATTTCGGTAAAGATTGGCACACAATCCAACATGTGCAAAGATTCTCCAAACATTCTGTTATCGCCTTGTCCTTTAACACCGAGTGACGGTCAATTAATGTGACCAGACCTTCGCCCTTACCTCATTATTAGAGAAATCTAAACAAAGTCAAATGAGAACTTCTAATGAAAACTGTACGGCCGTGCAAGTGGCTGCATCAAAAGACGAGGCTGTAGGCGAGACGTCACTGATTAACTGCCACTAGGCTGGTCCTGTTTATTAGCTGGGTTATATAAACATCCTGGTTAGTTGCATCAAATTAGTTTCAGTAGATGTGCTGCTGACACCCCCCCCCCCCCCCACCCCTAGTTAATTTTACCCCTATCTATTTACTCCTATCCCAAAAATATAGTAGGATATTAACCCCTGTTTTAATTATCCCAAATATGCCCTTAACAAATCCTAACACTAAGCATAACCCAAAACTAAATGACTGACGGACTAGTAGTACCTCTAGCTGACTGATGCACTAGTGGTGCCACTAACTGACTGATTCACGAGTGGTGCCACTAACTGACTGGACAAAGTGCCGCCTATGATATAAAATAAAGAAATAAATTTGTCGGCTTGAAATTTTCATTTATTGTTTAAAACATCTGCGAAACGAAATCTATTCTACATTATGTTTGTTGGGAATTTAATCAAAGTAATATTACGACATGAGGGGTCCATTTAAAAATATGCCTAGTTTTAATTTGGTAAACATCTATTTATTTTGACATAGGAAATGTTTGCTGTCTGAAGCACACAACAACACATGAAAATTGAGGGGTGTGCATTACCTCGGTGTTAAAAAATAATCTTCAGACATTGTAACAGATACATCATTATAACAGACATATTAATATAACAGACTTATCATCTTCAGACACATCTTTTAGAAACACATATCATAACTGTCATACAATAAACGGATTGAAGTTACATTTCGTTTAATTCGTTTGTAGGTTTTTGAATTTAAGTTTTTATTGCTGTTCCAAATCTACAAACAGACGCAGACAATTATTTAGTTTAACATGAGGTGAAAGAATATTTAGCCTAAAAATATCCTATTTAAAAAATATAAGAAGACGAAAATATTTGGTGAGAAAAACACAATTCAGTTTAAAAAAAAACAGAATAAAAACATTTAGTAAGATAAAAAGCTTGAATTTAAGAAAAGATAATTAGCGTTAAAACACAATGCAGCCAGCCAATGAAATTTAGTTGGCCAGCTATAAAGCTCATCCGTACTAAGTTTCTCCTCTTTTCATCACGTATTTACCAGAACATATCTTTAATAGCCTGATCTCACAATAAACGTTCAATTTTTAATGTGCAACATTTTCTATACCGTTATTTGCGACAGATTGGTGTGTCATAGCTACCCCCGTGCCCCTCCCCGGTGATTTATTGAACTCACAGGTGGTGATGGCGTGGATATCAGGCTCACTGTTGCTGCTGTCGTCAGCACCTTTCAGCCAGCAGGCGCGGTGCAGCACTTTCCATTGTTCGTCTGCTGCACCATCAATCACCCGCCGTTTTCCCTGCTGCCGTTCTAATGCGGCGTACTGCTGGCTAATGGGAGATAATTTATTATTGATACCAGTCACCGTGCAATCACAGTACATTACCTCCCCTTTTAAAGCCCGTGGGCGCAGTGGGCCTACCATTACCAACGGCTTGAGGCTAGCAGTTAGCTAGGCTGGTCTCATTACTGCTTTATATCTATTGTTTCTCGACTATTCTGGGACGCTAGCCTTGTAGCAGAGAACTTTTGGTGACGAGAGAGGCAGCAAAGTATAAATGGGTGTCATTACTGTCACTTACTGTTGGAGCTAAGCACTTTAACGTCAGGGGCGAGAAGCGTGTTTTGTTTTCTCTTTAGTCGCTCGTTATGTCCCCATCCACTACCTGCATCTTGTATTTATAAATAGTAACATGCGCCAACCAACACATGTCCTCTCGCACATACCATGCTACACTACTAGTGATGTTACCAGAAACATGTATACTTTTAGCATCTGTGTGGGCCAAGTCCCATGTTGAGATGGCCAAATCCCATATCTGAGGTGGCTAAGTCAGTTCCTTGAGATGGCCAAATCTTATGTCTAGGATGGCCAAGTCGAGTCCTTGACATGGCCAAGATACATACATTACATGGCCAAGTCGAGTCCTTGACATGGCCAAGTCCTGAGTCTGACAAGGCCAAGTTCCATGTCTGAGATGGCCAAGTCACATGACTGACATGGCCGTAGTATGAAACACTATAAGCACCGCAGTCGGAGCCTAATGGACGTACATAAACAAGACACGTCGAAACCAACTTCACTATCGACCAGATAACAAAGAAGCTCTTCGGTTTAGCTGAACATTATTTTAGCTGTGAGTTTAGCTGAACATTATTTTAGCTGTAAGTTTAACTGAGCATTATTTTAGCTGTGAGTTTAGCTGAACATTATTTTAGCTGTGAGTGTAGCTGAACATTATTTTAGCTGTCAGTTTAGCTGAACATTATTTTAGCTGCTGAGAAACAAAAGCTCGGTCACCGTGACCTGCACTAGTTTTCCGCTGTCTGGAAATATTTCTCCCATAATTCGTCTGGGCCGGGCACTACGCCGTGACGTCACGCTGCAGCCACACACAGCGCCGACTGCCGAAAATGACAGTAATCAGGCATTGAAAGGGACAGCCTTTGCCGCCTGATTAAATTTCCTAACCTCAGAGGGAAGGCGAGCTCGTCGTCCGCCATATTACCGTCCGGCGTTCAAGTTTTTAATTAGGTTTTCAAGCTAAAATAATTCAATTCTCTCTTGTGGTTACGCTGGGAGCAAACATGACGTCATCGCTGTTGAGACGATAACAGGAGTGATTCGTGTAGATGTATATCCGGGTCAGTGGGCGTTGACCTTTTAGGGCATTGACTTTTTGAGTTAAAGAAATGGCAGGCGTGAAGAATAGAAGTAGAAAATGTAAGAAATATTTACAGCCATTAGACTGTAGTTTTTATTTTATTTTGGAATATTCGTTTGTATTGTGAAAAAACAAACAACTTTTCTCATCTACCATCATCCAAAGGTTGTAATCCGCTGAACTAAATTATCTTAGTATTTATAGATAACACTTCAAAATTGTAGTTTCAACAAGAGTGTGCTTCAGAAAATAAAATAAAATAACAAGAGCAAAGAATTAGAACCAATACTATCGTTGACGTTCAATCCATCCTCCCCCTCCACCCCCCCCCCTCCCAAATTTCCAGACAATATTTAACTTGTACACGCATGGATGCTTATATTCCTAATGGCTTTTTATAGATGGAAACGATGTCTTACAAAAAGATTTAGCCATTATATATATATATATATATATATATATATATATATATATATATATATATATATATATATATATATATATATATATACATATATATATACATATATATATATATATATATATATATATATATATATATATATATATATATATATATATATATATATATATATATATACATATAGGCCCTTTATATGTATATCTATATTTTTTGTATCTATTAATGTACATGCCTACATAATTACATATTTGTCCATCTACTGACCCAGAATCTACTTATATTTAATTATGTATCTTTGTACGGTTGTATCTATATATCTGTATAATTAGTTATCTATATATCTGTATACTTAGTGATATATATATATATATATATATATATATATATATATATATATATATATATATATATCCAAATTCTGTACGTTAACTTGGCGTTAACCCTTACATTTCTGATCACGTGATTGACATGACCTGTCGTCCTAACCAAGACATTGAGAACCACTGTGTTGTGTTGTGTGTTGTTGTTGTTGTTGTTATTGTTGTTGTCAAGCAATCATACCAAAGCTGTAGACCGACGTGACAAAACCTCAGTAACTACATTTACTTTAGCCTACCCATCAGTACCTACTTGTACTTTAGCTTACCCATCGCCCAACAGTAAATATATCTTCTTGAGCCTTTCCTTTAAAAAAAAAGATGTCTGGTTTTCATGCGACCAGTTTGCACATTTTGTGTTCATCTAAAACTATGGGGACCTGAGTGGAAGAATGAGTGAGCAGGGGGGGGGGGGGTCGCGCGAAGTGTAGAACAGCTTCTGATAAAATAAAAAAATTCCTGTTTAACTAGAAATGAGTAAAAAACCTGGTTTCTCCGCGTGATATCGATGTCGTAAAAAAGTGGTTCGTTCTTATGAATGAACATTTTTTTTACCCTCCACACGTTTGATTTGTTCAACTCGTGATCTAAACTCCTCTACAAAGCCAAACTTGAACCGACAAAAAAAAATTAATCAAAGCGGGAGATTCTAAATTAAATTTTGTCTCGAAATTTGAGATTGATCTTCAGTTTCTTGTCCTGGATATCGTGTGTCATTTCTTTTCTGCTTCTTCCAGCTTGTAATGCTTTTGTCGTTAGTAAGTCCCATACATTCAATGCTTTTGTCGCTAGTAGGTTCCATACATTCAATGCTTTTGTCGCTAGTAGGTTCCATACATTCAATGCTTTTGTCGCTAGTAGGTTCCATACGTTCAATGCTTTTGTCGCTAGTAGGTTCCATACATTCAATGCTTTTGTCGCTAGTAGGTTCCATACATTCAATGCTTTTGTCGCTAGTAGGTTCCATACATTCAATGCTTTTGTCGCTAGTAGGTTCCATAAATTTAATGCAACACCCAACCCATTAATTACCCCTACATTCCTCCATCAAGCACTACCCAACCCATTAATTTCCCCATCAAGCACTACCCAACCCATTAATTTCCCCCATCAAGCACTACCCAACCCATTAATTTCCCCCATCAAGCACTACCCAACCCATTAATTTCCCCCATCAAGCACTACCCAACCCATTAATTTCCCCCATCAGGCACTACCCAACCCATTAATTTCCCCCATCAAGCACTACCCAACCCATTAATTTCCTCCATCAAGCACTACCCAACCCATTAATTTCCCCCATCAAGCACTACCCAACCCATTAATTTCCCCCATCAAGCACTACCCAACCCATTAATTTCCCCATCAAGCACTACCCAACCCATTAATTTCCCCCATCAAGCACTACCCAACCCATTAATTTCCCCCATCAAGCACTACCCAACCCATTAATTTCTCCCATCAACCACTACCCAACCCATTAATTTCCCCCATCAAGCACTACCCAACCCATTAATTTCCCCATCAAGCACTACCCAACCCATTAATTTCCCCATCAAGCACTACCCAACCCATTAATTTCCCCCATCAACCACTACCCAACCCATTAATTTCCCCCATCAACCACTACCCAACCCATTAATTTCCCCCATCAACCACTACCCAACCCATTAATTTCCCCCATCAACCACTACCCAACCCATTAATTTCCCCCATCAACCACTACCCAACCCATTAATTTCTCACTCCCATTTGTCAAAGATTATCCTTCTCAGGGCCAGAAAAAAATCGGATTTGGCCCATTATCCCAAGCTCCAATAAAACAGCGCACTGATCTAATCCCTGGTGCGGCCACGGTTCTAGATGAACATGACACACGAAATGGCGGGCACCGATTTATTCGCCTTCACGCCATGCCCGTCCAGCATATTAATAAAACTCGTCTGACGTCACGCCTTGCACGGCTGTATACACATCTATCTTCACGTTCGATTTCTAACCGGTTCCGGTTTCGTTTTCCGGTCAGCCCCTATTCTGTCTTGGAGACTTGGTGGTTCAGATTTAGTGGTTCAGGTTTGGTGGTTCGTTTGGTGGTTCAGGTTTGGTGGTTCAGGTTTGGTGGTTCGTTTGGTGGTTCAGGTTTGGTGGTTCAGGTTTGGTGGTTCGTTTGGTGGTTCAGGTTTGGTGGTTCAGGTTTGGTGGTTCGTTTGGTGGTTCAGGTTTGGTGGTTCAGGGTTGGTGGTTCAGGTTTGGTGGTTCAGGTTTGGTGGTTCAGGTTTGGTGGTTCGTTTGGTGGTTCAGGTTTGGTGGTTCAGGGTTGGTGGTTCAGGTTTGGTGGTTCAAGTTTGGTGGTTCAGTTTTGGTAGTTCAGGTTTGGTGGTTCAGGTTTGGTGGTTCGTTTGGTGGTTCAGTTTTGGTGGTTCAGGTTTGGTGGTTCAGGTTTGGTGGTTCAGATTTGGTGGTTCAGGTTTGGTGGTTCAGGTTTGGTGGTTCAGGTTTGGTGGTTCAGGCTTGGTGGTTCAGGTTTGGTGGTTCAGTTTTGGTGGTTCAGGTTTGATGGTTCATGTTTGGTGGTTCAGGTTTGGTGGTTCAGGTTTGGTGGTTCAGGTTTGGTGGTTCAGGTTTGGTGGTTCAGGCTTGGTGGTTCAGGTTTGGTGGTTCAGGTTTGGTGGTTCAGGTTTGGTGGTTCAGGCTTGGTGGTTCATGTTTGGTGGTTCAGGTTTGGTGGTTCAGGTTTGGTGGTTCAGGTTTGGTGGTTCAGGTTTGGTGGTTGAGGTGTAGTGGTTCAACGTTTTTCAAATGTGTTTGTGGGGAAAGTTTAAAATAAGCCCAGATGTTTACTTTGACAAGAACAAACAGAAAAAAAACTCTAAATATAAAAAAAAATAATAAAGTACTAATTCAGAACCGACAGTCCATCTAGCAGACAAAGTAGAGCTCATCTGACCCCTTGACCAAAGGTACAATGGGGACGATTTTAAATTTTGTTTTTCCAGATGCGCAATGGTTTCTTCCTTGCGGTGGAGAGTTTGATCAAGACATCGGGATTTGGCATGCAAGGCGCCAGGATCATCTACCTTCTGAGGAATCTGGGGGCACACATCAACAGACAAAACGAGGTTTGAGCAATTGTAATAGTATGGTCCAAAACTTAAAAAAAACAACAAATATTTGATAAGCGATCCTTTCTGGGAGTATTCTCATCAACTCCCCAAAGTTTTATGGCGATCGGATAAAAGGTGTAGTAATGCACGCGCGCACACACAATTTCATTCATAAATAGATAGATATATACTTTTAACCAGCGTCGCGATCGGATAAAAGGTGTAGTAATTCACGCGCGCACACACAATTTCATTCATAAATAGATAGATATATACTTTTAACCAGCGTCGCCCCCCCCCCCCCCGGAAAATTTAGTCACCCCCCCCCCACCCAAAAAAATAAATTAAAAAAAATCATGTTTCACGTGCCTCCCATCCCCTGAGAAAAAAAGGCTGAAAGAAGCACTGGTGGTGTTATGCTTGTCGAATAAATCCTGCCTAAAGATGTATGATTCCAATCAATAAATTAAAATTATTGAGTTCATTCTTCCAATCAATAAGTCAAAATTGTTGAATAGTCCTACAATCAACACCTTTTTTTTTAGATTTATCCCTCCAATCCCAGATACCCAGATACGCCCATTCCCCCCCCCCCCCCCCCCCAATCTCAGTAAGCATCAGACGGCTCAAGCTGGGGGCACTGGCACACCTGACCACGTGCATTGTAGCAGACGAGAAATTCATCCCGCATAAAATACCAGGCGTCTTCCATGGCTAAATTGAAAATTAAAATCCCTGACGGCGAATTTTTTTTTTACACTTTAAAATTGTTTTTTTTTGTCTGTTTTAAAAATAGCATTCTTGTCACGTGATTATCGTGTGATTGAATGTTTTTGATTAAAATAGAGTTTATTATTTTTTTTTTTCTGTTTTAAATTTACAATTTGAGTCTCATCACATTTACTGTAGCGAAAGATCACGCCTGTGAAATTGTTTTTAATACATTTAGTAGAGATGAAATAAATAGTCGTAGAATGTTTTATTGTGAAAATAATTAATCGGCGATACACTGACTTTTATCAATGTTACACATACGTTACATGGATGTTCATGAACGTTACATAGAAACGTCACAAACCTTATAAAGACAGCAGCCTACATACTCATGTCATAAACATTATTAAGACATTGCATACACATGTTGCAAAACTTATACAGACGTTACATACACAAACCTTAAATAGACATACATATGTCACAAACCTTATACAGACATTACATACATCTGTTACAAACTTTATACAGATGTTATATACACAACCCTTATAGAGACGTTACATAGAAAGTACATACACATGTCACAAACCTTATAATATAGACGTTACATACACATGTTACATAGACATTACATATACATTGTATACACATTTTACAAACCTTATACAGACGTTACATACACAAACCTTAAATAGATGTTACATACATATGTTACAAACCTTACACAGACATTACATACATATGTCACAAACCTTATACACACGTACATACACATGCTACAAACCTTATATAGACGTTACATACACAAACCTTAAATAGACGTTACATACATATGTCACAAACCTTATACAGACGTTACACATACACATATTACAAACCTTATAAAGACGTTACAAACACAAACCTTAAATAGACGTTACACACACAAACCTTATACAGACATTACATACATGTTACAAACCTTATATAGACGTTACATAGACATGTTACAAACCTTATACAGACGTTACACATACACAAACCTTATACAGATGTTACATACACGTTGCACACCTTATATAGACGTTACATAGACAAACCTTATACAGACATTACACAATTATGTTACAAACCTTATACAGACGTTACATACACAAACCTTAAATAGACGTTACATAGACATGTTACAAACCTTAAATAGACGTTACATATACAAACCTTATACAGACGTCACATAGACAAACGTTAAATCGATGTATCATAAAATGAACACAAAACACAGCTGATCTCTGAGGTTGCTGATGCCCTAATTGACCCCGCGTTAAACACCCAATCAATTCTTCCCTTTGATTCAGCCATAACCCACGTGACAAAGCCCTAGTCCATTACGGGAATGAGCGGGAGTTGTTTGCGCTTTAGCCATCAGAGAAATGCCATGGTTTCCTCTCTGGTTTTAACGCTCTCTAATTGTAGGCACCAGATTTAAACGCTCTCTAATTCTAGTACGGCACCAGATTTAAACGCTCTCTAATTTTCGTACGGCACCAGATTATTTTAACGCTCTCTAATTCTCCTACGGCACCAGATTATTTTAACGCTCTCTAATTCTAGTACGGCACCAGATTATTTTAACGCTCTCTAATTCTAGTACGGCACCAGATTTAAACGCTCACTAATTCTAGTACGGCACCAGATTTAAACGCTCTCTAATTCTAGTACGGCACCAGATTTAAACGCTCACTAATTCTAGTACGGCACCAGATTTAAACGCTCACTAATTATAGTACGGCACCAGATTTAAACGCTCTCTAATTCTAGTACGGCACCAGATTTAAACGCTCACTAATTCTAGTACGGCACCAGATTTAAACGCTCTCTAATTCTAGTACGGCACCAGATTTAAACGCTCACTTATTCTAGTACGGCACCAGATTTAAACGCTCTCTAATTCTAGTACGGCACCAGATTTAAACGCTCTCCAATTCTAGTACGGCACCAGATTTAAACGCTCTCTAATTCTAGTACGGCACCAGATTTAAACGCTCACTAATTCTAGTACGGCACCAGATTTAAACGCTCACTAATTCTAGTACGGCACCAGATTTAAACGCTCTCTAATTCTAGTACGGCACCAGATTATTTTAACGCTCACTAATTCTAGTACGGCACCAGATTTAAACGGTCACTAATTCTAGTACGGCACCAGATTATTTTAACGCTCTCTAATTCTAGTACGGCACCAGATTATTTTAACGCTCTCTAATTCTAGTACGGCACCAGATTTAAACGCTCTCTAATTCTAGCACGGCACCAGATTATTTTAACGCTCTCTAATTCTAGTACGGCACCAGATTATTTTAACGCTCTCTAATTCTAGTTCGGCACCAGATTTAAACGCTCTCTAATTCTAGCCTTATACCGGACCCCCATCAGGCCTATATTTTTGTCACCGTAACAAGTACCATGGATCTCAAACTGTTCCACATCGACAACAGCTGTTATTACAAAATTTAGTCCCCGGCGCTGTTAGTGCCCATCCCGTTTATAACCCACACAATAATTTCTTACCACCCCTTCCCTCATCCACACGAGGTGTCCACTTTGAACGACCCCCCCCCCCCCAGGAATATAGATATAATGGTTATCTTAAATCTTACTTGCAATTAACTATATCAATTTTTACGAGAATCTATGTGTGCGTATCAATCTTTTCTACTGGGATTGATTTTTCACGGAACTGTCTGTAAAATAATCAATAATATTATAAGTAAAATCTATAATGTGTTTAGAAAAATTAATTTGATACATTAAAAGAATATCAAATGTATGAAGATCGCTTGTTTTTATTTAAATGATAATTAATAAAAACCAATTTTATTTTTATATAAACTATAAAACATTACGCATCGTTTATGAAAGAGGTTTTAAAAGCTCTCGACATACGCAGCTTTACAATTAGTTGCCATGGCAACATAGAGCTCATTGCACCTATTTCTCTTTTCATACATCGCCTTCTCACCCAAGTGGAACTAATTTTGTTACTATAAATATGGCTCGTGATTTCATTTCTTAAATCAGCTTCTGTTTTAATTACAAAAACACTTCAACTCTTCGGTTCGATTTTTTTTTCATTCAGGATTTTACACGTTTGCGTTTTTAAGTATATTTATGTTGGTGATAAATGTAATTTGTACATATACACAACCCCACCCAGTCCAAAAGTCGTACCCCCTTCTTGTGGAGGGAATAAATTCAACATCCCGTCTGGTTAGCGTAGGCCTAAAGTCACTTCGGTGAAGTTTCTATGTCTTTTCCACTTTTAGCTTGCTGTAGATAAAGTGTGAAAATATGGATGGATATCTCATTAGACACTCTTGGACCCCCACTCCTATATTTTTAGACACTCTTGCCCCCCCCCCCACCCATACATTAGACACTCTTGGCCCCATATCCCTATATTAGACACTCTTGCCCCCCCCATCCCTTTATTAGATACTCTTACACCCCCACCCCTACATTCGACCCTCTTGCGCCCCCACCCCTACATTACACCCTCTTGGCCCCCCCCCACTCCAACATTAGACACTCCCCCCCCCCATCCCTATATTAGACACTCTTGCACCCCCACCCCTACAAAGACACTCTTGCACCCCTCCCAGTGGTAGGTACTTCTTAAATAACGTGTGTTTTATAGTGGCTTCTAAATACCTTTAATGTACTGGTTCTGCATTTAAAGATGGACTCTACTTCCTCTGCAATGAAGAAAATATCCAAAGATAAATACAAATCTACGTTTAGCAAAGTACACAGCCAAGCAAAAAAAAAATCTTTTCCCTTAAAAATTGCTGACGTGAGTTTTGTGTTGGCTCAGCCAAATACAAAATGTGTGTGTGTGGGGGGGGGGGGGAATAAAAGAAACAAGTAATATTGTTGGGCGCGCGCGTTAACTACTCTATGGGAGTCAATATTCCATTCGCAATTTATCGTCTGCTATTGACCGAGTATTTCTTCGCCTTTGTCCTGGTCCAATCCAACTTAGTCCAGTCCCAACTTTCTCGTCAAATCTCGCGAGTGTTTGAATTATTTCCCAGCTCCCAGAGTGGATTTCTTAGCGTCTGCAAGGGTCGCTATTGGGGTCGTTTGTTTACGTACTTCCATTCTTCGCGTGGCGGGAGAAATTTCTAGACTTCGATCATCAGACGTCAGGGTGTTTGCGTTTAAAAAGTTTCGTCGCTTTTGTTAGACAGAGAAACAGACCTGCCTTTTGCTTATGATTTGAATGATTCGTACAGTTGTTCGAAAACGAATAAAAAAAAGTTATTTGGGAAAAGCTTTAGTTTGATGTGTGACGGTAGAAGGGGGTGGAGGTGGTTTAGAAATGTGGCATAACACTTTTGAGTTTTAGAAAGTAATGGTGTAAACTGGAGCTTTGCATTTATTTAAAAGTTTCGATAGACTTTTTAATAATTGTAATAATTATTGATCAATATACTCAACGGTGATCAAACTCAATCGCTATTTAAAAAAAAACACCCAAAAAATGCAGTTTGAACGAATGAGGGGGTGAGGGCGGTAGGCTGTAGTTTGGCGTCATTTTTGTGAATATGTGTGGACGATGGGTAGCAAAAATAGTCACAAAAAAAAGAACACATGACGTCATAAATCATTTATGGAAGCCCGCCCCCCCCCCCTTAGATTTCCTCAGTGTTTCTTCCAGACTTTTTCTCCGGGGGGGGGGGGGGGCACTTGAAATTCTCAGAGTGGGGGGGGGGGGGGGGGGGGTGGTAGACTTTCTTTGGGGGCGGACGGGGGCGGACACTGTTAAAAGTATATATTTTCTATATAAATTATACACATTTCATTTCGTTCGGGGGGGGGGGGGGAGATGCCTGGAATAAACTCTGGACTTCCTTACTACTGTCTTTAAGAAGAGACTTCTAGAATTCAACTTCTGAAAGTGCTTTTACTTTTAGGCAAAATATATTTTTGACAAATATATCAGACTCATTTAACCTCGATTAAAGTTGTAGGCCTAAATCCACCCTTCTAATTTCTATTCTGGCTTTTTTTCTCTCGCTTTTTAATCACTATCCTAAATATTTAAAGAAAAAAACATTTTAATCCCGATAACACAATTTTTATCTCGCTATTTAATCCATAATTTAAAACAAAATCGTGTATTATTTTTAATCCCGATAACACATTTTTGACCCACTCTTTAATCTTTTAAACAAAAAAAAAAAAAAAAAAAAAAAAAAAAAAGAAAACACAACTTAATTTTATTCCTTTGTTAAATCCTGAAAGTGAACACGTCAACAGTGAAATGGAAACGATACGATTGACGTTTTCTCGTCGGACAGACGGGATTCTCCGAGAAAAATAAATAATGAACGTGTTATGTAAACGTGATGAAACATGAATTTATCCCCACCTCGTCCCTCATTCAATTACGACCGGAAATAACCCGCCCATGTCGTCCGTTGTCCTTTTCAACCGGGCGCCCGAGTTTTCGCGCTCTTTAATTTCCCTATGGCCCAGGATAGCAGGGGAAGAAAATGTCCAGGGAAGAAAATATGATAGGGTCCCATCTTCCTTTATCCTGGACCAGTCACGTCTACTTGAGGCTTAGGCTCCGATAAACTTTCCGGTACACGTTTTTTTCTTTTCTGTTCTTCGGGAATTTCCAGTTTATCCTCTGTAAAAGATGCTCAAACAATCGGGAAAATCCAATTATTGCTAGACAATAATAATTTGTTTTGTGATTCTTCAGATTCCCTCGTTATTTTTACCATAGCTTACCTTTGTCAAGATCTTTATTTTTAAATGTTGCGTCCGTCTAACACGCATATTGTATACTGACTTCTTTTGTTTCGTACATCATAACGTGATTTTGACCTTTTCGGATGTTACCCTAACGTAAAGAGAAAACTTTTGGTTAAAGAACCTCTTTTCGGTCAGACTGAGCGGTAGATAAAAACAAGTGGCTTTATCGAGTTCTTTGTTTGATTTAAAAGAGAAAATGTCTGCCCTCGCTAACACGACAGTGCAAAAAAAATGGAGGTCTGGATTTTTCTGCGAGAACTGCTGACTAGATTCCAGACATTGTCTGAAGAGTTGGGTGTCGTCCGTCAGCCAGATGTCAATTTTTTTTTGTGGGGGTGGGGGAGGGGTGGGGGAGGGGGAGATTGGAAGCTTGAAGACTTGACAATTATTGAGACGAATGTGTCTACGTACGTGTCAAACATGTCGTCCCACATTGGCTTTGTTTTCATGACGTCTGAATGGGGTTTATGTCTAGACAACATTTGGGCATTCCAGATTTTTTTTTTATTCTTAAGTCCCTTCTACTGCTATAAACATGTCATTTGAGTCCCTTCTACTGCTATAAACATGTCATTTGAGTCCCTTCTACTGCTATAAACATGTCATTTGAGTCCCTTCTACTGCTATAAACATGTCATTTAAAAATAGTTCCAAAACTTAAGTTAAACCTATTACTTTTTTTGTTACATTATTTAATTTAATTTTTGTCTTAAGGGTCGAAACGGGCGAGCGAAATTTTGACAATTTCAAATGGACCGATTTCTTTCAAACTTAACATGTCGTTCCAGATCTGATGTCAATGCAATGTGACATCAAATTGGACTGAAGTTTTCCCCGCACATTGTTTACATTCATTTGTCTCGCAAGGTTTTAGTCATTGTATTAAATTTTTAAGTAATGAAAAAACAAACAAAAAAAAACAACGTATTAATAACATACTTTTGTGCACTAGTTAGTTATTTAAAGTGGTTCATAATTAAATATTAAAAAGAAAATGACAAGTGCATATAATTCTGTAAACGTTATTTAAACATGTTTTAATAATTTTTTTACATGTAATTTTTGTGTCAGGTCACGCACAATTTAAAACAAAAATCATAACAGCTAAAGAAAAAAGTTGTACATCTATATTCTAAAGGATGAACGCACACGTTTTAAATTAAGCAAAAAACATGAATTCTAACTTTATTTCATTGGTCTTATTATTTTTTTTTGATTCCCGTGAAAACATTTTTTCCCCCCACGTTATTGTATATGGATCATAAGTGCTAATTGATATTTGAGCTAGATTAATGGGAGTTTAAGTGCTATTTGACATTTTCTTTAGATTAATGGGGACGACATTGGAAGTTTAAATGCTAACTGACATTTTGTCTAGATTAATGTGAGCTTAAGTGCTAAGTGACATTTTGTCTAGATTAATGTGAGCTTAACTGCTAAGGTAGGGCATGGGGGAAGAGCTAAAAGCCTTGGATGTTAACAATCGTTGATGCTTCGATAAATAGCGTTAAATATATTATATGTGTGCGCGTGTGTTTGGGTGGGGGGGGGGGGATAACTAGACGGTTTACTAGCCTATTATCTGCCAAACTACCTTCCATCTCTTATTCTTCATGAAACTCTGCTACACTGTTTACCCCTTTTGCCTTTCTACCCTACCCATATGTCAGCCAGTTATGCCTTCCTAAAAAACTGGAATGTCCTTCAACATCCACTCTAGGCGACCCTACATTTGAATGCCCACAAAAGTGTTCTTACTTACTTCCAATATATTATCACATGTAATGTGTAGCTGATATAAAGGTGTATTTATTTTGGTGTTATGCAATAATTAAAGTATAATCTCGAATGCTTTGGAAAAAATAAATACACACATTTACAAGTGTAAAGATATTTTAAGTTTTTGTAGTTAACCCATCGTAGTCAACCCACTTTGGATAATCCACCGTAGTTAACCCACTGTGGATAACCCATTGTAATTAGCCAATCGTAGTTAGCCTATTCTAGCGAACCTATTATGATGCCGTTAATGTATTTGTTCTCCTGTCCCTTTGTTCTGTTTAGTCTCTATTTGACACACCAAACATCTTAGCCCCCCATCGTCTCAGTGGTTCAATGAAATCTATTTGACCACCCTCCCCCCCCCCCCCCAGCTAACACAAGTCGTTCCACGCGGGACTACCGCTGTATTTACAAACATTGATGATCGACTTTTGAGCGTCGTGATTCAAGTCAGGGGTATCAGTGATCGATGCTTTGATTCAAGTCAGGGGTATCTGTGTTCGATGCTCTGATTCAAGTCAGGGGTATCTGTGTTCGATGCTCTGATTCAAGTCAGGGGTATCTGTGATCGATGCTGTGATTCAAGTCAGGGGTATCTGTGATCAATGATGTGATTCAAGTCAGGGGTATCTGTGATCGATGCTGTGATTCAAATCAGGGGTATCTGTGATCGATGCTGTGATTCAAGTCAGGGGTATCTGTGATCGATGCTGTGATTCAAGTCAGGGGTATCTGTGATCGATGCTGTGATTCAAGTCAGGTATCTGTGATCAATGATGTGATTCAAGTCAGGGGTATCTGGGATCGATGCCGTGAGAACGCTTGATCCGTGATCCATCTCGGTATCAAACAGGAGAGGGACTGGTCAGTCAGTGTCCGGATTGTGGACAGGTCATTCAATGTCCAAGTTATGGACAAATCATTCAATGTTTGGACCAATGTCCAGGTTATGGACCAGTCAATGTCCGGGTTTTAAATCGGTCATCCAATGTTCGGGTTATAGATTGGTCATCCAATATCTGAGTTATAGTTTGGTCATCCAATGTCCGAGTTAAGCCCTAGTTAAGCCACTTGTATCCAGTCGTCTCATCATGACGCGGGTACTGGTCACTAATGGGCACTAGGGCGAGTGTGGACTAAATAGGGCCATATTGAACTGGGTGAATCGATCACAACTGAAAACATAGCGACCGTACTGACCACGTCCAGCTGTCAGCCACGTTTTAACACCACATCACGTGACCTAAACCATGTAGTGATTCTACCTTGACAGACATGGCGGACAGATTTGTGTCCGGTACTTGACGAAACAGATGAAGTTGTAGTTCTTATTCCATGCATACTTAAATAATATGAGGAGGGGTCGGCTGTATTCAACGTGATCTGGGGGTGGGGCTTAAGTGTATTCAACGTAATATGGGGGTGGGGCTCAAGTGTATCCAACGTGATCTGAGGGGTCGGTTGTATGCAACGTGATCTGCAAGATCTATAGAAATCAGCGTGATCTGAGGGAAAGGGTTTCTACCGTAGTCAACGTGATCTAATGGGTCAAACGTAAACTTGAATCCTACACTAAAACAGCAGCATATTGAATTAATCAAGGCCACAATCCGAGTTTAGTTCGAGTTAGTGGGAGGATAATCAAGATTTTCAAGGTTTATTTTTGGCTTGTGGGAGGTAACTCGTATTTCTGGTCTGTGACAGGTAGCTGTAGTCGACATGCAAGATTTCTCCCGATTGTCTGTGGATCGATCCTGTCACAAGGTCCGTCTGATTAGCTTAGTGCAGTGGTTCTAACACTACAGGCATATGCCCTTAGATCTACTGGTCGATACTACAGCAGAGCGGTACGCTGTAATACAACTCCGGTATTCTACAACATTTGAACCCCTTTTTCATACGTTGGATGGACCAAAGCTACTCTAACCATACACTCTTACACTGGCCTTGACCTTAACTCTGATACCGATCATACTCCCACACCCATCCCATTGAGAACCTTCGTTAAAACAGACTTCATTAGTGTCGTCCTTTGACACATCTTGAAAGAAAACCTATGGGGGAAATTAAAAAATTAAGAATTCCCGAGGGAAAAAAATGATGGAAATTTATTTTCTGTTTGCAGGAGGGCAACACACCGCTGATGTGTTACCTGAAGGGTGGACAGCCGGACTGTGACGTGGTTGAGGCCTTCCTCAGGTGTAACGCTGATTTGTACATCGCCAACCAGGTGAGCAGTGCTGTACTAGTGGCGGGTCGAAGTCTGAGCTAAAGTGTCAGCTTAAACAAAATATGAGCTTGAAAAAAAAGTGTGAGCTAAAAATGTAAACTAACAGTGTGAATTTTAAACAAATTGTGAGCTAAAAGTGTGAGCTAAAACAAATATGAGCTTGAAAAAAAAAGTGTGAGCTAAAATGTTAACTAAAAGTGTGAACTTAAACAAAATGTGAGCTAGAAAGTGGGAGTTAACCTAAACTGGGAGATAAATTAAAGTGTGAGCTAAACAAATAGTGTGCTAAATTGAAGTTTGAGCTAAGTGTGTGTGCTAATTTAAAGTATAAGTTTTTAAAAAATGTATGATCATAATGTGAGCTAAAGCATGAGCTAAATCAAAATATACATAACGCGGTGCAAGACTGTGTGTGCCAGAGTTTCTTCCAGGCATCTCTTCGGGGGGGGGGGGCGAAGCCCCCCAGAAAATTTTTTACCGCCCCCCGAACGAAATGAAATTTATATAATTTATATAGAAAATATATACTTTTAACAGTGTCCGCCCCCCCCGAAGAAAGTTTACCGCCCCCCCGAAGATTTCAAGTGCCCCCCCCGGAGAAAAAAGTCTGGAAGAAACACTGGTGTGTGCAGACTGTGTGAACTTGTATCCGACTTGTAAAGGCACAGTGAATTCCCAGACTGCAGAAAGTGTGAACTTGTATCACACCGACTTGTTAAGGCAAGCTGAACTCACAGACTACAGAAAGTGCGAACTTGTATCATACCGACTTGTTAAGGCACGGTGAATTCCCAGACTACAGAAAGTGCAAACTTGTATCATACCGACTTGTTAAGGCACCGTGAACTCACAGACTACAGAAAGTGCAAACTTGTATCCGACTTGTTAAGTGACATTGAATTCCCAGACTGCAGAAAGTGCGAACTTGTATCACACCGACTTGTTATAGGCACGGTGAACTCACAGACTACAGAAAGTGCGAACTTGTATCACACCGACTTGTTATAGGCACGGTGAACTCACAGACTACAGAAAGTGCGAACTTGTATCACACCGACTTGTTAATGCACATGTTTTCCCGGCATACAGCAGCTGGTTTTCTCTTCCACAGCTTGGGGAATTCCCGCTGGAGCTGCTGACCACGTCACCAGACATCCCCGCCTTCGTCAAGGACGTTTTTCTGAGATATGTGGTAGGTTTTTTTCTGAGATATGTGGTAGGTTTTTTTTCTGAGATGTGTGGTAGGTTTTTTTATGAGATATGTGGTAGGTTTTTTTCTGAGATATGTGGTAGGTTTTTTTCTGAGATATGTGGTAGGTTATTTTTTCTGAGATATGTGGTAGGTTTGTTTTTTTCTGAGATATGTGGTAGGTTATTTTTTCTGAGAT
Source organism: Physella acuta (assembly GCF_028476545.2). Classification (NCBI taxonomy): domain Eukaryota; kingdom Metazoa; phylum Mollusca; class Gastropoda; family Physidae; genus Physella; species Physella acuta. Next base: position 161,238 of record NW_026732324.1, read on the forward strand.
ATGTGGTAGGTTTTTTTCTGAGGTAGGTGGTAGGTTTTTTCTGAGATATGTGGTTGTTTTTTTTTTAGATATGTGGTAGGATTTTTTTTCTGAGATATGTGGTAGGTTTTTTTTTCTGAGATATGTGGTAGGTTTTTTTTCTGAGATACGTGGTAGTTTTTTTTTTCTGAGATATGTGGTAGTTTTTTTTTTCTGAGATACGTGGTAGTTTTTTTTTTTTTGAGATATGTGGTAGTTGTTTTTTTTTGAGATATGTGTTAGTTTTTTTTTTCTGAGATATGTGTTAGGTTTGTTTTTTCTGAGATATGTGGTAGGTTTTTTTTCTGAGATATGTGGTAGGTTTTTTCAGAGATATGTGGTAGGTTGTTTTTTCCCCTGAGATATGTGGTAGGTTTTTATTTTCTGAGATATGTGGTAGGTTTTTTGTCTGAGATATGTGGTAGGTTTTTTTCTGAAATATATTGTAGGTTTGTTTTTCTGAGATATGTGGTAGGTTTTTTTTCTGAGATATGTGGTAGGTTTTTTTTTTAGATATTATGTCATTAATATGTTGTATTTTTTTTTAAATCTTACATACGTGGTAGGCCCCCCTATGTGTTTTTTTTTTCCAAAATATGTGTTAGGTTGTTTTTTTTCTTAGATGTATTGTACGTTTTTTTTTCTTAGATATGCCGTTACTTTTTTTTCTCTCTAAGAAATGCGGACGTTTCTTTTCCTTAGACATGTGGTATTGAGTCATTGACCAATACAATTACACCTGAAGTATCGAAGCACCCAGCCCATAATCTTGTGATATTGTTTTGCACCAAAACTCTATTTATTTCAAGCAACTTCTATCTCGCCCGGTCGGCTCAGACTTAGTGAGGCGCCACCAAAGTGGTACTGTTAAAATGGTAGGGGAGGGGAGGGGTTATAGAAAAAGCTAACATCATTGCTGGAGAAAATGGAAAAATATAATGGGTTGAGGTGGGGGAGTGAGGTGGGCTGAGCGATACAATGCTGGGATAATCGCTAGTATTAAAGGGAGACGTTTTCTAGAGAACATGGCACAGTGGCGTAGACCCCTCGGTTGATACATAAAGGTTGAGCGGGGGGTGCAAAATCAAAAGTCTGAGGGGGGGGTGCAAATGAAAGGTTTTAGGGGGGGGGGGGTGTGCACATCAAAAGTTTGTCCTAGGGGGCCGAGGAGGGGCGCTATGCCTCTGATATATACATTTATGATGCGGGAAAAGATTTGACCCCCCCGCCACCCTATGAGACGACCCTGGCTACGCTACTGACATGGCACAAAACTGTTGGTCAGCTTCTTGCAGCTGTGTCATGTCATTGGATAGATAACTATATATATATATATATATATATATATATATATATATATATATATATATATATATATATATATATATATATATATATATAGGCATAGGACTATAGAGAGGAGACCGTTTCCTCCTGGACGAACCAAATGCTCCGATTTAGCTCCTCCCCCCCTTACCTAATCCACTGCACTCGACAAATTAAAATTTCCAACCTATCCTACAGCCTTATCAGATGCGAAGAATTTATTATCAAAGAAAGATAACTAAGAAAATGTTAGACGTAAACAAAATTTGACAGCGTACTTGCTTCCCCCTTGCATGTCAACAGCTTCATTTAACTGAGGGGAATTTCAAATTTTATTAGCCATTTCTGAGCGGAGACGCAAACTAAACTAGATAGCGTCGGTTATTCCAGGAAAATAACAATTTTTTATTTGCTACATAAGTTTATATTTAGCAAGGAATGCAGCAGATAAAGAAAAAATGTAGATTCTCTAGGTGTGTATTACTGTATTTTAAAGTGTATTTTTTCCTGTAGTGGGGAAAGGGGTGGTGGTTGGTAGTTTTTAGTCTTAGTTTAGTAGTTTAGTAGATCTAGTCTAGTAGACAAGATCTGGCTACATTGTCCACGTATATAGATCTAACTCCAGCTAAATAATTTCACTGCTAGGGATTTGCATGTTTTTGTGTGCTTTTATTAATTTGTTTTGCTTAGTTACGAATAGGCCTTGAATAAGCTAAATATTACTAAATAATAATAATAATTCATAGTTCACGTAGACAATTTAAATAAATTAAAAATATTTTAAATTAAATGATTGAAAATATCTTTCAGTCTTTCAGGGAATGAAAGCTGTGAGACTAACCTTGTACATTTTAAAATATATTTCAGCTTGGGGTATGGAAGACTGTATAGTATACTGTATACTGTATAGGACTAACCAGAGGGGTGACACCAAGGGAAAAAATAGTAAAATATATAGAGAAAAATTTGAGGGGGGAGGGTGCAAATCGAAAGTTTGAGGGGGGGGGTGCAAATGGAAAGTTCGAGGGGGGGGGGTGCAAATGGAAAATTACTCCCCGGGAAGAGTCGCTACGCCCCTGGGGGTGAAACCATTAAGTGCCGCACCGGGTGACACCTGACCTCGCTATGCCACTGGGACTAACTAGATCATTTTTTCCATCTTTCTATCTTTCAGCCTGGGATATGGGAGGCTCTTGGATTAACTAGATCATTTTTTCTATCTTTCAGCCTGGGATATGGGAAGCCGTGGTGCGTGATGACGCCATGAGTGTGAGGAGGCTGATCAACCAATGGGTGAGAGTGGACGTGCAGAAGGTCAGTGAGTTCATTGGTTTGATTACACTCTCTGCTTACATCGTCTAATTACATTCTCTGATTACTCTCTTTAATAACATTCTCTGATTACATCTTTAAGGACACTCATCTCAATTTATCACAATACAATAGAGACAGCCCTTAAGGACATTCATCCCATTATTTCACAGAACAATAAGGATAGCCCTTAAGGACATTAACCACTGAAGCTACTACTTGTCTTGAACTTTTCTTGCTTGCATGTTAACAACTTCATTTTCCCTGTAAGATCAGAAGGAAATACCAGGCTGTGTAACATTTTTGTAACATTTCTGTTACAGAATGGAAAAACCTTGTTACAGCTGGCTCTGGAGATGGGCACTGAGAACATCATACGTGTGGTCAGTGGCATCCGGTCCTCCATGGTACGTGAATTATTTTAACAAATTTTACTTCATTCATTAATTTTCATTAACACAATTAAAAGCCAGTTACTGCATACTTTAGATTAATCTTAATAGCATGGTTTTGTTCTGTGTGGTTATCATATTAGTAAACAAGTTCTCTAGAGCAGTTACTTTAATGTAACATTTAACTAAAACCTACACATAACTACTTAACTACTTACTGGTATTGAGAGGAAAATAATTATCAACACAATTGAAAGTTAATAGAGAATAAATAAAGTTCTACTCTAATTCTGGTTTTAACTAAATTCCTACAAATTTTTTTTGGTGCTCTGTGGGCAAATTGACTGACTACACCTTTCTTCCCCAGGAATTTGCACACAGTGTATTGTCTGGGGATACACAAATTGTGAGGAGAATGTTGAGGCTCAAACTGAAGATTAATATCAACTTTAGAAACATGGTGAGTAGAAATATCAACTTTAGAAACATGGTGAGTAGAAATATCAACTTTAGAAACATGGTGAGTAGAAATATCAACTTTAGAAACATGGTGAGTAGAAATATAAACTTTAGAAACACTGTGAATAGAAATATCAACTTTAGAAACACTGTGAGTAGAAATATCAAGTTTAGAATCAAATTCCATATTTTACCAGACTATTTGAGCTGCTATTATTTTTTTTATATATTTCACTGCTATGTCATAAGAAAATGTAACAATGATGATAATCAACAAATCTGATGTAAATCTTTTTGTTCAGGGTGACAGAGGAAAGACGCCAATATTTTATGCACTGGCCCAGGGCAACACAGATCTAGTGCACACACTGCTGGACAGGGGAGCCAGGGTGGATATAACTCTAAAGGGGGAGGATGAGGTCAGTTTTACTTTAACATGCTGGGTCCATTTGTTGATAATACTCAGTGTGATCATTGTGTGCCCAAGTGTGAGTTGGTATGTGTGTTAGAACTGTGCAATAGGTCTAGATAAGTCAGATACCATCAGAACTGTGTGTACTCATGGACATCCTACAGACTTGATTTCAGTATCTGAACTCAATACTCTTGTGTAAGAGGTCACCCACTCTACTTTTTGACCATGCCATCTCATGACTGTGGCAAGTCGAAATGTCTAAAAATTAATCAACTGGGCAGAGATCAGCTGGTTTTTGTTAAATAAAATGAGCCAATTTATTATCTAGAAATGTAGTCCTGCATGATGCATCACTTGTATAAGCTTTTTAATGAAGTAAGAATAAACAACTGTTGAGTAAATGTAATACATTCAGACCAAAATATGTTGACTTTCCATTGGACAGATTGACATTCCATTGTTTTTCACTGCCTTGGAACACCGTCCACAACTATCAACATCTTTACTGAAGGCCATCATCCCCATGGTGCCTGTGAGAGTGGACTGTCTTTTTTACAAGGTGGATTTTTTTGTTTTGTTACATCAACTTTTGTAACAAATAGCTAATAGTTACTTACAAACATGTTAAAAATCTAAAAAAAATAAAAAACAAAACAAAAAAAAATACTAACAACAGCAGATTGATTTTAAAAAGGACAAATGAATAATGAATTAATAAAACAGTTTACTAATTATTTGCCATATTAGATCTTCCAATGTATTTTAAATAAAACTTGTTGAATATATTTTTTATTGTCAATATTTTACTATAACATGTTTGGAAAAGAAGAAAGTTATTTCAGCAATGAGTAAAAATAGCTTGTAGATTAGTGTCACATAATATAAAAATATGTACTGAAAGTAAAGAAATCAACTTCTTGTGAACAAAGCTTTACTTAGTTTTAATTTTTTTTAAATAATTCAATGATAATACTTGTCTACAGGGCAAAAATGTCCTGTTTCACTGTATAGAGAAATGTGTAGGTGAGCAGTTAGTGGATTTTATTCTCAGCAAAAGTTCCCCATATCTTGTCACACAGCGAATAGAGGTAAATAATTGAATGGTTTGTACTTAATAATGATGTCAATGTGTAAATAGTTGAATGGTGTGTACTAAATAATGGTATCAGTGTGTAGGTGAATGATGTGTACAGAATAATAGTATCCATGTGTAGGTGAATGGTGTGTACTATTTATAATGGGATCAATGTGTAGGTGAATGGTGTGTACAAAATATTTGTGTAAATGTATAAATAGTTACATGGTGTGTACTAAACAATGGTTATAATAATATGACTAAAATGAAGCTTTCAAAGTTAAAATAGACTAGACTGTGACACAAGGCCTATATGAATAGAAAGTTTTAAAAAGTTAAATATGAATTTGATGACTAATGAATATACCTAGTTAAAAAAGAACTGTAATATTTGGATCTGAAGAGTAGCAGCCACATTGTAAAGGATACTTTAGAAATGTTATAAGCTAGAGAAAGTGGAATTTATGTGTATATTGGCAGTTTCCCAAGCAATAACTATCTGATTCTTTATTTATCTCAGTACAACAGATGCCCTAGGGAAATGGCAGAAGAAAGACAATGTACTTGGATGATCAGAGCTATTGATAATGTAAGCTTTAGTTAAGTATGTGAATTGTCTTTTAAAGAAGTTGTATTTTTTAAACTTACAACCTAAAACTATTACTGTTGTATATTATCCATCAATAACTCTTTTCCATCAATAACTCTTTTACACATTTCTATGAATAATATTTGCTAGAGCCACTTAATATTATATTGCATAAAAATGACTTTAAGTTATAGTTTTGAAGGTCAAGAATCATTTTGATTTTGCATAGATGTATATCACACTATTTATAATTTATATACCTATTATAATTTTTAGCTTCTGATTTATACTTTCATTGTAAAATTGGCTTATTTAAAAACTGATTAATTATTTTGACTTCTGATTGGATATTTATTTGAGTTGGAATATTTGAGAGCTTGAAAATGGAACTTTAAAATATAACCTAATCACTGAATGTAAAAGTAAAATAGAAACCAATCATTGAAAGTAAAACAGAAGCTAATCACTGAAAGTAAAACAAGCTAATCACTGAAAGTAAAACAAGCTAATCACTGAAAGTAAAACAAGCTAATCACTGAAAGTAAAACAAGCTAATCACTGAAAGTAAAACAGAAGCTAATCACTGAATGTATTTTCAGGCTGTTGTGAGATGGGTGTACCAGGAAGAAGGGATGAGTCGCCAGATCCTCATTTTACAAGGTTATCAATACATTCCTGCTGCGTTACAGGTTGGTGCTCTTTACTTCAAGGAAACCATTTTAAAAATATCTAAACGTGGTTAATTTATCCTAGTTTGTTAACATTTCTGTTTTGAAATATTTGACAGAATATAAATTGTAACCAAGAAGATGATACAGACACTTTCTACAGATATCTTTCACTGTATCAGGTATAATTTTCTATACTTTCATTTGGTGTTGTTGGTTTATTATGTAGCCTACAGTCCATATATTTATACTATTAAGAATTAATATTTTACTATTTCAATTCTATACGTCTATTCAGATAATCGAGGTTAAATTTTTTATATTTTAAGAAACTTAAATTGACGAAATTAATAATTCTGTTTGAAAGCAATAAATCCTTTAAAGTAAAATTAAAGTGTTGAGAACATATTACATAAATTATTTTTGAAAAAATATACCTACATAAATTATGGTTTGAAATCTTACGTTTAAGAATGGCCTGAAAATATTTCTGCAGGGTCTTTAAAACTTTGAACTATCTAAATAAAGTTGAAAGAACTGACACAATTTTTTTAAACCTATCTTTGCTTTTAGCTTTAGCTACTAAAGCCTGAATTACAATACAATCTTTTATAAAACCCAGGAACAAGTAAATGCTCTCCATAAGGCAGTAGATGAATGTGATGAAGAAACAGTTCGAAGAATTATTTATTTTCGTCACCCAGATGAGCACAGCCTAGAACCTTGTCTAGCAGACAGTAGAATACCTGTAAAATATTTTTTTTTTAAATTTCTAATGTCGTCTAGAATACATGTAGTATATTTTAATTAAAAGTTACAATTTTAATTGCTTTTTTTATTGATTTATTTAGAAAAATATGGGTAGGTCTCTTTTTAATTTTTTAACTTTACTTTTTGTTTATGACAGGGTGATGGGCAACCACTTCTCCATAAAGCTGTTCTCCGAGGGAGTGTTGGCGTGACACAGCTGTTAGCTGAGACCCTGGTCTACCAGCGCCAGCAGAGACTGGACTCTATACGTGACCAAGTAGGTCCCATATTAATAGCGATGCTTTATTTCATGTATTCAACACCACGAGCAAGTCCTGGTCTAAATTTACTGCTGTATTTTTATGTTGGGCTATAAAAAATCATAAACATTTTAAATAATTTACATTTAATTATAATGTAAATAAGACTTATCAGATGTTATTTACCTTTTAAAGTATATATGGCCTACTCCCCCGCTTTGAGACTTAGCATTCCAAATATGGATGATTAAATAGGTAATACTACACTGTTGTGCCTGTTTAATGCTATATCTAAATACAGAAGGCACTTCTATGAAAGCAATTTTCATTCTATTTAGTATTTCCGTACTGCCCTTCATTATGCTTATGGCCTGGAGGATGGTAAAGAGCTGGTTAGCATGCTGTTAGATTATGGCGCATCAGAATTTTCAATGGATAAGGTCAGTTTTTAATTAGGGAATACCTACATGACTGGTTAGAGCTTATGGTTAATAAAAATATTGTTTTAAGTGTTTCATAATCACTTTTTGTGGTAGGCTCTAAACATCAGTTGATGCTATCTTGTCTAAATCTTTAGTAATATAATTAAAATCAACCCTACTTTTAGATAATAATTTTGATTTTGCTTTCTTGACTAATAATTACAAAAATTTTTTTTTTTCATGTAATGTTGTCCAGGATAATCGGTCTCCATTAGCATTTAAAGACAGACGTGGACAAGAGTTGATGAATGAACTGCTTCAGTACCAGTACTTGCAGGTTTGTTGGGCTATTTAACATTATACAGTACATCAGCTTTTCAGAAAGTGTGGCTCAATTTTATAAGCTTTTAATTGGTTCGCGGTCTTTTTTTTTTTGTTTATTCGTTTGGAGCATGTGGCAAACATTGGAACTTCATTCAGAACTTGTCTTCAAGGACAGTATCTATTTTTAAAATTTAATTAGACATTAGGTTAGTCATCAAAGTTAATTTAAAAATTACTATATTTAATAAAAAAGGGGAGATAACAAGATCAATTACAAGCAATCGATCTATTAGATTTCGTCCTTTATAAACTATTTTTTGCCTGAGCGTCAATTATGGTCTAAAAAGGAGCAGATAATTATCTTTGAGGGATTGCAAGCTACTAATCCGGTTTGAACAGAAATATGTTTAGTCGTATGTGGCATCAACTTCATTTAGAACTAATAACTAAAAATTGGAAAATAAAACAATTATAATTATATAAAACCTCTATGATAATCTTTTAAATGCACTGAAAATAAGAAAATAAAACAAAATTGCTCTCTGGCACGCATGAGATCTCTTACATATTTTAGCGACCAAAACTATTATTAAAGAAAGCATCTATGTATTTTCACATTTTCCGTGCATTTAAAAGCTAATTAATTTTATCTTTTATATTTGTTGTACTTTTTTAAAAGATTAGTTTATTAAAATGGTCTAGTTCAGAATGTGGCATACATTCATGCTCAGTTTCATCTGTTCAACAAAGTCTACATGGTTGCATGAATTAAACAAATATTTTTACAAATAACTTCAATGTATATATTTTTTTAAACAGGATTTCAGTGAACCAGAACCAGACCCTTGGAGTGTACCTCTACCTATCCCTGTCATTGATTACTTCCTCAACACCTGCTCCCATTCAGAAACCAACGCCACCTATCTCTCCCCGCAAGGCATAGAACACCTGAGCAGCCACATGAACACCAACCACCGCCACTCTGCCCTGCCCAGCACTGAGATTGCCCTGACAGAAGCTTCCAGATCTGGTACACTCCTGGCCAAGTCGCACAAGTTTAAGTCAGTCTCTGATACAAAGCTTCACAAACTGACACCGGCCAAGCCCAGCTTCGCAGCGCACATCGCTAACTTCCCTGATGCAGTCAAATCAAGATTGACTAAAAGGTCCAATAACAAACTAAACATGGACAGTATTAGAAAAGACTATATTCCTGTTCCAATGGACGCCCCGAGAGATAGCGAGGATGACTTTGATTTCGAAGACGACGTTGCAGATTCTAGAGACTTATTGGATGAAAAGGAAATGAGAAAATCTACTTCATGTGTTTTACAGTAAACTGGATTTTGAAATTTTTGCTCGAAACAGTTGAAAAGTTAAATTGACTGATTTTGATTATCGAACAGAATGTTTGCTAAGAAATATGGATAAATTATATTCATAACAATAATTGTGAAATTTTGATTGGTATGATAGAAACTGAACATTATTAATCTGAACATTTAAAAAAATTGTTATGATTTGTTTTTTTAGAATGCTTTTCCTAAATACAGGAACATGAATGAAATTATTTGGCATTTTTAAGCGAACAATTATTGCAGTCAAAATTAGTTTAAAATTATTGTAAATATCACACAAACTTATAGCCCTGACCTAAGCAACTGTTGCTAAGTAATCAAACATTATGCAGGCCCTTGTTTCCTCTGTTTAGCTTACCTGTTATTAGTGGATGGTTGATTGGTAATAAGTGCACAGATATGATCAATATTGATTGGGTGTTGGTTTTTACTGCACATTTGTATATGGTTCTTTGTGATTTATGTCTGGTGCTAACTCAAAGTGTTAATGTTAAATTAAAATATGGATAACTTTGATTTCAAAATGCTTTTGTAAATCAATTGTTATGCTGTTTCAATCATGAGCTAAAAGAAATTTTTCTGTTAAGTGTTGCGAATCATTTGTGTATATGTAGATATGTGATGTTAAATAAAAACCATTTAAAATTGTGTTTAACAAGCACCACCTCTAGTCATGTAACATTAGCTCTATTTAAAGTTGGTTTTCATTCAGCTAGCTGAAAGTAAACTAAATGACCAAATTGTAACTGACAAAGGATGACTTTAGGTACACCCTACTTTTAGTAAATGTACAATTTAAGTAAATATGCAACAGTTATTAAAAGATCTACATTTAAAGTTGATCAACATTTTCTTACTCAATCTTGAATTTCCAGTGATTTCATGAAATGAAACTACTGAAATTGAAAATAAAGATTAAACTATTAAAATTCCAAAAAGGAATCATCAGCTTTCTCAAGAAAATGACTATTTTTGTGACTTTCAAGGAAAAAACTGCGTGCAATGTTTAACAAATGACTAACATTTATTTCCATTTTCCAACTCATCAAGTCTTTGTAAACAAAAAGTATTTTTATGTACATAACCAATTCCCTGTATTCTGAAAGATATGTTAGCAGCAAGAGTTGACGACTAGAAGCCTATTATCTGCACTAAAGTGCCTTGTCAGAAATAAATTATTTTAATTGTACCCCGCCATCAAGACCTTCAGATGTTAGGAAATACAAATTACAATTAATATTTCAAACAGAAATAGAACTTACACTTTGTAAAAATCCACTCCCTCTTTAAAATGTCCATTCAAAAAAGTGACCCCACTAAAATGTCCATACAGTACTAACCAGGTTGTGATATTCAACTTGTTTTTGTCTCAAACATGTACAGTTTCTATGGATAATCCTGCTGCTTACATTAGCATTATCTTTGTAATAAAACATTGGGTGAAGAATTCTGTGTGTTGTTAATTGTGTTTAAAATTAAAAAAATCAAACATGTCAAAATCTGTACTTTTTAATGCAATAAAAAACAAACATCAATACATGAGATGACATCTAGCCATGTGATAATTCAAACCCCACCCCCTCCCAATTTAGTCTAATCAAGGTTTTCATTCAATGATATTGTGAACATTGTTAGTTTTGAAAAATTGTATACTAAAATAATTAAACAATAGCAAAATGTGAATGAAAACTATTTCTTTCCTTTTGCCTTCTCATCCTGGTACTGGTAGTGTAGCTCAGTGACATCTGTCATAGAGATCTTCTCCCATCCTGTCTGCTTCATGTGATACACTGGGGACAAAAGCAAGTGTGTAGGACTAGAGAACCTGACCAAATCAACTATAATGTTAAGAATTTTTCATTGGAATGAAATTCTATTAAATAATGAGGTTATATAGGGTCTACAAGCCCAACTCAACTAAAATTATTGAATTTCAAATAAATTTAAAACTATATTAATATGAGATATTTATTTTATTACATTAGAAAATATTTAAAAATTAAATACAGTCCAAAAACTGAGTAAATAAAGGGCAAAGCATTTAAAATTGTGTAGTCTAAACAATAAAATAAACTATAGACAATCATACTAGACAAATGTAAAACAACTTTTTGAGCCTACACTAAAACTAAAAGACTTAAAATTGACCATACCACCAAAGACGCAACAAACATTTCACAAAAGTGTAAACTTGAAGACTTACAACTGACAATACCACCAGAGTAGGCATCTCTGTGAGTGGCATGGTATATAGACCTACGTCCAAGTTCATAGGCCTCGTTTTCAGTCAAATCCCAGCTGTAGCCACTGTCAAGTACACCATAGGCATACACAGAGCCAGAGCCAACAGAGAACAAATTCCCTGCCAGCCTCTCACCATCACTGTCTACATAGTAGAGTCCTGGGCCCTGTTGTAGCGATCAACACACATTTTAATAGACTGACACACATATTGCAAATAATAATCATTAGGTAAATCAACACATTTTTACTGTAATCACTTGATTATGGTTAACTAGAAAACTAATTGGAAATGGAAAAAATAAAACCCTACCTTTTATAGTATAACAAACATTGAAGGCAGGGGGGAGGGGGAAAGGAGAAAAAGTATACTCAATGATTTTTAGAGGGAATACTAAAAATAAAATTCAACAAACCCAAGCATTACAGAAACAAGCTGAACATTTTTATGTTTAAATCTAAGTGATATTGGCAACATGTTAAGGAAAACAGTAGTAGAACTCTTAACAATCAACTTTAATGAAAATAAACCACAATAGACATGTTTTCAGATTTGACCTAAATTGTCCCAACACAACATTTATTTTTAATTACCTTTTTGTCCCAGCCTACAATCATTGTACCCTGAAAAATAAGCAGGAAATTTTCTGAAAGGATTTGATATCATCTTGATTTTGAGTACATTTTAAACATTAATATAATCAGATCAGTTATCACAATTTTAAATAATAGCAGTATCAAATAATATAATAATATTGTGGTAAAGCTTTTATTACGTACCATTGAAAGACCCATTCCTTTGTAATCATAAACAATGTTAGCAAGTAGTTTGGAGGCTGCAGCAACAGATATTCTCTCTTTGTTACGCAGTTCGTAGATCCTATTGATCAATGTATTGTTTCTTAGATATTGTATGGGTTATTTGAGTGCTCATAAAGAATAAAACTAGATTTGATAATAAACAGAACCTAATGCAATGATAACTTTTTAATAGTAATAATAGCATAATAAACTTCTTAGATTGACTATCTTAAATCATCTACCACTGTCTTTGAGGATAGTGAAACAATAACATAACTCATGGATGATGATTTACTTAAGCAAATAATAGGACTAAGGACATAATTTTTAAAAAAATATGGAGAAATGAAAAGTAACCTGCATTGTCTTGCCAACACTCTCTCCCAGAACATACAGTCAGCAGCACCACCAGCCATGGTCCCCAACAGGTAGGGGTTGATCTCTATCACTTTCTTAACAGTCTGGGATTCTATTGATGGCCCTGCTGTTGCACGAGAATCTACTGCCACAATGACTCCATGTTTAAACTTGAATGCTAAAGTTGTGGTTCCATGGTTGAACTGGATCTTTACTTTGCTGTCATCCTCTGTGAAAGCTTTATATATACCATTTTGGAACTGAAAAAAATAAACGTTACCCTTTTAGTCAAATTACTACCTAATTAAAGTAAGCTAACAATATTAATATGGTTATTAGTACAAATGGAAAGCAGTCATTCTTCTTTAGCTAGCTCAAAAAAAAATAATTTAAAAAGTTGTGTATGCTATTACCTTCTTTATAGGCAATTAAAAGTAACAAATTTTGAGAACGAGGCCTATGAACTTGGACGTAGGTCTATATACCATGCCACTCACAGAGATGCCTACTCTGGTGGTATTGTCATGTTTTTACCGCTAACGCGGCAGATGCGACAACCCTACTAGCTCTAGATCTATGTGTGTTCGCGGATCGTATGTTACTCTACAAATGAGTAAAGTAGCCTGACTTGACAACAATTGACGTAGAAATAGTAAATGAACTAGATTTACTTGAACTAGATTATTCTAGGCACTAGAGTGACTTCGGTAAAACTCCACTTTAGCGTATTTTATTTCCCCGCTTGAATCCAGTTGAGCGCATTTTATTGTAAACACAACCGAAACATACAAAAACATTAGGAAAACACAAATCTACTTATTTTTTTTATGAATGCGATTTTTTATTAGAAAAGGTAAAAAAAAAAACATAAAAAAGCATTAGAACTTTTTCCAATTAAACATCATGTGATCGTCAGCGGGAGAAAAATCCTTACACTGTCGTGGGTTCACCGTGAGTTCACACTGATTTTAATTATCAGCATGCGCAATAGCTGTTTGAAATTGTGTTGGCCTCAGTTTTGGGGTCATTGTAAGTTCATTAATGTTTATTTATAGTATCATGCCTGGGAGATACTTGTAACAATACAAACTTAACCACCTTTGCAATTGTGAGTTACATTTACGACAGTTTACGTATTTCACCCATTGCCATGAAAATTCGGACACACGAACATTGCACATTCAATATTCTAAATTTGGATTTTTTTTTTCAACTTTTAACAAAAGTAAATTATCAAAATCTTAGTCTTAAACAAAGTCAGTCTCTTTGTTTTATGGTCGCATTTGCGCGGTTCGCTCCGCGTTACGCGTAAGGCCGCCTTTGCGGCCGAGCTAACCCCGGATTCGAACTCTGAATTTAGGGTCGATGAACTTCAGACTACAGCTGACACACCGTTGACTCAATCACAGTGGATGTGATAATAGATAAGTAAAAAGTAAGCATTTTTAATTACAAGATGGCAAATCAAACCTGCGAGACGCGTAGTCTATTCTTTAGGGGCCACGCTTTTCGAGACGCGTAGTCACTTCGTTGTTTTTTTTATTCATTTAGAATCTATATTAGTATTTCTCACTAACCCGGAGGCGTGGTCGGTTGCTAACAACAATATGGCGTACGGACCGGATGCATGACTTCAGACGATTTTTCGTCTTAGTTCCAGAGACCTTCTTAGAATTACTTTTAAAAAATGTTTATCACGAGTAAAATGGCGGGTTTTCACGCTATAAAAACATGCTATAGGTGGCAAAGCTAAATATGCCAGAAAAGCATTTTAAAATTTGCATTGGAGAATGAAGGCTAAATTTAAAAGTCGGTCTCATCAAAATTAATAGAACTTCTAAAATATCAGCCCGGAGGTCACAAAAATGAATTGGAGGTTGTAGAACTATTAAGTTTATCATTATATGAAGAAATAAATCAAATATTGCATGCGCTTTTTAAAATAAGACACGACTTTTGAATGACAACCAAATTTATTTATTTTTTTAAACCACGTGACCGCTATTTGATGTTCACTAGTGGGGAACTTCCGGTACATGGCCACTTAAAAAGTCTAACCTATTTGTGGTTTTCTTTAGCTTCAAGCGTAAGTAGAGTTGTCATGGAGAGGTGTGTTGTGCATTTTTGTGAGTGTCAATAAATATTAATTAAATTAAGTAATTTAGTTTAAAACGAACTAAAACGTCAAAATTAGTGCCTAATGGATTAAATATGGATGTCTATCATTCAGTAGTCCTGTTTAATTTGAAATTTGGGTAAATTCTAGATTTAGTAAGAAAAACTAATCTATATTCATTTGTTAAAACAAAAATACAATACAAATAATAAATCGTGTTTTCCTAATGTTTTGGTGTGTTTCGATTGTTATAATAAAATACGCTCAACTGGAGGTAAACAAGAAGCGGAGAATAAAATACGCTAAAATGGAGTTTTACCGTGACTTCAGCCTGCTGACATCTAGATTCTACTATTTAAAATATACATACATCTATATCACATGGTACAGTGAAATTTTCAGACATCGTCATAGCATCATTCCACGTTGGCATTCCCATTGGGTCATTGGCATCCAAACAAAAATGAGAATTTCCATGATTAATTTGGAACCCACAAACATCGGCAAGCGCCATGTTGATAAATGATTCTGCAGAAACGGGTAAACTACCAAGTCACACTACGCTACTTTGTGATATCGCATAAATCTTTTACAATTTAGTTCAAAGATTACAATGCATAAGCAAATCTAAATGCTTGTTGATGTTGAATGGTTGTCATATAAATTAAGATGTAATTAAAATTCGCAAACAATTAATAGAATTTAAGTACTATTGAACCCTAAAGTAGTTTTTTTTTTCAAATTGTGATAATTTTATATTAAGACGAAAATTACCTCATTTGTATTCGTGCTTTTAATAATTATTTATAAAATAGTAGGTTTTAAGACAAGCAAGGCACCTAAACAATGGCATTTTTCTGCTTCTTTTCAATGACCTAACGTTCAACTGGCTCTATCTCTGTCGTCCGAGAATTTCTACTATTTAAAGTTTTAGAACTAAAATATTTTTAGTGTGTCTTTCTAAACATTGGCTAGCCTAACTTTTAGAAAGACTTAAAACAAGTGCTATCAAATCCTGCTCAATCGTAGCCCGACATTTAAGACAAAGAAACTGTGAAAGGATTAATCGAAATTAGATATAGCTCTAGCAGTTATTAGAATGGATTCTTCGAATGTAAGAAGTAATTCTTAAATGAAATCGCGCTTTGTAAAAGCGATTTTTACTTTCTCTCTCCTCCCCATAGCATTAAATCGTCAGAAAATCCACCTCACTCTACGAGTGTGACGTCATTTATGGATGACCCCATAGCAACAAAGCGTCAGAAAATCCCCATCCCCCTTTTCCCTAATATGAAGTCATACATCAATCTACTATTCCTTTCAAAATTGCAATTTCTGGGGAGTTTTTTTTTTTTTTTTTTTTTTTTTTTTTTTAAGCCAACTCGGTCAACAATGAGTAGCCTAAATTGTTACATTTTTATTGCAGTTTACGAACATTTATTTTATTGACGGCTAGAATTCAGTTTCGAACATTAATTTTTTGTGTCAAATCAAACGTTTTCTCTGAACACCCCCCCCCCCCTCCAACTCGTCACACATTGTCACAAAAGTCCTTTCCCTTAATCATGTTCACCGCCCCCGCCCCCACCCTCTGAACAAAGTCACAAGCCTATGGATCAGTGGTTCTTAATTTGGGTTCGATCGAACCCCAGGGTTTTGTGGGTTAGTCGTAGGAATTCGGTGGAGGTCAAGACTCAAATGATTCACGATCAGATTTTGTCATTTCGGTGGATGCGTATGTGAAACTTGTGGGTTCGGTACCTCTAAAAAGGTTAAGAATCACAGCTATTGATAGACTTCATAAATCTCGTAATAGCACGCAATATGCACATAATCGGACATTATTGTATTTATTAATAATAGTCTAGATCTATATACAACAATACATTACTGTCCATTTATAACAGCCTTATTATATTTCATTATTGCTTTACCACAATTATGAAGATTGACAAATTTAATAATTATGTTTTCGACGCTTTTAAATCTTTTAGGTTTGGGTGAAACAAGACACCAACATTTCATTTACGCTCGAAAATATTTTCCCCTAGAAAAAAATGCACACCAAACGTGACGAACTATCGGGAAAATGAAATGGCATGAGCGTATGACGTAGCCAAGCAAAATGACGTCACAGCGCAGCTCGGCTTATAATGAAGCATCAACTTGAACATGGCGGTGGTGCCCAACTCCCAACTTTATAGTTAAATAAACAGCCGTGTATTCACCCCGTCTCATTGTAAACACTTTACCACTAACCGATCACCCCAAAATGAAGGTAGGACAATCCACTGTTATAACCAATCGCTGCTAGGTGTATGCTCAGATAACGTTGTAAACGTATTTTGGAAAATAGCTCAATCTACGCGTCACGTTTTCATTAGAAAACGGCAGGGTATGGCAGTAGATCTAGATTCTAGATCTAGAAATCTTGAAGGTTTAATTACATGAACAGATCTAATGATGATGCTGTTTTAAAGCTGTATGATACTGCAGCTGTTGACTGACTTCTCAACGATAAAGTGCGTGTTAGGTGTTAGGTTTCCGATCAAGATCCAGATCTAGACTAGATCTAGATCTATATTCTTTTTAAAAAAAAAAAAAAGATATTAGTAATAACACACTTTCCCAACCCATATTTTGAATCTTTATGCATTACCTTTATTACATACGGGGGAAGGGAGAGGGGGGGGGGGCGTTTAAAAAATGACGTCACTATTTTTAGCCGAGTGTCGTTTTTAAGCCATCGATCTGTTGTCCAACCCCGCCCCCGCCTTTCCCACTTCCAAGAATTGACGTCACAGATTTCCACGCTCAATTGAGATTCTGTCAATCCAATGGTTTATTTAGTCTAATTTTCTTTTGTTTCACAAAATGCTGTGTCACATTTATTTAATCGATCCCTCTCTCACATAGTGGGCCTACATCTCCCCCCCCCCCCCCACCTCCAGCATTCTCTACTCTAGAGAACTACTTTAACCCTGGCAGGTTTTACAAGCTAAGACTAGCTTTATTATTAAGGTTAGCTTTAAACGGTTGTTAGGTCTAAAGCAGTGGTTCTTAGCCTGGTGTTTGTAAGCCAGTCTCAGGGGTTCGGCTAAGTTCCAGACAACCCCCGCTCATTTGATTCACGATCGGATTTTATATTTATCTGTGCGGACGACCGAACTATTATTATTAAGAAGGGTTCAGTGAATGCGCATATGAAACTAGTGTGGTTCGGTACCTCCAAAAAGGTTCAGATCCACTGGTCTAGATCCTAGAGTATGAGCTTAGATAACTTTTTTTCTAACACGCCCCCCCCCCCCTACGATTGTCTATTGAGGAGTCTCGCTATAGGCCTACTAGAGTTAGACTATCCTATATCTAACACTTCATCCGTGTGGTCTATTAGAGTTAGACTATCCTATATCTAACACTTCATCCGTGTGGTCTATTAGAGTTAGACTATCCTATATCTAACACTTCATCCGTGTGGTCTATTAGAGTTAGACTATCCTATATCTAACACTTCATCCGTGTGGTCTATTAGAGTTAGACTCTCCTATATCTAACACTTTATCCTTGCGGTCTAGCCGCGCTTCTATTCTGCTAGTTTAGCAAATTGAGTAGAATAGCTGATGCCTCACAACACAAGACGCGAATGGTAAAAATTCAGGTTTGCAACGGTGTGGTTGAGGGGTAGAGCGCTGATTGATATCAGATTTCAGTCAGTTCCAGATCTGCATGATGCCACCTACTTCAAGCTGTCCAATCATAAAGCATCTAGCTCAAATGTTAACTTGGGGCCAAATTCATCTACCTCTATAATTCTACATTTTTATTTTAAATTGTAATTTTACTTCGTGTTAAAAAGTGTTAAGTTCAGAACATGGTACACATGCAATATAGGCAGTATGTAGTTTAAAAAAAATAATTATTGCCAGTATTAATGTTCAAATCAAGGATAAGGTTTTTTTTCAATGCTCGGACAAGAGTCAATGTTAGGGTAAGAACAACAACACATACTGTACTTTGAATACCTTCTACCGACGTAATAATAAGCAACAGAGTTCTTATAAAAATGCCGATAATAGCCAATGAAAATTAGTCTTCTTCTGTTGTTGTTATTGTTAGGGCCAAAATTAGTGTTAAGGTCAGCGTTTAGGGCTCTACTAGGGGTACAGTACAGTAGAATATCGGCAGATGAATCGTTGTTCCAGTATTATCGTGACAGGATAATGTGGTCAGTTTCCTAAGATGAATCAGGTACCAATAAGCACAGTGTGTACACAGTGTGTACACAGTGTGTACATAGTGTGTACACAGTGTGTACATAGTGTGTACACAGTGTGTACATAGTGTGTACACAGTGTGTACACAGTGTGTACACAGTGTGTACACAGTGTGTACACAGTGAAGTCCTACTGACTCCAGGCCGGGATCTGAACCCGGGACTCTAGTTCAGCTGTCGTGCGCGCTATGGTAGTAGTAAGTTACGTTTTTGTTTTTGCTAGCTATTTCTTCACCGTCATGTAACTCATATAGGTAGTTGCTCAGATAAATGTTGAAAAAAGAACTTTATGTCTCTCAACCAGAGTGCATTAGCTCGGACTCATATTTTCAGTTTAAAGAAAAATACGGACAGTACCTTATGGACAAAGTTTCAGGATTTTTGTTTCAACTGTTGGAAATAAATGTTAGTAGTGGGGTTACTATGAAGTATAATGTTAGAGAAGCGAGTAATGATTAATGTTCGATCAGGTATAGCTATGACTAGAGTTAAGGAAACTATACTTACAAAAACAAAACCGTCTTATCTATAAGATTCCAACACAAATCGTCTGCATCTTCCTCTCTCAACAGATGATTGCAACTTGCAGTAGCACCACCGCCCTCAACCTTTCCCACTGACCTCCTGACCTCCTGACCTCTACCGAAACAAAACCCACGCCTCCAACCTCCAGAAGCACCACCGCCGACTGCCACCACATTTCCCTCTGACCCTTTGACCTCTACCGAAACCCAACCGAAACCTCCAGCCCAGCCAATCAAAATGAGCAAGTCTTTTGTACTGAAACGAAATTCCTCACCGGAGTCACTGGTTATCACTAAAGCCACAGAGCCACGGTAGGTACTGTCATGTTGGGTCCATGGGGGTAGGTGAAGTAGAGTTTCTGTGATCTCTACAAACAAAGGGACAGCGTGGTCAGCACCATGCCCAGCAGACTTTACTTTCCCTAACTTGAGTCAGGTACCCATCAAAGCTGGGTGTGCTCTGAGGCGTCCTACGGACTCAGCGGGATTCGAACCAGCACGTTTAGTTTATCAGTAATTTATGTCATTTTATACATATAATAATCTTACATTTTAAAATGCAGGCCTAAATTTTTATAGCTAAGAGCGGATCTCCAGAGAGCAAAAGTCTTAACCACACAACACAACTAATATATATATATATATATATATATATATATATATATATATATATATATATATATATATATATATATATATATATATGTTTATGTTGAAGTATTAAAAAGGTATATATATATATATATATATATATATATATATATATATATATATATATATATATATATATATATACCTTTTTAATACTTCAACATAAACCAAGGGTCTGTATGGATGTTAAACTGACCCAGTGTTTCAGTAGAAGTCATTGAACCCATTTTTCTGGGCATATGGCTATCAACCATGTCCGTGTATCAACAGTACCTTGAAATAAAGTTGGATTAGAACTGGCGCTAGACTTAAATGAAAATGATTGAAGTCAAAAGACGAATGGTTATTTTCCTTTCTTCTATTTTAGCACAAAGTCATTACCGAGGGAACAACCTGCGAGGTATGGCAAACCATACCAGAGATCAGAGTTTAACTTGGATGTAAGACTTCCCACCTTTAGAGTTTATGCTGTTTAACATTTAGATGAGTACAATAAATGGGTATGACAACGTGTTAACTGGACATGACAACGCTTTTTTTCTGTCAGGACAACGTTCATTAGGACAAGAAAACCTTAATTCTGACTTACAATGCGTTAATTAGACAAGACAAAGGTAATTTAGACATGGCAACACATCATTCTAACATGGCTATCGTCATTAGGAATTAATAGTGCTTAACTTGGGTAAGACAACGAGTTTTTTTTTTGGACAAGAAAATGCGTGATTGGGATAAGATAGCTCTTATTTGACAGAGTTTCTTTCAGGCATCACTTGGGGCGGGAAATGACCCCACCCGAACCACCTCTACTAACCCCCACCCCCCTCCCCCAAAGGAAATAGACTTTATATACAAATTAGATACTTTTACTAGTGTCCCCTTTCCCCCACCTTCCAACGGAGAAAAAAAGTCTGAAAGAAACTCTATTGGACTTTTTATGTTACAGACAACCCATTGCTAGACCAAGACAACTGCACTTTAACGACTTGCTCAATTGAACACTACTTTAATCATATGCTAACCTAAAGTAGTTTATGTACTACACACATTTATAAATTAAGCTCCAAACAAATTGTCACATGTTATCTTTGTTATCTTTGATGTCAAATTGTTTCATCCACTGACCCCAGGGTTCGATAACTCGTTGCCCCGTGCACGACCCTCCTCGGTAAGTCGCTTGTATCAGTTGTTCCACATTGGTGCTGTCAAGGTTAGCATGTAGCAATAGTTTAGTTTTAATTCACGTTAATCAGGTTGTGCGATATATAGAGCTTTCTTCTGTGGACATTCATAGCTATGCAAATGTATAACCTATCAATATTCTTAGTAGTTTTTTTAAATTGCATATGTAAAACAACTCTCGTTGTAAGTTATTACTAAGCTTATGTTTTGTTTAAAAGCTACTTCTATATGTTTAGTATAATACATGCATCTTTACGGGAAATATCAAACAGTAGTGCTAAATATAGTAAGCTTAAGACTCAATTATCTTGTATTTTTAAGAGTTCTGATAGTTAGCGTAAAGTTGTCAAGATAAAACATTCAATAAATTGTTCTGAAAGAGGGCGTGTGCGGATAAGACACTGAATGAGTAGTTCTAAAAGAGGGAGTAGAGTTACTGACATAAAAACTTGTCAATGAAACTTTCAGCAGATCCGTCATAGCGTCTCCTCGGATGTCCGTCGTCGACAACGGTTACATGAACAATAAGAGCATCGGCAAGCGGTTCACCAGCGTACAGAACTGGAACACTATCTACACCTCCAAGTACGTGCATTGGTTATGTAGAATCTCATGGTTACTGTCATAGGTGTGACATGGTTACTGTCATAGATGTGTCATGTTTACTGTCATAGGTGTGTCATGGCTACTGTCATAGATGTGTCATGGTTACTGTCTAAGATATGTCATGGTTACTGTCATAGATGTGTCATGTTTACTGTCATAGGTGTGTCATGGTTACTGTCATAGGTGTGTCATGTTTACTGTCATAGGTGTGTCATGGTTACTGTCATAGATGTGTCATGGTTACTGTCATAGGTCATGGTTACTGTCATAGATGTGTCATGGTTACTGTCATAGGTGTGTCGTGGTTACTGTCATAGATGTGTCATGTTTACTGTCATAGGTGTGTCATGGTTACTGTCATAGATGTGTCATGGTTACTGTCATAGGTCATGGTTACTGTCATAGATGTGTCATGGTTACTGTCATAAGTGTGTCATAGTTAATGTCATAGATGTGTCATGGTTACTGTCATAAATGTGTCATGCCATGGTTACTGTCATAGATGTGTCATGGCTACTGTTATAGATGTCTGATTGTTACTCTCATAAGTGTGTCATGGTTACTGTCATAAATGTGTCATGCCATGGTTACTGTCATAGATGTGTCATGGCTACTGTTATAGATATCTGATTGTTACTCTCATAAGTGTGTCATGGTTACTGTCATAGATGTGTGATAGTTACTGTCATAGATATCTGATGGTTACTGTCATAGATGTCTGATGGTTACTCTCATAGGTGTGTCATGGTTACTATCATAGATGTCTGATGTTTACTGTCATAGGTTTGTCATGGTTACTGTCATAGATGTGTCATGCCATGGTTACTGTCATAGGTGTGTCATGATTATTTTCATAGATGTGTCATGGCTACTGTCATAGATGTGTCATGCCAGCCATGGTTACTGTCATCGAGGTGTCATAGTTACTGTCTTAGTTGTGTCATGATTACTGTCATAGATGTGTCTTGGTTACTGTCATAGATGTGTCATGGTTACTGTCATAGATGTGTCATGGTTACTGTCATAGGTGTGTCATGGCTACTGTTATAGATGTCTGATGGTTACTCTCATAAGTGTGTCATGGTTACTGTCATAGGTTTGTCATGGTTACTGTCATAGGTTTGTCATGGTTACTGTCATAGGTTTGTCATGGTTACTGTCATAGATGTGTCATGCCATGGTTACTGTCATAGGTGTGTCATGGTTACTGTCATAGGTGTGTCATTGCTACTGTCATATGTGTGTCACAGTTACTGTCATAGGTGTGTTATGGTTACTGTCATAGATGTGTCGTGCTTAAACAGAATATCATGGTTACTGTCATCGAGGTGTCATAGTTACTGTCTTAGGTGTGTCATGGTTACTGTCATAGATGTGTGATGGTTACTGTCATAGGTGTGTCATAGTTACTGTCATAGATGTGTCATGCCATGGTTACTGTCATAGATGTGTCATGGTTACTGTCATATGTGTGTCATGGTTACTGTCATAGATGTGTCATGCCATGGTTACTGTCATAGGTGTGTCAAAGTTACTGTCATAGATGTATCATGGGTTCTGTCATAGGTGTGTCATGGTTACTGTCATAGATGTGTCATGGTTACTGTCATAGGTGTGTCATAGTTAAACATAATATCACGGTTACTGTCATCGAGTTGTCATAGTTACTGTCATAGGTGTGTCATGGTTACTATCATAGATGTGTCATACACCTATTTCAATTTATATATTAGATAAGTAAATACTTACATTTGCAGACGAAAAGCACCATTTTGTCTTTAACAGGTTGCCTAGCTACCAGACCTTTGATCCCGATGACAGCGGCCCCAGCACACCCAGAACAAGCAAACAACTGGTTGGTATGATCAAAAGCAAGGATCTGAAGCGGAAGATGGTCTTTGATCTGCACGAGGAAATGAAGAAGAACGCATACACCACAACGCTGGAAGAGATCTCAGATATGGACAGGTACAACATTCTTACAAAGCTATGGACAGGTACAACATTCTTACAAAGTTATGGACAGGTACAACATTCTTACAAAGCTATGGACAGGTACAACATTCTTACAAAGCTATGGACAGGTACAACATTCTTACAAAGTTATGGACAGGTACAACATTCTTACAAAGCTATGGACAGGTACAACATTCTTACAAAGCTATGGACAGGTACAACATTCTTACAAAGTTATGGACAGGTACAACATTCTTACAAAGTTATGGACAGGTACAACATTCTTACAAAGCTATGGACAGGTACAACATTCTTACAAAGCTATGGACAGGTACAACATTCTTACAAAGCTATGGACAGGTACAACATTGTTACAAAGTTATGGACAGGTACAACATTGTTACAAAGTTATGGACAGGTACAACATTCTTACAAAGTTATGGACAGGTACAACATTCTTACAAAGTTATGGACAGGTACAACATTCTTACAAAGTTATGGACAGGTACAACATTCTTACAAAGTTATGGACAGGTACAACATTCTTACAAAGCTATGGACAGGTACAACATTCTTACAAAGTTATGGACAGGTACAACATTCTTACAAAGTTATGGACAGGTACAACATTCTTACAAAGTTATGGACAGGTACAACATTCTTACAAAGTTTTGGACAGGTACAACATTCTTACAAAGTTATGGACAGGTACAACATTCTTACAAAGTTATGGACAGGTAAAACATTCTTACAAAGTTATGGACAGGTACAACATTCTTACAAAGTTAGGGACAGATACAATATTTACATACAATATGGACAGGAACAATATTTACATACAATATGGACAGGAACAATATTTACATACAATATGGACAAGAACAACATTCTTTCAAAGTTATGGACAGGTTACAACATTCTTACATATATAGACAGGTACAACATTCTTACATATATAGACAGGTACAACATTCTTACATATATAGACAGGTACAACATTGTTACATATATAGACAGGTACAACATTCTTACATATATAGACAGGTACAACATTCTTTCGTATATAGACAGGTACAACATTCTTACATATACAGACAGGTACAACCTATTTACATATATAGACGGGTCCAACATTCTCATACATACATGGACAGATAAAAAAGATATGGATCGATACAAAATTCTCACAGATAAGGGCAGTTACAACATCCTTACACAGATAAGTGCAGGTACTACATTGTCAAAGATATGGAGTGATACAACATTCGCATACTAATAAGGGCAGATACAACACTCTCACATATATTCACAAGTACAACATTATGACACAGATAAGCATTAGAAACAGATTTTGAACAAATGGGCGCTGCATAAGAAGCCGATAGGTTCTGGGAAATTTAAATGATCTTTGGGAACAAATGTAAACATGGCACTCATGTTTGTCCAACCTAGGTTTGTGATTCCTCAAAGGCCTCAAATAGGTGTATAAAACATCTGTATAAAACATCTGTATAAAACATCTGTATAAACCATCTGTATAAAACATCTGTATAAAACATCTGTATAAACCGCCTGTATAAAGCATCTGTATAAAACATCTGTATAAAACATCTGTATAAAACATCTGTATAAACCGTCTGTATAAAGCATCTGTATAAAACATCTGTATAAAACATCTGTATAAAAAATCTGTATAAACCATCTGTATAAAACATCTGTATAAACCGTCTGTATAAAGCATCTGTATAAAACATCTGTATAAAACATCTGTATAAAACATCTGTATAAAACATCTGTATAAAACATCTGTATAAAACATCTGTATAAAACATCTGTATAAAACATCTGTATAAACCGTCTGTATAATGCATCTGTATAAAACATCTGAATAAAACATCTGTATAAAACATCTGAATAAAACATCTGTATAAACCATCTGTATAAAACATCTGTATAAACCATCTGTATAAACCATCTGTATAAAACATCTGGATAAAACATCTGTATAAACCATCTGTATAAAACATCTGCTTACACGCCTCGTAATTTGTCTTGCGTAGAGCTCTTTAAAAAACTCCACAGAGAGCTTAACATATCCATCTTTCAGGATTACGGAAATTTGTCTCACAACGCTCAAGTCGATGATGGAATCTAAGAAGCACCGGAAGTACCTGCACCATATGAACAACAACGCCTTGACCCTGTACCCCACGGCCACACCGACAGATTCCTGGAATAACCTCACCAACAACTCTGTAAGTGCTTGTCTCGTCTCCAGCACATCCTTGTGTTTCCAGACACTTTACAGCACCCACTCCCCCCCCCACTTCGCTGTCAGATAACATAAGACACAACACTACGTAAGTCATAGGATCCCTGAACACATCTGTACATAAAGCATATGGTGTGGCCACAGGACCGTGACCACACCACTCCATAAAGCATAGGACCAACCATAGGACCGTGGCCACAGGACCGTGACCACACCACTCCATAGGACCGTGACCATAGGACCGCGATCAGAGGACCGTGACCATAGGACCGTGACCATAGGACCCTGACCATAGGACCGTGACCATAGGACCGTGACCAGAAGACAGTGACCATAGGACCGTGACCATAGGACCGTGACCATAGGACCGTGACCATAGGACCGTGACCATAGGACTGGGACCATAGGACCGCGACCATAGGACCGTGACCACAGGACCGTGACCACACCACTCCATAGGACCCTGACCATAGGACCGTGACCATAGGACCGTGACCACACCACTCCATAGGACCGCGACCATAGGACCGCGACCATAGGACCGTGACCATAGGACCCTGACCATAGGACCGTGACCATAGGACCGCGACCAGAGGACCGTGACCACACCACTCCATAGGACCGTGACCATAGGACCGTGACCGTAGGACCGCGACCACAGGACCGTGACCATCACCACTCCATAGGACCGTGACCATAGGACCGCGATCAGAGGACCGTGACCATAGGACCGTGACCATAGGACCGTGGCCATAGGACCGTGACCATAGGACCGTGACCATAGGACCGCGACCAGAGGATCGTGACCACACCACTCCATAGGACCGTGACCATAAGACCGTGACCACACCACTCCATAGGACCGCGACCATAGGACCGCGACCATAGGACCGTGACCATAGGACCGTGACCATAGGACCGTGACCATGGGACCGCGACCATAGGACCGTGACCATAGGACCGTGACCATAGGACTGCGACCACAGGACCGTGACCATCACCACTCCATAGGACCGTGACCATAGGACCGCGATCAGAGGACCGTGACCATAGGACCCTGACCACACCACTCCATAGGACCGTGACCATAGGACCGTGACCACACCACTCCATAGGACCGCGACCATAGGACCGCGACCATAGGACCGTAACCATAGGACCGTGACCATAGGACCGTGACCATGGGACCGCGACCATAGGACCGTGACCACACCACTCCATAGGACCGTGACCATAGGACCGTGACCATAGGACCGTGACCATAGGACCGCGACCACAGGACCGTGACCATACTAGGACCATAGGACCGTGACCATAGGACCGTGACCATAGGACCGTGACCATAGGACCGCGACCACAGGACCGTGACCACACCACTCCATAGGACCGTGACCATAGGACCGTGACCATAGGACAGTTTATTCAGAAATGTTGACTCAAATGTTTATTCAGAAATGTTGACTCAAAAGTTTATTCAGAAATGTCGACCTAAATGTTTATTCAGAAATGTTGACTCAATTGTTTATTCAGAAATGTTGACTCAAATGTTTATTCAGAACTCACAACTTTGGACACAACAGTGTCAGCCTTTCCACTGTTTTGTCGTGTTGATTGTTCAAACTACTCTCTCAACTAAATTGACTGATTACAGAAGACCAGTTAATGTGACTCAGTCATCGACTAATTTACAACAGACCTTGAAGAGCTACATCTTACATTTTCATTTGAGTAACATAAAAACATTAATCTGCAAATAAATGAAGTTGTTCATCTGTTTGTCTTTAGAAAAGAACTAGCCTATCAAAAGACCCCATCAGCCTAAACAGTACCTTGTAAGTCTTGACACCCATTCTACAAGCTTTTATTTAGTCATATTATGTACGCTGATCTTTCCGTTAAATTTTGTATCAAATTACAAAAAGGAATTTTATACATCTTTCCCCCCCCCCCCATGTTTTACTTAAATCGATACTTAATGAACAGTTTAGAACATCAGTTAACTATTGTTATTATATTATATTATTTTTGATGAGGTTACTGAGGTTATATATTAGAAATGTGTATAGCTTTTTTGGTTCATATATATATATATATATATATATATATATATATATATATATATATATATATATATATATATATATATATATATATATATATATATATTGCCAAAGATGTGATGTGTATAAAGTAGGTTTCATCAATTGTTGTCTTGACCAATGTTCACATTGTATATCTTCAAGTTACAAACTTTTTTCTTTGATTTACCAAGTCCCGACTTTAA
Source organism: Physella acuta (assembly GCF_028476545.2). NCBI lineage: Eukaryota > Metazoa > Mollusca > Gastropoda > Physidae > Physella > Physella acuta. Next base: position 189,868 of record NW_026732324.1, read on the forward strand.
TTCAGGCGTCGAGACAGTGTCCGCCCCATGGACAGCAACTTGATGTTAAGCATTCAAAACGCAAGGTAGGCAAACCTTTTTATTTTTTAATTCAGTTCTCGATAATTTCATTTGACTTTTAGAAAAGTACCGCCAAATGTATTTTTTGCGTCGCATTATCGTCTTCATATTGTACATGGTGCTATTCACACCAACTTCACCCTGATGATTGTTATTGTAGTTTTTGCCATCGTTATCATTGTCTTTATCGACGTCAACATTGTAATCGTACTCCCATTATCATTGGTCTCATCAAAAGCTCCGTTTATTTGTTAGTGTAAGAAATCTGTTGGTGCCCCGACTCTAAAAAAATGTAATGGATGTGGGACAACACCCAACTGTTCTGAGGGGCAGGACGACTTACAGCTTTGTGACTTAGCTTGTTCAGTCAGTTGGGTTTCTAGCTGTTGTGACTTAGCTAGTTCAGTCATTTGGGTTTCTAGCTGTTGTGACTTAGCTTTTTCAGTCAGTTGGTTTGCTATCTGTTGTGACTTAGCTTGTTCAGTCAGTTGATTCTAGCATTTGTGACTTAGCTAGTTCAGTCATTTGATTAGCTAGCTTTTGTGACTTAGCTTGTTCAGTGAGTTGTTTAGCTAGATGTTGTGACTTAGCTTGTTCAGTCAGTTGGTTTAGCTAGATGTTGTGACTTAGCTTGTTCAGTCAGTTGTTTAGCTAGATGTTGTGACTTAGCTTGTACAGTCAGTTGGGTTTCTAGCGTTTGTGATTTAGCTTGTTAAGTGAGATGGTTTGCTAGCTGTTATCTGTTGTTTTACCTGCCCTATTCAACGCCACAATGAAAGCACAGAACGTTTCACCATATTTTACACCGAAGGATTGCGTATATTTAATGCAGATGGATCATGCACAAACTTTTTTTACTCACTATTCTACTATATAATACCTGAAAACATAATAATATGCGGATCACTGCTTCACGCTAGCACGACTAAAGTAAAAGACTAACAATTTATTTTAAGTAAAAAACTTAACAAACAGTATATTTATAGTTTTGCCAACAGCTTTGTTTCAAATTTTGTATGCTATTTTGTAAGAAAAAAAATATAAAGCCTGATATATTTAAAGAAAATAGATGAAGGCCAGTTGTGCTATCTTAATCGTTCACACATTTTTTACTGCTGGGACTGTAGCAACAAGAAGAATTTCAGCAATTTGAAAGCAGTGTTACTCTCTAACTCATGGTATGACAATATAACTGTGAGAAAATACTCACACGTTCCACTGTGTTGTAGGCCAATTTTGCCAGATTTCAGCTACACACCTGCACGAATAATCAAAGCTCGGGAGTTCAAGTAAAAAAAAAAAGCATTTAATATTTTAAATCTCCCTAATCTCCTGAGCTGAAACGAATCCGGCACACGAAAGGCCATTCAAATTTGTAATAGTTCTATGTCAACGTGGTTTTGTTTAAAACCCATCTGAAACGACTTTTTCATTACGTAACCACCAAACCAAGCGCATCAACTCTTCTTAGAAGCCATATTGAATTCCTATTTTTGTCTTGTTTCAGAATGACAAAACCCGCGAAAAGAAATTACATGTTGTAAGTAAACATTGTGCATGTGGAGCGTCTTTTTAATTTACGTGTGGGTCGTAATGTACGAATATTGAGTAAAAATTTTAAAATACATTACTTGGGGACTCTGGTTGTGAATTACTTCGCTTACAAAACGTTTTGGGTTATGCATGATTTGATGACTAAAAATAAACTCGGGTTTCTGATCCAAGTAACGAATTAAACCGCTGTTCAGTTTTACACAGATGGTGTTAAAACTATTAGTTGCACATTTTAAAATGTTTTCCGCTCCTCGGTACTCTGTGGTCAAAAAGTTTCGGTTAACGAACTCGGTCGAAAACAGGTCAAAAATATGTTTCAGGTTACGGGTTCAGTCATAAAAAAGTGTGTTGTGGCTTACTACAGAGTAAAGAAATCTTTTTCTTGTTAAGGAGCCATTCATGACATGTCTTGGATTACGAACTTGGTCATGGAAAGTTGTCTTGGATTACGAACTTGGTCAAGGAAAGGTGCCTTGGGTTACGAACTTGGTCAAGGAAAGGTGTCTTGGGTTACGAACTTGGTCAAGGAAAGGTGTCTTGGGTTACGAACTTGGTCAAGGAAAGGTGTCTTGGGTTACGAACTTGGTCAAGGAAAGGTGTCTTGGGTTACGAACTTGGTCAAGGAAAGGTGTCTTGGATTACGAACTTGGTCAAGGAAAGGTGTCTTGGATTACGAACTTGGTCAAGGAAAGGTGCCTTGGGTTACGAATTTGGTCAAGGGAAGGTGTCTTGGGTTACGAACTTGGTCAAGAAAAAGTGTCTTGGGTTACGAACTTGGTCAAGGAAAAGTGTCTTGGATTACGAACTTGGTCAAGAAAAAGTGTCTTGGGTTACGAATTTGGTCAAGGAAAAGTGTCTTGGATTACGAACTTGGTCAAGAAAAAGTGTCTTGGGTTACGAATTTGGTCAAGGAAAGGTGTCTTGGGTTACGAATTTGGTCAAGGGAAGGTGTCTTGGGTTACGAACTTGGTCAAGGAAAGGTGTCTTGGGTTACGAATTTGGTCAAGGAAAGGTGTCTTGGGTTACGAATTTGGTCAAGAAAAAGTGTCTTGGGTTACGAATTTGATCAAGGAAAGGTGTCTTGGATTACGAACTTGGTCAAGAAAAAGTGTCTTGGGTTACGAATTTGGTCAAGGAAAGGTGTCTTGGGTTACGAACTTGGTCAAGGAAAAGTGTCTTGGTTTACTAACTTGTTTAAGTAAAGGTGTCTTTTTGTTACTAAATTAATTGGTCAATGCTTTTAACCTCAAAATCCGAATCTCCAATGTATTAGGTTGTATTTATTATATCACTGTGTCACTCGCAATGTTGTATTTAGTATAGCACTGTCTCTGTCACAATATTATATTTAGTATATCACTATGTCAGTCGCAATATTGTATTCAATATAGCACTGTCTTTGTCACAATATTGTATTTAGTATAGCACCGTCTCTGTCACAATTTTGTATTTAGTATAGCACAGTCTCTGTCACAATGTTGTGTATAGCACTGTCTCTGTCACAATATTGTATTTAGTATAGCACTGTCTCTGTCACAATTTTGTATTTAGTATAGCACTGTCTCTGTCACAAAATTGTATTTAGTATAGCACTGTCTCTGTCACAATATTGTATTTAGTATAGCACAGTCTCAGTCATAATATTTTGTTTAGTATAGCACTGTCTCTGTCACAGTATTGTATTTAGTATATGACTGTCTCTGTCACAATATTGTATTTAGTATAGCACTGTGTCACAATTTTGTATTTAGTATAGCACAGTCTTTGTTACAATTTTGTATTTAGTATAGCACTGTCTCTGTCACAATATTGTATTTAGTATAGAACTGTCTCTGTCACAATATTGTATTTAGTATAGCACAGTCTCTGTCACAATATTGTATTTAGTATAGCACTGTCTCTGTCACAATATTGTATTTAGTATAGCACTGTGTCACAATTTTGTATTTAGTATAGCACTGTGTCACAATTTTGTATTTAGTATAGCACAGTCTCTGTCACAATATTGTATTTAGTATAGCACAGTCTCTGTCACAATATTGTATTTAGTATTTGTTTAATGTTGCAGAGTTCCTGGTATTGGACGAATTTTAAGGTATGTCCTTAGGATCCCGATTCACTATGTAACATTATCGTCAAAACCATACACATTTAAAATTACAAACATACAAGTATTTAATGGTTGCCATTTTAATTTTTTCCACTTAGTGTTACAGGACAGGAGAGGGTTACGATTAGGTTAATGATAAATGCAATATTTATTGATTACACTTTATTTTTTATTTTAAATTTGACTTGGCTTGTCCAGTTCCTGTAAAAAAAAAAGACGTAATGCGTTTTAGAGATCACTATCGATAAAAAAATACGACATATAAAATAAACAATTATTTTAGGGCACATATAAATGTAATTTACTGAAATAGGACTTTTAAATTACACCACTACAAATATAAATTAACAATACGTATGTTTTACAAACACAGAGCACATGTATCTTTACTTCTAGTATCATGTTTGTGTTTAACTATATATCTATTTATACATGGCCTGTGTATATTGAAGAACTGGTCCTGAGGTCACAGATGGAAAGCGGAAGGTGCCACGTTTAGGTTCGTGATTTTTATGTTTGATTTTGTGTGACTGTGGTTTTTGTTTGATAAAATGATGCCAGAATTTTTGCAAGACATAGCTCCCTGTTGTATTCCCCTTGTCGCTACATTTTATTTGCCTGTCGAAGAACCGCATTCGTCACTAATTTTACTGGCGTCATTTAGGCTAGGATTAGAGTTAAAACTGGGTTAAGATTTACTTAGATCTAGATGTAAACGTGATTAATCAACTACACTAGCAGCAGGAGTGATTTGCGCCCAATTCAAGAAGATTTGCTATTATTCCTGTTGTATATCAGTCAGCAAGACGATTTTCTGTTATTCCTGTTGTATGTTAGCAAGACAATTTGCTGTTATTCCTGTTGTATATTAGTTAGCAAGACAAGTGGCCTTTTAACCAAGCGGTCAAAAAGTAACATTAATTTTATTTGTGAGCTAAAAGTGTGTACTTGATTTGTGAGCTAAAGTATGTATTTTAATTTGTGTAAAAGTGTACTTAATTTGTGAGCTAAAGTATGTATTTGATTTGTGTAAAAGTTTATACTTGATTTGTGACCTAAAGTATGTATTTTAATTTGTGTAAAAGTGTACTTGATTTGTAAGCTAAAGTATGTATTTGATTTGTTTTAAAGCGTGTGCATGATTTGAGAGCTAAAAGTGTACTTGATTTATGAGCTAAAATGTGTAATTGATTTGTGAGTTAAAAGTGTGTATTTGATTTGGAGCTAAAAGTGTACTTGATTCATGAGCTTAAATGTGTAATTGATTTATGAGTTAAAAGTGTGTATTTGATTTGGGGCTTAAAAGTGTGTATTTGATTTGGGGATTGAAATTGTGTATTTGATTTGTAAGTTAAAAGTGTATTTTTATTTATGAGCTGAAAACGTATACTTGATTTGTGAGCTAAAAATGTGTTTGATTTGTGAGCCAAAAGTATGTATTTAATTTGAGAGCTAAAGTATGTACTTGATTTGTGAGCTAAATGTGTGTTTGATTTGTGAGCTAAAATGTGCACTTGATTTGTGAGCTAAGATTGTGTATTTGATATGTGAGCTAAAAGAGTACTTTTGTGAGCTTAAAGTATGTAATTGATTTGTGAGCTAAAAGTTGTATTTAATTTGAGAGCTAAACTTGTGTTATAGATTTGTGAGCTAAAAGTTTGTACTTGATTTATGAGCTACAGTATATATTTGATTTGAGAGCTAAAGTATGTACTTTTGTGAGCTAAAAGTATGTACTTGATTTGCGAGCTATAGTATGTATTTAATTTGAGAGATAAACTTGTGTTATGGATTTGTGAGCTAAAAGTCTGTACATGATTTACTTGACGTGTGAGCTTAACGGCGTGTTCTTCATGATTTGTGAGCAGGTAGTGAAGCAAGCAGTTCCAGTGATGGCAGTATCGAAAATGTGAGTACCCATGGTCGGTTTTCTTAAGTTTAGGATCCTGCCCATTTGTATTCCATAGACGGTGTATACTGGTGGCTTACAATGGTTTCATGGTACTGAGGATAGGTGCGGTATAGAGCCAGTGTTTCTACCAGACTGTTTTCTCCCCGGGGGGGGGGGGGGGGAAGGGTACTTGAAATTTTCTGGGGAAGGGCGGTAGAATTTTTTCGAGATGCCTGGAAGAAACTCTGTATAGAGCAATGGTATAATTACACTACATTTCTTTATTCGTAAAATGTCGGCCGCTCATAAAGTAAGTGAACTGATACTAATGGCTAATACACATGCAGTGCCAATTATTTATGATAATGAAAAAAATATTCGTGCATGATCCCTTAATATAAAAGTCGGAAAAAGTAATTTTTGTTTATACATGTATTTAAAATTTTTAAAAAATATTAAGCGAAATATTTTGCGTTTAATATGATGTTAAAACTATAGACATACACAATTAAATCTTTAGGATTCATTTCCAAAAAAACATTCTTTGTATTTCTCACAGTCTTTTTTCCAAAAAGACGAAAACAAGGCACTGAAAATGCTTACCGACCTACAGGCCCAGCTGCACCTACAGGAAGATGACGGCAAACCGTGAGCTAGTTTTTGTTTTAGTCTTGTAAGTGCTAGTCACTGAGCTCTCAAACGGTGGGTGCTAGTAGCTTAGGTACCACATTGTATGTGCTAGTCACTGAGCTATTAATATGTGGGTGCTAGTAGCTTAGGTACCACATTGTATGTGCTAGTCACTGAGCTATTAATATGTGGGTGCTAGTCACTGAGCTCTCAACGTCTGGGTGCTAGTAGCTTAGGTACCACATTGTATGAGCTAGTCACTAAGCTATTACTATGTGGGTGCTAGTCACTGAGCTCATAACGTCTGGGTGCTAGTAGCTTAGGTACCACATTGTATGAGCTAGTCACTAAGCTATTACTATGTGGGTGCTAGTCACTGAGCTCTCAACGTCTGGGTGCTAGTAGCTTAGGTACCACATTGTATGAGCTAGTCACTAAGCTATTACTATGTGGGTGCTAGTCACTGAGCTCTCAACGTCTGGGTGCTAGTAGCTTAGGTACCACATTGTATGTGCTAGTCACTGAGCCATTACATTGTGGGTACTATCCCTGAGCTATCACATTGTTGGTACTATCACTGAGCCATCACATTGTGGGTACTATCACTGAGCCATCACATTGTGGGTGCTATCACTGAGCCATCACATTGTGGGTGCTAGTCACTGAGCTATCACATTGTGGGTGCTAGTCACTGAGCCATCACATTGTGGGTACTATCACTGAGCTATCACATTGTGGGTACTATCACTGAGCTATCACATTGTGGGTACTATCACTGAGCTATCACATTGTGGATACTATCACTGAGCTATCACATTGTGGGTACTATCACTGAGCTATCACATTGTGGGTACTATAACTGAGCTACCACATTGAGGGTGCTAGTCACTGAGCCATCACATTGTGGGTACTATCACTGAGCCATCACATTGTGGGTACTTTCACTGAGCCATTACATTGTGGGTACTAGTCACTGAGCCATCACATTGTGGGTACTATCACTGAGCTATCACATTGTGGGTACTATCACTGAGCCATTACATTGTGGGTACTATCACTGAGCCATTACATTGTGGGTACTAGTCACTGAGCTATCACATTGTGGGTACTATCACTGAGCTATCACACCGTGGGTGCTAGTCACTGAGCTATCACATTGTGGGTACTATCACTGAGCTACCACATTGTGGGTGCTAGTCACTGAGCCATTACATTGTGGGTACTAGTCATTGAGCTATTACATTGTGGGTACTATCACTGAGCTATCACATTGTGGGTACTAGTCACTGAGCTATTACATTGTGGGTACTATCACTGAGCCATTACATTGTGGGTACTAGTCACTGAGCTATTACATTGTGGGTACTATCACTGAGCTATCACATTGTGGGTACTAGTCACTGAGCTATTACATTGTGGGTACTATCACTGAGCAATTACATTGTGGGTACTATCACTGAGCTATTACATTGTGGGTACTAGTCACTGAGCCATCACATTGTGGGTACTATCACTGAGCTATCACACCGTGGGTGCTAGTCACTGAGCTATCACATTGTGGGTACTATCACTGAGCTATCACATTGTGGGTACTTTCACTGAGCCATCACATTGTGGGTACTATCACTGAGCCATTACATTGTGGGTACTAGTCACTGAGCTATTACATTGTGGGTACTATCACTGAGCTATCACATTGTAAGTACTAGTCACTGAGCCATTACATTGTGGGTACTAGTCACTGAGCTATTACATTGTGGGTACTATCACTGAGCTATCACATTGTGGGTACTAGTCACTGAGCTATTACATTGTGGGTACTATCACTGAGCCATTACATTGTGGGTACTAGTCACTGAGCTATTACATTGTGGGTACTATCACTGAGCTATCACATTGTGGGTACTAGTCACTGAGCTATTACATTGTGGGTACTATCACTGAGCAATTACATTGTGGGTACTATCACTGAGCTATTACATTGTGGGTACTAGTCACTGAGCCACCACATTGTGGGTACTATCACTGAGCTATCACACCGTGGGTGCTAGTCACTGAGCTATCACATTGTGGGTACTATCACTGAGCTATCACATTGTGGGTACTTTCACTGAGCCATCACATTGTGGGTACTATCACTGAGCCATTACATTGTGGGTACTAGTCACTGAGCTATTACATTGTGGGTACTATCACTGAGCTATCACATTGTGGGTACTTTCACTGAGCCATTACATTGTGGGTACTATCACTGAGCTATCACATTGTGGGTACTATCACTGAGCTATCACATTGTGGGTACTATCACTGAGCTATCACATTGTGGGTACTATCACTGAGCTATCACATTGTGGGTACTATCACTGAGCTATCACATTGTGGGTACTATCACTGAGCCATCACATTGTGGGTACTATCACTGAGCTATCACATTGTGGGTACTATCACTGAGCTATCACATTGTGGGTACTATCACTGAGCCATCACATTGTGGGTACTATCACTGAGCCATCACATTGTGGGTACTATCACTGAGTTATCACATTGTGGGTGCTAGTCACTGAGCCATCACATTGTGGGTACTATCACTGAGCCATCACATTGTGGGTACTAGCACCGAGCCATCACATTGTGGGTACTATCACTGAGCTACCACATTGAGGGTGCTAGTCACTGAGCCATCACATTGTGGGTACTATCACTGAGCCATCACATTGTGGGTGCTATCACTGAGCTATCACATTGTGGGTACTATCACTGAGCCATCACATTGTGGGTACTATCACTGAGCTATCACATTGTGGCTACTATCACTGAGCTATCACATTGTGGTTACTATCACTGAGCCATTACATTGTGGGTACTAGTCACTGAGCCATCACATTGTGGGTGCTATCACTGAGCTATCACATTGTGGGTACTAGTCACTGAGCTATCACATTGTGGGTGCTATCACTGAGCCATCACATTGTGGGTACTATCACTGAGCCATCACATTGTGGGTGCTATCACTGAGCCATCACATTGTGGGTGCTAGTCACTGAGCTATCACATTGTGGGTGCTAGTCACTGAGCTATCACATTGAGGGTACTATCACTGAGCTATCACATTGTGGATACTATCACTGAGCTATCACATTGTGGGTACTATCACTGAGCTATCACATTGTGGGTACTATAACTGAGCTACCACATTGAGGGTGCTAGTCACTGAGCCATCACATTGTGGGTACTATCACTGAGCCATCACATTGTGGGTACTTTCACTGAGCCATTACATTGTGGGTACTAGTCACTGAGCTATTACATTGTGGGTACTATCACTGAGCTATCACATTGTGGGTACTATCACTGAGCCATTACATTGTGGGTACTATCACTGAGCCATTACATTGTGGGTACTAGTCACTGAGCCATCACATTGTGGGTACTATCACTGAGCTATCACACCGTGGGTGCTAGTCACTGAGCTATCACATTGTGGGTACTATTACTGAGCTACCACATTGTGGGTGCTAGTCACTGAGCCATTACATTGTGGGTACTAGTCACTGAGCTATTACATTGTGGGTACTATCACTGAGCTATCACATTGTGGGTACTAGTCACTGAGCTATTACATTGTGGGTACTATCACTGAGCCATTACATTGTGGGTACTAGTCACTGAGCTATTACATTGTGGGTACTATCACTGAGCTATCACATTGTGGGTACTAGTCACTGAGCTATTACATTGTGGGTACTATCACTGAGCCATTACATTGTGGGTACTATCACTGAGCTATCACATTGTGGGTACGATCACTGAGCTATTACACCGTGGGTGCTAGTCACTGAGCTATTACATTGTGGGTACTATCACTGAGCTATCACATTGTGGGTACTATCACTGAGCTATCACATTGTGGGTACTATCACTGAGCTATCACATTGTGGGTACTATCACTGAGCTATCACATTGTGGGTACTATCACTGAGCTATCACATTGTGGGTGCTATCACTGAGCCATCACATTGTGGGTACTATCACTGAGCTATTACATTGTGGGTACTAGTCACTGAGCCATCACATTGTGGGTACTATCACTGAGCTATCACATTGTGGGTACTTTCACTGAGCCATCACATTGTGGGTACTATCACTGAGCCATTACATTGTGGGTACTATCACTGAGCTATCACACCGTGGGTGCTAGTCACTGAGCTATCACATTGTGGGTACTATCACTGAGCTATCACATTGTGGGTACTTTCACTGAGCCATCACATTGTGGGTACTATCACTGAGCCATTACATTGTGGGTACTATCACTGAGCTATCACATTGTGGGTACTATCACTGAGCTATCACATTGTGGGTACTATCACTGAGCTATCACATTATGGGTACTATCACTGAGCTATCACATTGTGGGTACTATCACTGAGCTATCACATTGTGGGTACTATCACTGAGCCATCACATTGTGGGTACTATCACTGAGCTATCACATTGTGGGTACTATCACTGAGCTATCACATTGTGGGTACTATCACTGAGCCATCACATTGTGGGTACTATCACTGAGCCATCACATTGTGGGTACTATCACTGAGTTATCACATTGTGGGTGCTAGTCACTGAGCCATCACATTGTGGGTACTATCACCGAGCCATCACATTGTGGGTACTATCACTGAGCCATCACATTGTGAGTGCTATCACTGAGCTATCACATTGTGGGTACTATCACTGAGCTATCACATTGTGGGTACTATCACTGAGCTATCACATTGTGGGTACTATCACTGAGCTATCACATTGTGGGTACTATCACTGAGCTATCACATTGTGGTTACTATCACTGAGCCATTACATTGTGGGTACTAGTCACTGAGCCATCACATTGTGGGTGCTATCACTGAGCTATCACATTGTGGGTACTATCACTGAGCTATCACATTGTGGTTACTATCACTGAGCTATCACATTGTGGGTACTATCACTGAGCTATCACATTGTGGGTACTATCACTGAGCTATCACATTGTTGGTACTATAACTGAGCCATCACATTGTGGGTACTATCACTGAGCCATAACATTGTGGGTACTATCACTGAGCTATCACATTGTGGTTACTATCACTGAGCTATCACATTGTGGGTACTATCACTGAGCTATCTCATTGTGGGTACTATCACTGAGCTATCACATTGTGGGTGCTAGTCACTGAGCTATCACATTGTGGGTACTATCACTGAGCTATCACATTGTGGATACTATCACTGAGCCATTACATTGTGGGTACTATCACTGAGCTATCACATTGTGGGTACTATCACTGACCTCTGACATTGTGGGTAATATCACTGAGCCATCACATTGTCGGTACTATCACTGAGCCATTACATTGTGGGTACTATCACTGAGCCATTACATTGTGGGTGCTAGTCACTGAGCTATCACATTGTGGGTACTATCACTGAGCTATTACATTGTGGGTACTATCACTGAGCCATTACATTGTGGGTGCTAGTCGCTGAGCTATCACATTGGGGGTGCTAGTCACTGAGCCATCACATTGTGGGTGCTAGTCACTGAGCCATCACATTGAGGGTGCTAGTCACTGAGCCATCACATTGTGGATGCTAGTCACTGAGCCATTACATTATGGGTGCTAGTCACTGAGCCATCACATTATGGGTGCTAGTCACTGAGCCATCACATTGTGGTTGCTATCACTGAGCTTTCACATTGTGGGTGCTAGTCACTGAGCCATCACATTGTGGTTGCTATCACTGAGCTTTCACATTGTGGGTGCTAGTCACTGAGCCATCACATTAGGGGTGCTAGTCACTGAGCTATTACATTGTGGGTGCTAGTCACTGAGCTATCACATTGTGGGTACTATCACTGAGCTATCACATTGTGGGTACTATCACTGAGCTATCACATTGTGGGTACTATCACTGAGCTATCACATTGTGGGTACTATCACTGAGCTATCACATTGTGGGTGCTAGTCACTGAGCCATCACATTAGGGGTGCTAGTCACTGAGCTATTACATTGTGGGTACTATCACCGAGCCATCACATTGTGGGTACTATCACTGAGCTATCACATTGTGGGTACTATCACTGAGCTATCACATTGTGAGTGACCGACACTGAACTTATCATTGGGTGGGGTTTGTCGCTGTATATATGCTAGAAATTGATGCTGATGTGAATAAACGTCATGGCATAATGTTGATAGATTTACACACATCCGGTCATGATGGTGTCATGTATAGTATTGATGTGACTGGCGTGTGTATACATGCCATGATGTTGCCGGATGTACACACGTGCCATAATGCTATGAAATGTACACATCAGGGTACAACTGACATGCAGTTCCAGACTTCTATTTCTGTCCCCACAGAAAACCTGAGCCTAGAAAACATGTTCCACTACTGACTCCAGAGGAAGCTTTGGCATGCAAATGGCTACGGTTGACACCCGTGAGTCGTACTAAATTAACACTTAATTAACTGGACACCTAATTAACTTGACACTTAATTAACTTGACATTTAATTAACTTAACACTTAATTAAGTTGACACTAATTAACTTGACAATTAACTTGACACTTAATTAACTTCACTTAATTAACTGCACACTTACTTAACTGCACACTTAATCAACTTAACAATTAACACTTAATTAACTGAACACTCAATTAACTGAACACTTAATTAACTGAACACTTATTTAACTTAACACTTAATTATCTTAACACTTAAATTGACTTAACAATAATTAACTGAACACTTAATTAACTGAACAATTAATTAACTGACTGGACACTTAATTAACTTAACACTCAGTTAAGAGATTAAGCAAGTAAATCAGATCGGCAGACGTCAAGAAATGACCTCGTTTAACCCCAGTTTGTTATAAACTTGAAAGGTTTTGATTTGTTCAATAAGAGGAGTGGGGGTTTACTATTCAGATAAAAATACGCTTCCATTTGATATTTATATTCAAGATGGGGTATATTTCACCTACCAAAACTGGTAAAAGTATATATTCTATAAAAATTCTAATTCGTTTGGGATGGGGGGTGCGGTGGTCATGCTTTCTTCCCCCCCCCCCCTTCTCGCGAAGATATTCCGGAAAGATTGGGTTTAACCTTCCATAAACGCGATTTGTACCTGATATTTTCTGATTTCAACAAGACTTTTTTTTTTTAACACGATAACTTGTAATAGTATTACTACTAGTAAAGTTACCAAAAAAATATTTATCCGTATACATATCACATACACGCAATACAGACATAATGTCACACTGTAAATGTTTCTAGATCCTGTATCTAACCTTTACTTTTAACCCCCCCTCCCACCCCTCCTCCACCCCCTTTCTTCCTGGATGTACGACACTTGAAACTAGTCCCAAGTTGCAGATTTGGAAAAAGTTATGAGAAGCCGTGGCGTCGATCCAGGCATTCACGAACATTCTAAGTTTGACGACTATGACGTCTTTTCTGAAATAAGGATGTTAAGGTGTTGATAGCCATTCTAATACTACGGATAGTACTTATACGGTATTTTAATACACTTTATTATTCTAATTATTTTCATAGTTCCTGTTTCTTTAAATAATAATAACTTTCAACTTTTTTTGGTTAAAAAGACATTGCATCTTTTGTTTTCAAGGAGCGAGAACGACCAGACGTATGTAGAGGTGATCGAAGAAGAAGAAGATCTGGAAGAGTCAAATGAAGACAATGAAGGTGTTATCAAACAATAAATTTGTAGTGCTAAGCGGAAATTCGGTGAATACTGTCGACAGATCAAAACGAAGAGAATTCACTTACAAGCGTTGTGCTATTTTTAAACCGATGATGTACTGACGACGCGGCTGCTATTTTTAGACCGGTCACAACGAGGCTAGGAGAATGGACTGGGATGTGAATTGACGCTGTGTTGTGTGAGCTTTTCCCTCGGTACAGACTTGTGATAACCAGTGATGACGTCACTTGATAAAACCAATAAAACTGTGGTGATGATGTGTGTCTTTGGCATTTTTTTCTCCATTGTTTTAAATTTTAAACAGTAATTGTGGGTTTGTTTACTACCTGCTTAAAGGTAGTTAACTCGAAATCTGCGTCCATTAGCGATTGCTTCCCCTAGGCCAAAAGTAATGTAATTATTTATAGTTAGCATTTAAATACAGCTAACGTTACAATTGAAACTGGCAACTTTGTTATATCCAAAAAGAAATCATTAACATTTAGGCCTATAACTTATTAATGTTTGTAAAATGTAGTTGATAAGTTTTTATTTTTTGAGACATTTGTATTTTGATTACGGTGTAACTAGTTTTTAGTATGTTTCATTGCATCACAGCCAACGAACGTTAAGTAATAAACATCTACTACTGTTGCCGACATATAGAAGAGTCGCTTATATCAAGGACTGACACCTACAATCACAAGTCAATTGATGAGATCTGACATAATTTAAACCTACAATCACAAGTCAACTGACGAGATCTGAATTAATGGAGACCTATAATCACCGGTCAGTCAACGAGATTTGACTTAATGAACACCTACAATCACAAGTCAACTGACGAGATCTGACTTAATGGACACCTACAATCACAAGTCAATGAACGAGATCTGACTTAATGGACACCTACAATCACAAGTCAACTGATGAGATCTAACTTAATGAACACCTACAATCACAAGTCAACTGACGAAATCTGACTTAATGGACACCTACAATCACAAGTCAATCAACGAGATCTAACTTAATGGACACCTACAATCACAAGTCAACTGATGAGATCTGACATAATTTACACCTACAATCACAAGTCAACTGACGAGATCTAACTTAATGGACACCTACAATCACAAGTCAACTGATGATATCTGACATAATTTACACCTACAATCACAAGTTAACTGACGAGATCTAACTTAATGGACACCTACAATCACAAGTCAACTGATGAGATCTGACTTAATGGACACCTACAATCACAAGTCAATCAACGAGATCTGACTAATGAACACATACAATCACAAGTCAACTGACGAGATCTGACTTAATGGACACCTACAATCACAAGTCAATCAACGAGATCTGACTTAATGGGCACCTACAATCACAAGTCAACTGATGAGATCTGACTTAATGGACACCTACAATCACAAGTCAATCAACGAGATCTGACTTAATGTACACCTACAATCACAAGTCAACTGATGAGATCTAACTTAATGAACACCTACAATCACAAGTCAATGAACGAGATCTGACTTAATGGACACCTACAATCACAAGTCAACTGACAAGATCTAACTTAATGGACACCTACAATCACAAGTCAACTGATGAGATCTGACATAATTTACACCTACAATCACAAGTCAAGCAACGAGATCTGATTTAATGGACACCTACAATCACAAGTCAACTGATGAGATCTGACATAATTTACACCTACAATCACAAGTCAACTGACGAGATCTGACTTAATGGACAACTACAATCACAAGTCAACTGATGAGATCTGACTTAATGGACACCTACAATCACAAGTCAACTGACGAGATCTAACTTAATGGACACCTACAATCACAAGTCAACTGATGAGATCTGACATAATTTACACCTACAATCACAAGTCAACTGACGAGATCTAACTTAATGGACACCTACAATCACAAGTCAACTGATGATATCTGACATAATTTACACCTACAATCACAAGTTAACTGACGAGATCTAACTTAATGGACACCTACAATCACAAGTCAACTGATGAGATCTGACATAATTTCTACCTACAATCACAAGTCAACTGACGAGATCTAACTTAATGGACACCTACAATCACAAGTCAATCAACGAGATCTGACTTAATGTACACCTACAATCACAAGTCAACTGATGAGATCTAACTTAATGAACACCTACAATCACAAGTCAAGCAACGAGATCTGATTTTATGGACACCTACAATCACAAGTCAACTTATGAGATCTGACATAATTTACACCTACAATCACAAGTCAACTGACGAGATCTGACTTAATGGACACCTACAATCACAAGTCAACTGCTGAGATCTGACTTAATGGACACCTACAATCACAAGTCAACTGATGAGATCTGACATAATTTACACCTACAATCACAAGTCAACTGACGAGATCTAACTTAATGGACACCTACAATCACAAGTCAACTGATGAGATCTGACATAATTTACACCTACAATCACCAGTTAACTGACGAGATCTAACTTAATGGACACCTACAATCACAAGTCAACTGATGAGATCTGACATAATTTACACCTACAATCACAAGTCAAGCAACGAGATCTGATTTAATGGACACCTACTATCACAAGTCAACTGATGAGATCTGACATAATTTACACCTACAATCACAAGTCAAGCAACGAGATCTGATTTAATGGATATCTACAATCACAGCAGTGTTTTTTTTTAAAAGACTTTCTCGAGGGTGGGGGGGGGGGGGGTGGCACATGAAACACGTTAGGCAGGGGAGGGTAGACACTGGTAAAATTATTTTCTATATAAAAATTCTATTTCATTCCGAATGGGAGGAGAGGGGGATGGCGGTAGAATTACATGGGGCTACCGAAGAGATGCCTGAATGAAACACCTTAATCACATGTCTACTGACGTAATACTATTTGTCCTGATATTTTTGTCCTGGTATCTTTTGTCCGTGAGATCATTTGACCTTGAGTTGATTTGTCCTGAGATCATTTGTTCTGAGATTATTTGTCCTGAGATCATTTGTCATGGAACTGTTGTCCATTATTTATTACATAATGCCAGCTTCAGATGTAATGTCAAACGTTTGTCTAGAACTGACTTACCAAACTTAACCATCCAATTACAATCACATCACTTTTTTTAGCGCTTCACATTTTGACTATTTTGGCTTCATTTTGGCTATAGATCTACATGTTATTGTTGGTCTGTGGTCATGTTGGTCTGTGTTGGCCTATGTTCATGTTGGTTGTGTTCATGTTGGCCTGTGTTCATGTTGGTTGTGTTCATGTTGGCCTGTGTTCATGTTGGTTGTGTTCATGTTGGCCTGTGTTCATGTTGGTTGTGTTCATGTTGGCCTCTGTTCATGTTGGCCCATGTTCATGTTAGCCTATGTTCATGTTGGCCTGTGTTAATGTTGGCCCATGTTCATGTTGGCCTATGTTCATGTTGGCCTGTGTTCATGTTGGCCTATGTTCATGTTGGCCTGTGTTCATGTTAGTCTGTGTTCATGTTGGCCTGTGTTCATGTTGGCCTGTGTTAATGTTGGCCCATGTTCATGTTGGCCTATGTTCATATTGGCCTGTGTTCATGTTGGTCTATGTTCATGTTGGCCTGTGTTAATGTTGGCCTATGTTCATGTTGGCCTATGTTCATGTTGGCCTGTGTTCATGTTGGCCTATGTTCATGTTGGCCTGTGTTCATGTTGGCCTGTGGTCATGTTGGCCTGTGTTTATGTTGGTCTGTGTTCATGTTGGCCTGTGTTCATGTTGGTTAACGATAGAGGAAATACGCAAGGCTGGATGTTGTAGTCTGTAAACCCCTGACCTTCCAGCCGCTGGTTCGCTATCCCTTTAGGTCTTTGTCACGAGCCTTTGAGCCTTTTTTTTCTTCAGTGGCACAGTTTTATTTTTAAATATTTAATTAACAACATTAAACCTGCATAATTATCAAACACGTTTTTGGGGTAAATTATAAGAAATTCACAAACCCACACATTTTAACATTTTATGAAATTGTATAAAAAACAAAACAAAAAAAAAACAAAAAAACAAACAACAACAACAAAAAAACAACAACAACCCACTCATAATCAAAACTAATATAGCTTAAAAATAATTTACAACAACATCCTCATGTCAACATAATGTGCAAACATATGATAGTTCTAGAAAAAACATATTAAAATATTTAAATAAACTAAAAGACAATTTATTTGAAACAATGTATGTTTTTATTTTATTTTTGCCAATAGTTTTGAGGAAGAAATTGTAAAATTATAGAAGCTTAAAGCAACTAGACGTGATGGATAATATTAGCTATTAAAAAGTTGAATCTTTCGTTTAAAAAAATATTCACAAATTCATTACTTAAATTATGGAATCTCATTAACAAAACCGCATTATAGTACTGGATAACATGTATATAAAACTAATAGACGATGATGTTAGCTTGAAACTGGATGGTCAAATAACGTCACCTAATTAGCCTGGATGGTGAGATACGTGCTGGTCAAATGACGTCACCTGATGAATTGATGAGCCTGGATAATGAGAGACGTGCTGGTCAAATGACGTCACCTGATGAATTGATTAGCCTGGAGGATTTGCGGACGTGCTGGTCAAATGACGTCACCTAATGAGCCTGAATGGTGCAGGAACGTGCTGGTCAAATGACGTCACCTAATTAGCCTGGATGGTGCAGGAAAGTTCTGGTCAAATGACGTCACCTAATTAGCCTGGATGGTGAGACACGTGCTGGTCAAATGACGTCACCTGATGAATTGATTAGCCTGGAGGATTTGCGGACGTGCTGGTCAAATGACGTCGCCTAATGATCCTGAATGGTGCAGGAAAGTCAAATGACGTCACCTGATGAATTGATGAGCCTGGATTATGAGAGACGTGCTGGTCAAATGACGTCACTTAATGAGCCTGGATGATGTGTGGACGTGCTGGTCAAATGACGTCACGTGATGAATTGATTAGCCTGGATGATGAGGAACGTGCTGGTCAAATGACGTCACCTAATGAGCCAGGATGATGTGTTGACGTGCTGGTCAAATGACGTCACGTGATGAATTGATGAAGCTGGATGGTGTGGGCCAAGTGTGATCCTAGTTTGAAGAAAAAAAATTATTATCCATAACAAAATTCTACATATAACATCGGGTAAAAAGACATTATACAACTGGTCTTCTTATTATAAATAGTAGGAAGTAATTAAGTATTTTGTTTCAAAGAAACACAAAATTAAAGCAAACACATGACAACCATAATTAAATTTTAAAATACTATAATAGATCTAATAAAACTTACTCAGAAAAGATAGGCAATGCCTAAGTTCCGAAGTATTGTCGGATAGAATACACATTAGCACCAACTAAGGCACCAAATAATGGCGTTTGGTAACCAATTCCAGACGTGCCTATAGATTGCAGTAGTGCCACATACGATCTACCAAACTTGTACTTGTGGGCGGCTGAGCTAAGGCTAGCTGCGACACTGCCCCGGGTGATACCAGCTGAAACAAACGGTTACACCTGTCAGTTGAGTGTCTTAGTTACATATTCTATAAATAGAAAACTATTCGTTTATTTTGAAGTGAGGGGTCAAGTGGTAATGCCGATGCCATTGAAATAGAGGAACTCTACTATATCTGCTTTGTGTCGTAGGAGTGACCACGAAAATATGGTGATGATTCGGAACGTAAAGCTGAAGATGCTATACCAAAAATGCAGAAGAAAGGGAAGTGGCTTCTACTTTGAATAAATTATAGTGCGTTGTGTTCAATAGGAGCAATAATAATGTATTAGTAATGATATAATTTCTATCAAGCCTAATACTGACCGCTTTTATTAAATCATTAATATTTTTAGACTTGTGACCTTGTATTCTGTGTGCTTATTTCCGCCAAAAATAGAGGAAATACGAAGCGTGCTTATATCCTCTCAAATTAAGGGTTAGAGTTAGGGGTTAGGTTTAGATTATGGGATTAGGTTTAGGGCTAGAGATAGTGAAAGAAAATAATGTTTTTTTTAAAATCTTAATTGAATTAATGAAATAATTATCGTTCAACGTATAGATCTACATGTATGCAGAATTGTTTTTGTCTTTGCTCATTTCATCATACTTTGGAAAATAATCCTCTCATATCCACTGTGCTTATTTTCTCTCAACTTTTATAGGAGATGTATAACCTAGATCAGATATGAGAGGATCTAAGACAGTTGCGTATTTCCTCTATCGTATGACGAAATACGCACTACCTGTTTTCTCTGTATCTTGGATCTTAGTTGTTAGGACGCGAGTTAGTCCACACAATCCGTCGTCACCTGATCATGTGAGTTCCATGTGGAAGCCACCGGTTACACAACTGCGTGCGACCCCTGGTTCGGGTTAGTCATCGAATGTATAAGCCCGCCGTGTCCCTAGTGTTGGGTGCTCTCTTATCTAATTAAGTCAACTGTTGTCATATTCAAAGTATTGCATTGTCATCGGGTCTTGACTCATGTATTAAATTTGAAAGAAATCGGTCTGATAGAAGTGGTCGAAATCTCGCTCGTGAATCTCGACACATGTAAGACAAGTAACATTTCAAAGAAAGACAGAGAAAGTTAAATACAAGATTTATTAAAGATGTCTTACCTTTTTCAAAGCCAAACCCGTAGAGGACAACCGGCGTTACTAGAGTGTTTACAATCGCCCCAAACAGCACGTTGTTGATGAAAGTCCAACCCAGAAACTGAGTTATATCTAAAACCAGCCAGCTCAAGAACAGTTTCAATAGGATGTGCATTTTGTGATCATAAGCATCACCATGTTGTTTTTTAAAGTAGTTTAGATGACGTAACTTCCTTTCCTTGCGTGTATACATTTAGTGCTCGTATTCTGATGACGACATTGTAATAGTGAATCTATTTTTATTAACTTTCTCATATAGGATCTACGCAGAAATGTAAAATAGTTTGAAAAGGAATGAAGAAAATCGCGATATTGTACTGGGAGGAAAATATGTAAATTAGATGGTATGAACAGGTGGAGGTGTAATTAATACGATACACCCCACGCCGCAGACGATCCACCCCACGCCGCAGACGACAGAATCAATGAAACCCATACAGTGACGTGCAGTGATGTAACATGTAAAGGTGAAGTCACACCGATCTAACAAGGTAGCGCACTCAAAAAGATAAACAATTAAAATTGATGAACTTACACAGGCCTATTGTTAGGTTAGAGTTGTGTTCAAATCTTAAATTATTTAATTAAAGGAGAAATTGTATTTGGTAAGTTCTACCCTAAAGTGTCATTGATGTATATTATTTGCTATATTATTATTATCCTACAATTTCGCAGAATTAAATTTTTTTTTGTTTTTAATATTATCAATATAAGTGGGAAATGAATGTCGAAGGTGTAAAATATGTATGTATCGATATAAAATATGTATGTATCGATATAAAATATGTATGTATCGATATAAAATATGTATGTATCGATATAAAATATGTATGTATCGATATTAAAACATTTGTGCGTTCCAGCTAGGCCGTGGAATTACATTGATGTATTTTTAAAATTAAAATTTAAAAAAGCTTTCAAAAAAATATTTTAACTAAAAATTTATCGAACCGGAGGATAAAAACACTACACTCATAATTGGTCGATGCTGCGACAATTTTTTAACGAATAGAAAAATTCCCTAGATTTGTCCTGATATCATTTTTCCATGAGATATTTTGTGGGATATTTTGTCTGGGATATTTTGTCTGGGATATTTTGTCTGGGATATTTTGTCTGGGATATTTTGTCTGGGATATTTTGTCTGAGATAATTTGTCTGTGATATTTTGTCTGAGATCATTTGTCCTGAGCTTATTTGTTCTGAGAACATTTTCCTTGAGATCATTTTTCCTGAGATCGTTTGTTCTGAGATTATTTTTCCTGAGATTATTTTTCCTGAGATTATTTGTCCTGAGAATATTTGTCCTGCGATCATTTGTCCTGCCACCGTAAGAATATGCGTTGCTGGTGAGGGGGGGGGGGGGTAATAACGCAAGTAAAGAGTGGCGGAAGCACAAAATGGAGGTAAACAGTTTAACCGTCACATTGATGCTTGAGACAAGAACACAAAAAACAATGACGTCACATATCACATGATTAAACTACGGATAGTAAAAAAACACCAATGGCGTCATTGATCAGTATGCGTATTTAATACGGTGCTGTGTTGACTAATAATGTGTATAATTTGATTTTAATTTTTCTAATAGTTATTGGTAGCCTTTGTTAGTTTAAGTGTGTCAGATTTTTAGCTATTTAGTTATTTCTTTGCTTTGTCACTATATATCGTTCAACGTGTAGTAAAGCACAGTGCATTTTGACCAATACCTATTTTATAAATTAATTTTCTGAAACAAGTATTACATAAAAATATATAGGCCTATAATTCACTGTAACGGGTATCGATGGCTGGTTTTGCTCACCAAACGCATCTATTACCGTCAAATGTGAAGCTTTGTTTCAGCTGTCATTCTATAGTGTTATAAATAGACTAGTTTGGCAGGAAACGAGTAGTGCCTATTGTGGACAACGATATAGGAAACACGCAAGGCTTGATGGTTATACTTTTTTGACGACTGACTTTCAAGCCACTGGGTTGCTATCCTGTTGGGTCTTTGTCACAACACTATGAGACATTTAATTTCCACAACATCACAGTTTATTTTTAAATATTTAAATAATAATGAAACAAGCATAACGATCAAACAGTTGTTTTCACGGAGGTATTTGTAAGAAATTCACAAACGCAAACATTTTTTGAAATTGTGCAAAATAAAAAACAACTTGCATGATACATATTGATACAACTTTAATAATGAACTAAAACATACATGGTTATCTTATGTCAGTATTATTTTACTGTATGTTACGGTACGCAGCCCAATGGAATGCATACACAAAACATATTTAAGCAAACTAAAAGGTAGTTTATCTGAGACAATATACTTTCTTTAGTGCCAATATTTGAGGAAGAAAAAGCTAAAATTCTAGAAGCATAGAAGCAATTAGAAGTGACTTAAAAATAGCGCTTGATTAATATTCATGTAAGCTACAAAATATTTTAAACTTTAGTTTAAAAAAAATTGCACTTAGTATTTATTTAAATTATGGAATGTCATTATCAAAAAAGTATTATGGCAGTGAACAAAACGAATATAAAGCTAATATACATTCGTATTAGCTTGAGCAAGTTATTTAATAACACAACTACTATGATGAAGCAGTACTAAAAGTTTTAAAAAATTCAAGGCAAATTAGTATATACAAGTTCATAAAAGTAAAAAAGAAATTAAAAGTCCGTGCAGTCTAGGTGGCGATGGTGTAGTCTAGGTGGCGATGGTGTAGTCCAGGTGGCGATGGTGTTGTCTAGGTGGCGATGGTGCAGTCCAGGTGGCGATGGTGTAGTCTAGGTGGCGATGGTGTAGTCTAGGTGGCGATGGTGTAGTCCAGGTGGCGATGGTGTAGTCTAGGTGGCGATGGTGTAGTCCAGGTGGCGATGGTGTAGTCTAGGTGGCGATGGTGTAGTCCAGGTGGCGATGGTGTAGTCCAGGTGGCGATGGTGTAGTCTAGGTGGCGATGGTGTAGTCCAGGTGGCGATGGTGTAGTCTAGGTGGCGATGGTGCAGTCTAGGTGGCGATGGTGTAGTCTAGGTGGCGATGGTGTAGTCTAGGTGGCGATGGTGTAGTCCAGGTGGCGATGGTGGAGTCCAGGTTACGATGGTGCAGTCTAGGTGGCGATGGTGCAGTCTAGGTGGCGATGGTGTAGTCTAGGTGGCGATGGTGTAGTCCAGGTGGCGATGGTGTAGTCTAGGTGGCGATGGTGTAGTCCAGGTGGCGATGGTGTAGTCTAGGTGGCGATGGTGCAGTCTAGGTGGCGATGGTGTAGTCTAGGTGGCGATGGTGTAGTCTAGGTGGCGATGGTGTAGTCTAGGTGGCGATGGTGTAGTCTAGGTGGCGATGGTGCAGTCTAGGTGGCGATGGTGTAGTCTAGGTGGCGATGGTGTAGTCCAGGTGGCGATGGTGTAGTCTAGGTGGCGATGGTGTAGTCCAGGTGGCGATGGTGTAGTCTAGGTGGCGATGGTGCAGTCTAGGTGGCGATGGTGTAGTCTAGGTGGCGATGGTGTAGTCTAGGTGGCGATGGTGTGGTCTAGGTGGCGATGGTGCGGGCCAAGGGTGTGCCTAGGTTGTAGAAATAAATTGTTACATAACAAAACTATACATGTAAAATCGGGTTAAAGGTCATTGTATAACTGTCCAGGTAATTTCTAAGCTGGTCAAGTATTATAGTAGCTAGTATAAAGTAATTAAGTAACTTTCTAATTGATTACATAAAGTGTATATAAAAGAAAACACAAAACAACAAAAAATACATTTAAAACTTCCATACTAAAAATGTGTGTATACTTAGAAAAGATTGGAGATGCCGTGAGATCCGAAGTATTCCCGGATCAAGTGAACATTGGCACCAACAATGGCACCAAATATTGGCGTGTTGACTCCGATACCCGAAGTCCCAATAGATTGCAGTGTGGCGACAATTCTTATGCCAATTTTGTGCTTGTACGCTGCTGAGCTGAGACTAGCAGCAATACTGCCTCGAGCCGTACCGCCTGAAACAGACGGTTCCAGTTTAGGCTTTTAGAAACAAAGTTAACAAATTAAAAACAAATATTTGTTTATGTGGAGGTGGGGATGACGTGGTCGAATGGTAATGCCATTAACTCTACTGCATCTACTTTATGTATGTTGAGATCGACAGATAAAAAATAATGATTCTGATGATGTTACAACGTGATGATTCTGATGATGTTACAACGTGATGATTCTGATGATGTAACAACGTGATGATTCTAATTGTGTTACAACGTGATGATTCTGATGATGTAACAACGTGATGATTCTAATTGTGTTACAACGTGATGATTCTGATGATGTAACAACGTGATGATTCTAATTGTGTTACAACGTGATGATTCTGATGGTGTTACAACATGATGATTATGATGGTGTTACAACGTGATGGTTCTGATGATGTTACAACATGATGATTATGATGATGTTACAACGTGATGATTCTGATGATGTTACAACGTGATGATTCTGATGACGTTACAACATGATGATTATGATGATGTTACAACATGATGATTATGATGGTGTTACAACGTGATGGTTCTGATGATGTTACAACATGATGATTATGATGATGTTACAACATGATGATTATGATGGTGTTACAACATGATGATTAGGATGGTGTTACAACGTGATGGTTCTGATGAAGTTACAACATGATGATTATGATGATGTTACAACATGATGATTATGATGGTGTTACAACGTGATGGTTCTGATGATGTTACAACATGATGATTATGATGATGTTACAACATGATGATTAGGATGGTGTTACAACGTGATGGTTCTGATGATGTTACAACATGATGATTCTGATAGTGTTACAACATGATGATTATGATGGTGTTACAACGTGATGGTTCTGATGATGTTACAACATGATGATTATGATGATGTTACAACATGATGATTATGATGGTGTTACAACGTGATTATTCTGATGAAGTTACAACATGATGATTAGGATGGTGTTACAACGTGATGGTTCTGATGATGTTACAACATGATGATTATGATGATGTTACAACATGATGATTATGATGGTGTTACAACGTGATGATTCTGATTATGTTACAACGTGATGATTCTGATTATGTTACAACGTGATGATTCTAATGATGTTACAACGCGATGATTCTGATGATGTTACAACGTGATGATTCTGATGATGTTACAACGTGATGATTCTGATGGCGATACAACGTGATGATTCTGATGATGTTACAACGTGATGATTCTGATGATGTTACAACGTGATGATTCTGATGATGTTACAACGTGATGATTCTGATGATGTTACAACGTGATGATTCTGATGATGTTACAACGTGATGATTCTGATGATGTTACAACGTGATGATTCTGATGATGTTACAACGTGATGATTCTGATGATGTTACAACAGGATGATTCTGATGATGTTACAACGTGATGATTCTGATGATGTTACAACGACCTGCAGAAGAAAGAATGTGGCTACTACTTTCTATGAAATTTTATTTGATGTGTTCATCAGCTGTATTAGTAGTAGTGAGGTAAAACCTCCCTCGGCAAGAGCTGTCTCAGTAGTAGTGAGGTAAAACCTCCCTCAGCAAGAGCTGTCTCCGTAGTAGTGAGGTAAAACCTCCCTCGGCAAGAGATGTCTCAGTAGTAGTGAGGTAAAACCTCCCTCGGCAAGAGCTGTCTCAGAAGTAGTGAGGTAAAACCTCCCTCGGCAAGAGCTGTCTCAGTAGTAGTGAGGTAAAACCTCCCTCGGCAAGAGATGTCTCAGTAGTAGTGAGGTAAAACCTCCCTCGGCAAGAGATGTCTCAGTAGTAGTGAGGTAAAACCTCCCTCAGCAAGAGATGTCTCAGTAGTAGTGAGGTAAAACCTCCCTCAGCAAGAGATGTCTCAGTAGTAGTGAGGTAAAACCTCCCTCAGCAAGAGCTGTCTCAGTAGTAGTGAGGTAAAACCTCCCTCAGCAAGAGCTGTCTCAGTAGTAGTGAGGTAAAACCTCCCTCGGCAACTGCTATAGTGTCAGGTTCATAGCAAGGCGCTCTCGTTAGCCTGAGTATACAGTTCAGCAGGGGAGGTAGATGCGACAGCTGGTTCGGACATTCATGGAATTTATGAGCCCGCCTTGTCTCTAGTGTAGGGCGCTCTTTCATCTAATTAAGTAGACTGTTATGTCATACTGCATTGTCATCCGTTTTTAACTCAGTTCTTAAGTTTGAAATACATAGGTCTAACAGAAGTGGCTCTCATGTTCCGACACACGCAGGACGGCTAAGATTTAAAAGAAAGACAAAGAAAGTTACAGAGAAAACTTTAAATACTTAAATAAAAATGTCTAACCCTTTTCGAATCCAAAGCCGTTTATGAGGACCGGCGTAACAAGTGTGTTCAATATAGCTCCCAAAAGAATGTCATAAACCAGATCCCAACCTAGATGGGTTACTGTTCTCAAAATGATATAGGAAAACGCTACTTTCCAAAAGATGTTCATTTTGTAAACATGGGCATCTCGTTGTTGTGTTGACAGTGGTAGAGATGACGTGACTTCCTGTCCTTCGTTTTTACAATTTGTGCACCTATTCCGATGACGACATTGTAAAATTGAATTTGCTTTTTACTAGCTCGCATGTGGAGAGAAGAGGGAGTAAGGTGATAGAGTAAACATCTGAGATAGATGTCACATGTGGAGAGAAGAGGGAGTAAGGTGATAGAGTAAACATCTGAGATAGAGGTCACATGTGGAGAGAAGAGGGAGTAAGGTGATAGGGCAAACATCTGAGATAGATGTCACATGTGTAGAGAAGAGGGAGTAAGGTGATAGAGTAAACATCTGAGATAGATGTCACATGTGGGGAGAAGAGGGAGTAAGGTGATAGAGCAAACATCTGAGATAGATGTCACATGTAGAGAGAAGAGGGAGTAAGGTGATAGAGTAAACATCTGAGATAGAGGTCACATGTGGAGAGAAGAGGGAGTAAGGTGAGAGAGTAAACATCTGAGATAGATGTCACATGTGGAGAGAAGAGGGAGTAAGGTGATAGAGTAAACATTTGAGATAGATGTCACATGTGTAGAGAAGAGGGAGTAAGGTGATAGAGTAAACATCTGAGATAGATGTCACATGTGGAGAGAAGAGGGAGTAAGGTGTTAGAGTAAACATCTGAGATAGATGTCACATGTGGAGAGAAGAGGGAGTAAGGTGATAGAGTAAACATCTGAGATAGATGTCACATGTGGAGAGAAGAGGGAGTAAGGTGTTAGAGTAAACATCTGAAATAGAGGTCACATGTGGAGAGAAGAGGGAGTAAGGTGATAGAGTAAACATCTGAGATAGAGGTCACATGTGGAGAGAAGAGGTAGTATGGTGATAGAGTAAACATCTGAGATGGAGGTCACATGTGGGGAGAAGAGGGAGTAAGGTGTTAGAGTAAACATCTGAGATAGAGGTCACATGTGGGGAGAAGAGGGAGTAAGGTGATAGAGTAAACATCTGAGATAGAGGTCACATGTGGAGAGAAGAGGGAGTAATGTGATAGAGTAAACATCTGAGATAAAGGTCACATGTGGAGAGAAGAGGGAGTAAGGTGATAGAGTAAACATCTGAGATAGAGGTCACACGTGGAGAGAAGAGGGAGTAAGGTGATAGAGTAAACATCTGAGATAGAGGTCACATGTGGAGAGAAGAGGGAGTAAGGTGTTAGAGTAAACATCTGAGATAGAGGTCACATGTGGAGAGAAGAGGTAGTATGGTGATAGAGTAAACATCTGAGATAGAGGTCACACGTGGAGAGAAGAGGTAGTATGGTGATAGAGTAAACATCTGAGATAGAGGTCACAGTTCTCGGCGTAGAGCCCGGGATGTAAAATAAAATAAAATATTGCTCTTAGAGGATATTTTTTTTTTACAAAGGGTGTTTATTCTAAACAATATTTCTCTCCTCCATCCAAACCTTCATGTTAATTGGTTTAACATAAACCTTCATGTAAATTGGTTTAACACAACCCTTCATGTAAATTGGTTTAACACAACCTTTCATGTAAGCATTCGCTCTCTAAATTGGTTTAAAACAACCCTTCATGTAATTGGTTTAACTCAATCCTTCGTGTAAGCATTCGCTCTCTAAATTGGTTTAACACAATCCTTCATGTAAGCATTCGCTCTCTAAATTGGTTTAACACAACCCTTCATGTTATTGGTTTAACACAACCCTTCATGTAAGCATTAGCTCCCTAAATTGGTCTAACACAACCCTTCATTGTTATCCCTTTATCACTTCACAATATGATTCCTATACAATACTTAAAATGCAATTTTAAAGTTGTACTCATTACACAAATGAGACAAAAAACATAAGCAACAGGGTATTTTTTGTTGTTGGTCTAATGATGATTTGATCCTGGTGCCCTGAGCATGATATTTGCTTTAGATGTCTCTGAGAACAAAGCACTATGATTATTTCACATCTGGAATGTGGTGTTCATGCTAATAAACACCAATGCTTCTAGGGAACTTAATAATGACACAAGTATATACAATGCAGCGAAGATTTCGCTCAACTTTGAGGATTACAGTAAGAACTGATATTTGGTTTATAGATTCGATTAATTGTTCATTAGGTTTTATGTACTGTACAATTGAGCTTCAGATTCATTTTGTTGTTTTTTTTTATAGTAGAGTGCCCCGTGACTTTGTAGGTCTAGGGAGAGTTATAGAAAAACTCGTGTATCTTCCTGAAATCTGTACTCACCTTTATCTCATGCAACTGTTCTTGGTCTAAGGAGGGTTATAGAAAAACTCGTGTATCTTCCTGAAATCTGTACTCACCATCAACTCATGCAACTGTTCTTTGTTATCCTTAGTGAAGTACTCACGCGTTTTTTTGCATTCGGGCAAGTGTCCATTCGGGCATTTGTCGCATTCGGGCAAGTAATCATTTGGGCATTTGTCGCATTCGGGCAAGTATCCATTCGGACATTTATCGCGTTAGGGCTATTGTCCATTCAGAAAATCCGCCTTCGAGTAACGTACGGCTTCGCTATTTGTGTTTTTGTACATGTTTGTGTGTTTGTACATGTTTATGTTGTTGTACATGTGTGTGGTTGTACATGTTAGTGTTGTTTTACATGTGTGTTGTGGTTGTGCATGTTTGTGTTGTTATACATGTGTGTGGTTGTACATGTGTGTTGTGGTTGTACATGTGTGTGGCTGTACATGTGTGTGGTTGTACGCGTGTGTTGTGGTTGTACATGTGTGTTGTGATTGTACATGTGTGTGGTTGTACATGTGTGTGTGGCTGTACATGTGTGTTGTGGTTATACATGTGTGTTGTGATTGCACCTAAAGTTTCCCTGCATTGGGGCTGTAGGACGGCAACACTAATGCCTTATTTATGCTGTTAGGGTTATCAGGCGTTTTATTTCAAGTTAAATTTCCCGATCCGGTTTAAATGCCGATGCTGGATTAAGTCCGTTTTCTGTGACATTTTTCGTTACCGGTTAAATTTGAAGTTGAGGTGGGTGATTTTGGTTTTGGTTTAGAGAAAAAGAAAACTATCAACCTAGTGCCCGTTGTATTTCTCCCTCAACAGGCCATTTATCTATTTATTAATAATTCTCTAATTTTTTAAAGTTGGCAAAATCACAGCAACATCAAAACATCATGCAAATGGAAACCATTAAAAAATCTATCTTTTTATTTAGAATGAAAAAAATTATGAGACTGCATGTCGAATAGGTAGGGCCTACATACAAAGCTGCAGTTCGCCTCACAGAAGCAATATTATATTTTGTAGAGGGAAGCAACACAATTAATATTTTGGGTATAAGGAATCTAGATTGGTTATATCCCCTTACGAATTAGAGTAGGTTTTTTTTTAGGGGAGATGGTTTTACTGCGGTGGAGATTTCATCTCTTCGGCGGAAGGGGGGGGGGGGGGGGCTTGTGGTGGTGGGGAGGCAAAGGCCACCCCCCCCCTTCCTGAAGAAGAAGAGGGTTTTAATGGGGTGGGTTTTTTTGGGATGGGGTTTCTTTAGGTAATAGGGCTTTGCCTAAGAAAAATATATCTGAAAGAAACTCCACAAATCTTACCTAGTGTTAATACCACACTTTTTTATCCGGGGGTGTGGGGGAGGTGGGGGCTTGATATTTTCGGGAGGGGGGGGGGGGTCAGGGCGGACTCTGGTAAAGTATTTTTACAAGCTTTTATTTAACTCACTTCCTCTGTCTGTCTGTCGTCAGTCTAGACGGAAACGCAGGAGTGAAAATTCGGACAGTTCTACTTGACCGATACGATTCACAGTTGGCACGTGGGTCAAGACATGAAGACAATGCAATCTGAAACTAAATTTGACTTAATTGGATGCCTAATTAATTTTTTATGAATTAATTAAAATTTGGACCGAATTAGTAGGCATGTCTAGCCAACCACACCACACGCGTCATCACCTTCAATAGCTGCACCATCACGTAATGGCTGCGTTCAAAAACCATTGCGCGCCTACTGAACGTGATGTTCAGTAGGCGCGCAATGGTTTTTAGTCATGTAACTCTATTGTAAATAAAACATGTAAAGTACTGAAAAAAAAATTCATAAAAAACGTTTTAATAACAAGCTTTTATGTAATGATGCACTAAAAAGTAGAAAATAAATTATAGACTACTATTTAAATAACTATAAAGAAAAGCGTGGGTCACTTTAGTATCAATTTACCTTTACTAATGTTAAGGAAGACACCCACGCTTTTCTTTATAGTTATTTAAATAGTAGTCTATAATTTATTTTCTACTTTTTAGTGCATCATTACATAAAAGCTTGTTATTAAAACGTTTTTTATGAATTTTTTTTCTATATTAATTCCATTTCGTTCGGCGAGGGGGAGGGGAGTGGTAGACTCTTGAAGAAACTCTGATCGTACCTTAATAAAGCGTTTCAAACAAAGTGTTGCTTCTATCCTCCTTCTTTGTCCGGGCTTGGGACCGGCGAGTTGACCCGTTGGTTGACCTTGTCGGTCAGCATAATAGGTGAAACTCGGCGAAGTTATCTCATGACTCCAGGACCTCGACGGTTCAATTTTGACATGGCCGAGTGGTCATGGCGAACCGTTGATGAGACGGCAATTCATTGAATCTGACCTCAACTGGAGCCATAATTGAGCAAGAACCCTTTTAGAAATCCAGAGTTCTAGCTTCACTATTCCATAGTAGTTGTCTGTGAGTCTTCTGGGCCTCACGGTACCCGTCCTCCATAAATCTTGCAGTTAACCTGCCGGACCTATGACAACCACGTAGTCGGAAGTCAACAGACTAAGCACAGATTTCTACTGGGAAAACATGAAGCAAAGATAAATCAGAACTGTTTTTACTTTCTTTTAATTAAGCGGGCCTCCGAGTGGTTTTTGTTGTCATCTTTTATTCCGTGTTTTCTTTTCCGCAACAAAATGGCCTCAACAAAATAACGCCGGAATATTAACTCCGAACAATCGGCCACGACAAAACAATCCAGTCTAAATATAAGCATTTTTTTGCATGAGGATCACTAATTCATCAATAAACTGCATACGACGAAATTATTAATAAGGTCTGTTTGTAGATTTGTATCTTCTACATTCAGTTTAACATTACAGC
Organism: Physella acuta; assembly: GCF_028476545.2. NCBI lineage: Eukaryota > Metazoa > Mollusca > Gastropoda > Physidae > Physella > Physella acuta. Next base: position 222,223 of record NW_026732324.1, read on the forward strand.
AGACGCATGAAACAGCAGACTATCAAGGAAGCGTCCCTATCCTAACTTTTAATATATTTTTACCCCGACACTTTGAACTGACAAAACGGCCCGAATTATTAACTGCCGACTGAACCTTGCTGCGCAAAGAAGTAACTTATGTTAACTTTCTCGTATATAGAGTATACAGGAAGTATTGTAATCGTGCACACAAATCACATGGAATTTCCGGTAACTGGAAGTCGAACTTATTCTATGGCCAGCCAGTCGATGACAGTGAGTTGTGTCCGTATTGTGGTTATTTGGATCAGGTTTGTACACGGTGGTAATGAACTCAACCGAGAATAGTTTCAAAAGTCCTTTAAATATTTTAAACAATCATGTAAGATGTTAATAATATCTTTACTAAAGATGAGATGTACACATTACTTTGAGTTAATTTTTAAATTTTTTAAAGGGGGATTTTCAGTATCAATCACGGAGTTTTTGTGTATTTGTCTAACTTTAGGTTATAACTTTGGCTCGAAGAAAATATATAGAAATGTAGCCTCAAACAAAACAACTATTTTCAAGTTATCTTAATTTGCAGCTTCTATTTGGTTAGTGCAATTTCCATTCTGGAGAATTGCGTTTATTAACCCGTCATTTCTGGATGTATGGATGTGTGTCCGCAGCTTTAAGTCGTATGTCCTCCTCAACGACTAGTTCCAAAAGCAATTATGTTAAGCAAGTTACGAGGAAGATAGTGGGCCCAAAAAAAAATCCAGAATTCCTTCCTGGATTTCCCGGAAAAGCCAAAAAAACTCGAAAAAAAATGCCGTTTTTGGCCCATATCTCGGCAACCAGACCATTTAGCGACTTGAAACATTTACCAATCGATTCCTGACATAATTTAGAACAATATTGCCGAAGAAAGTTTTCAAAAATACCCTTTCGTTCGGTCACAAAAAAATTTTTAAACTTACATTATACATAATACACTACAGTACTATATAGCAATTTGGATCGAATTAGTAGGCATGTTTATCTAACCACACCACACGCGTCATCACATTCAATAGCTGCGCCATCACGTTCAATGGCTGCGCCATCACGTTCAGTAGCTAGGCGCGCAATGGTGTTTAGTCATGTAACTCTATTGTAAATAAAACATAAGGAAATTGCGCTTAAATTGTCACTAGACTTTTTAATTAACTTGTTTTTTTCTTTGATGGCAGAAGACAATATATTTTGCGCATCTTACTTTTCTAAAAATAGCCTTTTCCTGTGCTATAAATAAGTTAAAATGATGCTATAAAACTTGCATGACGTACTACAGATCACTTCAATCATAAGCAATGTTGGGAAGAATACAAAAGCAAGAACAGGATTTGACAATCATTCTAAGACAAGACACAGCGGTAGGTAATTAACTTAACGGTCACTATATTAAAGTTTAATTGTTAATTTCAAAAGAAATAGTCCAAGAAACCATTGAATACAAAGGCTATTTCAATCTTCGTTTGTGTGTGTTATGTGGGTTGTCTGTGTGTTATGTGGGTTGTCTGTGTGTTATGTGGGTTGTCTGTGTGTGTTATGTGGGTTGTCATGTGTGTGTTATGTGGGTTGTCTGTGTGTGTTATGTGGGTTGTCTGTGTGTTATGTGGGTTGTCTGTGTGTGTTATGTGGGTTGTCTGTGTGTGTTATGTGGGTTGTCTGTGTGTTATGTGGGTTGTCTGTGTGTGTTATGTGGGTTGTCTGTGTGTGTTATGTGGGTTGTCTGTGTGTGTTATGTGGGTTGTCTGTGTGTGTTATGTGGGTTGTCTGTGTGTTATGTGGGTTGTCTGTGTGTGTTATGTGGGTTGTTTGTGTGTGTTATGTGGGTTGTCTGTGTGTTATGTGGGTTGTCTGTGTGTGTTATATTGGTTGCCATGTGTGTGTTATGTGGGTTGTCTGTGTGTTATGGAGGTTGTCTGTGTGTTATGTGGGTTGTCTGTGTGTGTGTTATGTGGGTTGTCATGTGTGTGTTATGTGGGTTGTCTGTGTGTGTTATGTGGGTTGTCTGTGTGTTATGTGGGTTGTCTGTGTGTGTTATGTGGGTTGTCTGTGTGTGTGTTATGTGGGTTGTCTGTGTGTGTTATGTGGGTTGCCATGTGTATGTTATGCGGGTTGTCTGTGTGTTATGTGGGTTGTCTGTGTGTGTTATGTGGGTTGCCATGTGTGTGTTATGTGGGTTGTCTGTGTGTTATGTGGGTTGTCTGTGTGTGTTATGTGGGTTGTCTGTGTGTGTGTTATGTGGGTTGTCTGTGTGTGTGTTATGTGGGTTGTCTGTGTGTTATGTGGGTTGTCTGTGTGTGTTATGTCGGGTTGTCTGTGTGTGTTATGTGGGTTGTCTGTGTGTTATGTGGGTTGTCTGTGTGTTTTATGTGGGTTGTCTGTGTGTGTTATGTGGGTTGTCTGTGTGTGTTATGTGGGTTGTCTGTGTGTTATGTGGGTTGCCATGTGTATGTTATGCGGGTTGTCTGTGTGTTATGTGGGTTGTCTGTGTGTTATGTGGGTTGTCTGTGTGTTATGTGGGTTGTCTGTGTGTTATGTGGGTTGTCTGTGTGTTTTATGTGGGTTATCTGTGTGTGTTATGTGGGTTATCTGTGTGTGTTATGTGGGTTGTCTGTGTGTTATGTGGGTTGTCTGTGTGTTATGTGGGTTGTCTGTGTGTGTTATGTGGGTTGTCTGTGTGTGTTATGTGGGTTGTCTGTGTGTTATGTGGGTTGTCTGTGTGTGTTATGTGGGTTGTCTGTGTGTTATGTGGGTTGTCTGTGTGTGTTATGTGGGTTGTCTGTGTGTGTTATGTGGGTTGTCTGTGTGTTATGTGGGTTGTCTGTGTGTTATGTGGGTTGTCTGTGTGTGTTATGTGGGTTGTCTGTGTGTTATGTGGGTTGTCTGTGTGTGTTATGTGGGTTGTCTGTGTGTGTTATGTGGGTTGTCTGTGTGTTATGTGGGTTGTCTGTGTGTGTTATGTGGGTTGTCTGTGTGTGTTATGTGGGTTGTCTGTGTGTGTTATGTGGGTTGTCTGTGTGTTATGTGGGTTGTCTGTGTGTTATGTGGGTTATCTGTGTGTGTTATGTGGGTTGTCTGTGTGTTATGTGGGTTGTCTGTGTGTGTTATGTGGGTTGTCTGTTTGTGTGTTATGTGGGTTGTCTGTGTGTTATGTGGGTTGTCTGTGTGTGTTATGTGGGTTGTCTGTGTGTGTGTTATGTGGGTTGTCTGTGTGTTATGTGGGTTGTCTGTTTGTGTTATGTGGGTTGTCTGTGTGTTATGTGGGTTGTCTGTGTGTGTGTGTTGTGGGTTGTCTGTATGTGTTATGTGGGTTGTTTGTGTGTGTGTTATGTGGGTTGTTTGTCTGTGTGTTATGTGGGTTGTCTGTGTGTGTTATGTGGGCTGTCTGTGTGTGTGTTATGTGGGTTGTCTGTGTGTGTGTTATGTGGGTTGTCTGTGTGTGTTATGTGGGTTGTCTGTGTGTGTTATGTGGGTTGTCTGTGTGTGTTATGTGGGTTGTCTGTGTGTTATGTGGGTTGTCTGTGTGTTATGTGGGTTGTCTGTTTGTGTTATGTGGGTTGTCATGTGTGTGTTATGTGGGTTGTCTGTGTGTTATGTGGGTTGCCATGTGTGTTATGTGGGTTGTCTGTGTGTTATGTGGGTTGTCTGTGTGTTATGTGGGTTGTCATGTGTGTGTTATGTGGGTTGTCTGTGTGTTATGTGGGTTGTCTGTGTGTTTTATGTGGGTTATCTGTGTGTGTAATGTGGGTTGTCTGTGTGTTATGTGGGTTGTCATGTGTGTGTGTTATGTGGGTTGTCTGTGTGTGTGTTATGTGGGTTGTCTCTGTGTGTGTTATGTGGGTTGTCTGTGTGTGTTATGTGGATTGTCTGTGTGTTTTATGTGGGTTATCTGTGTGTGTTATGTGGGTTGTCTGTGTGTGTTATGTGGGTTGTCTGTGTGTGTGTTATGTGGGTTGTCTGTGTGTGTTATGTGGGTTGTCTGTGTGTGTGTGTTATGTGGGTTGTCTGTGTGTGTGTTATGTGGGTTGTCTGTGTGTGTGTTATGTGGGTTGTCTCTGTGTGTGTTATGTGGGTTGTCTGTGTGTGTTATGTGGGTTGTCTGTGTGTGTTATGTGGGTTGTCTGTGTGTTTTATGTGGGTTATCTGTGTGTGTTATGTGGGTTGTCTGTGTGTGTTATGTGGGTTGTCTGTGTGTGTGTTATGTGGGTTGTCTGTGTGTGTGTTATGTGGGTTGTCTGTGTGTGTGTTATGTGGGTTGTCTGTGTGTTATGTGGGTTGTTTGTGTGTGTGTTATGTGGGTTGTCTGTGTGTGTGTGTTATGTGGGTTGTCTGTGTGTTATGTGGGTTGTCATGTGTGTGTTATGTGGGTTGTCTGTGTGTTATGTGGGTTGCCATGTGTGTGTTATGTGGGTTGTCTGTGTGTTATGTGGGTTGTCTGTGTGTTATGTGGGTTGTCTGTGTGTGTTATGTGGGTTGTCATGTGTGTGTTATGTGGGTTGTCTGTGTGTTATGTGGGTTGTCTGTGTGTTATGTGGGTTGTCTGTGTGTGTTATGTGGGTTGTCTGTGTGTTATGTGGGTTGTCTGTGTGTTATGTGGGTTGTCTGTGTGTTATGTGGGTTGTCTGTGTGTTATGTGGGTTGTCTGTGTGTGTTATGTGGGTTGTCTGTGTGTTATGTGGGTTGTCTGTGTGTTATGTGGGTTGTCTGTGTTTTATGTGGGTTGTCTGTGTGTTATGTGGGTTGTCTGTGTTTTATGTGGGATGTCTGTGTGTGTTATGTGGGTTGTCTGTGTGTGTTATGTGGGTTGTCTGTGTGTTATGTGGGTTGTCTGTGTTTTATGTGGGTTGTCTGTGTGTGTTATGTGGGTTGTCTGTGTGTTATGTGGGTTGTCTGTGTGTTTTATGTGGGTTATCTGTGTGTGTTATGTGGGATTGTCTGTGTGTTATGTGGGTTGTCTGTGTGTGTTATGTGGGTTGTCTGTGTGTTATGTGGGTTGTCTGTGTGTGTTATGTGGGTTGTCTGTGTGTGTTATGTGGGTTGTCTGTGTGTTATGTGGATTGTCTGTGTGTTATGTGGGTTGTCTGTGTGTGTTATGTGGGTTGTCTGTGTGTTATGTGGGTTGTCATGTGTGTGTTATGTGGGTTGTCTGTGTGTGTTATGTGGATTGTCTGTGTGTTATGTGGGTTGTCTGTGTGTGTTATGTGGGTTGTCTGTGTGTTATGTGGGTTGTCTGTGTGTGTTATGTGGGTCGTCTGTGTGTTATGTGGGTTGTCTGTGTGTGTTATGTGGGTTGTCTGTGTGTTATGTGGGTTGTCTGTGTGTGTTATGTGGGTTGTCTGTGTGTGTTATGTGGGTTGTCTGTGTGTTATGTGGGTTGTCTGTGTGTTTTATGTGGGTTGTCTGTGTGTTATGTGGGTTGTCTGTGTGTTATGTGGGTTGTCTGTGTGTTATGTGGGTTGTCTGTGTGTTTTATGTGGGTTATCTGTGTGTGTTATGTGGGTTGTCTGTGTGTTATGTGGGTTGTCTGTGTGTTATGTGGGTTGTCTGTGTGTGTTATGTGGGTTGTCTGTGTGTTATGTGGGTTGTCTGTGTGTGTTATGTGGGTTGTCTGTGTGTTATGTGGGTTGTCTGTGTGTGTTATGTGGGTTGTCTGTGTGTGTTATGTGGGTTGTCTGTTTGTGTTATGTGGGTTGTCTGTGTGTGTTATGTGGGTTGTCTGTGTGTGTTATGTGGGTTGTCTGTGTGTGTTATGTGGGTTGTCTGTATGTGTTATGTGGGTTGTCTGTGTGTGTTATGTGGGTTGTCTGTGTGTGTTATGTGGGTTGCCATGTGTGTTATGTGGGTTGTCTGTGTGTGTTATGTGGGTTGTCTGTGTGTGTTATGTGGGTTGTCTGTGTGTGTTATGTGGGTTGTCTGTGTGTTATGTGGGTTGTCTGTGTGTGTTATGTGGGTTGCCATGTGTGTGTTATGTGGGTTGTCTGTGTGTGTTATGTGGGTTGCCATGTGTGTTATGTGGGTTGTCTGTGTGTGTTATGTGGGTTGTCTGTGTGTTATGTGGGTTGTCTGTGTGTGTTATGTGGGTTGTCTGTGTGTTATGTGGGTTGTCTGTTTGTGTTATGTGGGTTGTCATGTGTGTGTTATGTGGGTTGTCTGTGTGTGTTATGTGGGTTGCCATGTGTGTGTTATGTGGGTTGTCTGTTTGTGTTATGTGGGTTGTCATGTGTGTGTTATGTGGGTTGTCTGTGTGTGTTATGTGGGTTGTCTGTGTGTTATGTGGGTTGTCTGTGTGTTATGTGGGTTGTCTGTGTGTGTTATGTGGGTTGTCTGTGTGTTATGTGGGTTGTCTGTGTGTTATGTGGGTTGTCTGTGTGTGTTATGTGGGTTGTCTGTGTGTGTTATGTGGGTTGTCTGTGTGTTATGTGGGTTGTCATGTGTGTGTTATGTGGGTTGTCTGTTTGTGTTATGTGGGTTGTCATGTGTGTGTTATGTGGGTTGTCTGTGTGTTATGTGGGTTGTCTGTGTGTTATGTGGGTTGTCTGTGTGTTATGTGGGTTGTCTGTTTGTGTTATGTGGGTTGTGTGTGTGTTATGTGGGTTGTCTGTTTGTGTTATGTGGGTTGTCATGTGTGTGTTATGTGGGTTGTCTGTGTGTGTTATGTGGGTTGTCTGTGTGTTATGTGGGTTGTCTGTGTGTGTTATGTGGGTTGTCTGTGTGTTATGTGGGTTGCCATGTGTGTGTTATGTGGGTTGTCTGTGTGTGTTATGTGGGTTGTCTGTGTGTTATGTGGGTTGTCTGTGTGTGTTATGTGGGTTGTCTGTGTGTGTTATGTGGGTTGTCTGTGTGTTATGTGGGTTGTCTGTGTGTGTTATGTGGGTTGTCTGTGTGTGTTATGTGGGTTGTCTGTGTGTTATGTGGGTTGTCATGTGTGTGTTATGTGGGTTGTCTGTTTGTGTTATGTGGGTTGTCATGTGTGTGTTATGTGGGTTGTCTGTGTGTTATGTGGGTTGTCTGTGTGTTATGTGGGTTGTCTGTGTGTTATGTGGGTTGTCTGTGTGTGTTATGTGGGTTGTCTGTGTGTTATGTGGGTTGCCATGTGTGTGTTATGTGGGTTGTCTGTGTGTGTTATGTGGGTTGTCTGTGTGTGTTATGTGGGTTGTCTGTGTGTTATGTGGGTTGTCTGTGTGTTATGTGGGTTGCCATGTGTGTGTTATGTGGGTTGTCTGTGTGTGTTATGTGGGTTGTCTGTGTGTGTTATGTGGGTTGTCTGTGTGTTATGTGGGTTGTCTGTGTGTGTTATGTGGGTTGTCTGTGTGTGTTATGTGGGTTGTCTGTGTGTTATGTGGGTTGTCTGTGTGTTATGTGGGTTGTCTGTGTGTTATGTGGGTTGTCTGTGTGTTATGTGGGTTGTCTGTGTGTGTTATGTGGGCTGTCTGTGTGTTATGTGGGTTGTCTGTGTGTTATATGGGTTGTCTGTTTGTGTTATGTGGGTTGTCATGTGTGTGTTATGTGGGTTGTCTGTGTGTTATGTGGGTTGCCATGTGTGTGTTATGTGGGTTGTCTGTGTGTGTGTTATGTGGGTTGTCTGTGTGTGTGTTATGTGGGTTGCCATGTGTGTGTTATGTGGGTTGCCATGTGTGTGTTATGTGGGTTGTCTGTGTGTGTGTTATGTGGGTTGCCATGTGTGTGTTATGTGGGTTGCCATGTGTGTGTTATGTGGGTTGTCTGTGTGTGTTATGTGGGTTGTCTGTGTGTGTTATGTGGGTTGTCTGTGTGTGTTATGTGGGTTGTCTGTGTGTGTTATGTGGGTTGTCTGTGTGTTATGTGGGTTGTCATGTGTGTGTTATGTGGGTTGTCTGTTTGTGTTATGTGGGTTGTCATGTGTGTGTTATGTGGGTTGTCTGTGTGTTATGTGGGTTGTCTGTGTGTTATGTGGGTTGTCTGTGTGTTATGTGGGTTGTCTGTTTGTGTTATGTGGGTTGTGTGTGTGTTATGTGGGTTGTCTGTTTGTGTTATGTGGGTTGTCATGTGTGTGTTATGTGGGTTGTCTGTGTGTGTTATGTGGGTTGTCTGTGTGTTATGTGGGTTGTCTGTGTGTGTTATGTGGGTTGTCTGTGTGTTATGTGGGTTGCCATGTGTGTGTTATGTGGGTTGTCTGTGTGTGTTATGTGGGTTGTCTGTGTGTTATGTGGGTTGTCTGTGTGTGTTATGTGGGTTGTCTGTGTGTGTTATGTGGGTTGTCTGTGTGTTATGTGGGTTGTCTGTGTGTGTTATGTGGGTTGTCTGTGTGTGTTATGTGGGTTGTCTGTGTGTTATGTGGGTTGTCATGTGTGTGTTATGTGGGTTGTCTGTTTGTGTTATGTGGGTTGTCATGTGTGTGTTATGTGGGTTGTCTGTGTGTTATGTGGGTTGTCTGTATGTGTTATGTGGGTTGTCTGTGTGTTATGTGGGTTGTCTGTGTGTTATGTGGGTTGTCTGTGTGTGTTATGTGGGTTGTCTGTGTGTTATGTGGGTTGCCATGTGTGTGTTATGTGGGTTGTCTGTGTGTGTTATGTGGGTTGTCTGTGTGTGTTATGTGGGTTGTCTGTGTGTTATGTGGGTTGTCTGTGTGTTATGTGGGTTGCCATGTGTGTGTTATGTGGGTTGTCTGTGTGTGTTATGTGGGTTGTCTGTGTGTGTTATGTGGGTTGTCTGTGTGTTATGTGGGTTGTCTGTGTGTGTTATGTGGGTTGTCTGTGTGTGTTATGTGGGTTGTCTGTGTGTTATGTGGGTTGTCTGTGTGTTATGTGGGTTGTCTGTGTGTTATGTGGGTTGTCTGTGTGTTATGTGGGTTGTCTGTGTGTGTTATGTGGGTTGTCTGTGTGTTATGTGGGTTGTCTGTGTGTTATGTGGGTTGTCTGTTTGTGTTATGTGGGTTGTCATGTGTGTGTTATGTGGGTTGTCTGTGTGTTATGTGGGTTGCCATGTGTGTGTTATGTGGGTTGTCTGTGTGTGTGTTATGTGGGTTGTCTGTGTGTGTGTTATGTGGGTTGCCATGTGTCTGTTATGTGGGTTGCCATGTGTGTGTTATGTGGGTTGTCTGTGTGTGTGTTATGTGGGTTGCCATGTGTGTGTTATGTGGGTTGCCATGTGTGTGTTATGTGGGTTGTCTGTGTGTTATGTGGGTTGTCTGTGTGTGTTATGTGGGTTGTCTGTGTGTGTGTTATGTGGGTTGTCTGTGTGTGTGTTATGTGGGTTGTCTGTGTGTTATGTGGGTTGTCTGTGTGTGTGTTATGTGGGTTGTATGTGTGTGTTATGTGGGTTGTCTGTGTGTGTGTTATGTGGGTTGTCTGTGTGTGTTATGTGGGTTGTCTGTGTGTGTGTTATGTGGGTTGTCTGTGTGTTATGTGGGTTGTTTGTGTGTGTTATGTGGGTTGTCTGTGTGTGTTATGTGGGTTGTCTGTGTGTGTTATGTGGGTTGTTTGTGTGTGTTATATGGTGTGTATCAACAGTATAAAGTAAATTGTACAGTGTTACTATATATTTCAACCGGTAGGGAGTCTGAGAAAAAAAACCCTACCGTGAATACAATAGTATAATAATCGCACTAATAACCCACAAGGGTATTAATAGATTTATCACAGATTTTTACGCTCTCGTATACAGAGTTTCTTCCAGGCATCTCATCGGGGGGGGGGGGGGCGAAGCCCTTCCTCCCCCCCCCCCCCCCCCCCCCGAAATTTTTTTACCGAAAACGAAATGAAATTTATATAATTTATGTAGAAAATATATTTTTTTAACAGTGTCCGCCCCCCCCCCCCGAAAATTTCAAGTGCCCCCCCCCCCCCCCGGAGAAAAAAAGTCTGGTAGAAACACTGCTCGTATATACGAAGTATATAGCCAGTCTTGTAATCACTGATACGGAAAAACATAATTTTGCAATCTTGTCCTTATGTCTGTGTGTATGTCTGTGTGTGCGTCTGTAAACACGATAACTTGAGTACCGTTACAGCAAGGTTGATGAAATTTCATATATAAGTATTTTATCAAAATCGTAGATCCGTATCAACTTTTGAGCGATTTCCGATAACCGGATGTGGTACTTTTTCTACTTTGAATTTTTCAAAAGCCTATAACTTGAGTACTATTTGGGATAGATAAATGAAATTTCACATGTGAGTAAAAGATCTAATTTTCTTCCTTCTGTCAAATTTTGAGTAATTTCCGTTGACCGGAAGTACTAATTTACGCTATTTCCCATTTTTTAAAAAAAAACGCATGTAAATTTATAAAGTACTAATAATATTGCGCACTATTATGCACATTTTGTGTTGGCGTTCGCTTGGTGCGCAATTCTTTTTTCTATGAGATTCTATTCTATTTTTAAAAGTTTAAGTATTTAAAATGGATTAAAATTCTTGCCTATATCCCGAGTTCTCATCCCCTGTTTTTTTTATATAAGATTATTCGAGAAAGTTTAGGGGAGATCACTCCCGGTTTATTTTGTATGTAATAAGTATTGCTTTAGTTATAAATTTTTGTAATACCTATAGAATCTACATAACTTTATAATAGATTAGGATTCAGAGTGTACACATGTACTCGCCTTGTCTGTTATAATAGAATTTCAATGGATTGGTCCCTGATCAAGGACGCTGTAAATAGAAGGCATTGCCTGTTAAATAATGCTAACGTAAACAGCATAACTAGAGTTACATGTGTAGGATAGAAAATTGTTGTGGAATGTAGTAATGAGAGGTACTCATTAAATACAACTTCAGTTGAGGGAAAATTACGACATATAACACTAAAGGTCGATTTTACAGATTTCTAATTTAAAAAAAAAGCAAATACCTTCTGTTAAGAAGCGATGACTGCTAATTTCTTGGACGCATCTATGCCCAGAGTGGGGGTTAGCGTGCAGGTGCGCTGAGCAAGGGCAGTGATAGGGGGAAAAAAGGACCGAGTTCATCGGTTACCGGCTCTTTTATAGCACCAGCGACATTCTGTCCCATAAGCCTTTTCGGTTTGGCAGGAGTCACAATGTAGATCTAGGCCTAGTGACAGACCAGTCTAACGGTCCTAGGATTCCAGCTAACCGTGGGAGGGGGGTGTCTGTGTGTGTTATATGGATTCTCTGTGTTTGGTATTAGGGTTGTTTGTGTGTTATGTGGTTTGTCTGTGTTTATTATGTGGCTTGTCGATGTATATTATGTGGGTTGTTTGTGAGTGGTATGTGGGTTATCTGTGTGTTATGTGGGTCGTTTGTGTGTGGTATGTGGGTTATCTGTGTGTTATGTGGGTCGTTTGTGTGTGGTATGTGGGTTATCTGTGTGTTATGTGGGTCGTTTGTGTGTGGTATGTGGGTTATCTGTGTGTTATGTGGGTCGTTTGTGTGTGGTATGTTAATCGTCGGCATGTTATGTGCTTTATAAATATGTCTTTGTTTTGTGAGTAGTTTTTGTAATTTTCAAATGTCAAGAAATACATAAAATTGTGCCAACTTCTCGTAAATTAACAGATGCCAGTTTTTTTCAGACTTGCACAGAGTGCCAGACGGATAGGATGTCAGGCGATGACAGGATGTACACCGGGGGTCAGAGCATGAGGACGGGCGTCACGTGGCTGAAATTGTTGTTCCTAGTAACTTTTGTTGTACAGTTCGCTGGTAAGTTAGAATTTCTGGTGGTCAAGTATTGACCTCGAAGGGGGGGGGGGAGGGATATGTTGATAAGAAAGTGACACTGGACAAATTGTGTATATGTGTGTGACGGGGGTGTGGGTGGTGTTATATTGTAATATAAAAAAACTTACATATGTAAAACAAAAACTTATTTATAAACTATTTGTATGCACTGATGAATAATTATATCACTGTATACAGGGATTAGTGGTGTATTTTGCCACGATTACCGAAATGTTGCTTCAACGCGGATGTTCATCTTCAACACGACCTTGACATTCAACATGAGCCAGTATAAGGTGATTGACTGCCCCTACGGTTGTTGTGGGGAGTACAAGGAGAAATGTTGTCCCAGGTAAGGTTTCTGTTTACAAGCGTCATTTTATTTTACTTGAGTCATTATATTTTACACGAGTTACTTGCCTGTCTGTCTAGCTATACAACTGCTAACTTACATTTCTTTTATCTTATCCATCAATTCTAGTCTTTCCAATTTAATATCTTCCTCTACCAGTCTATGTATCTATGAATTTATCTAAACTGAAATTACATGAGCCCTACTCTACTCACAGGAGCGTGCCTGTATCTGTTGTACTTGCCTGTATAATAACCCTCATGTTTTTCAGTAAGTTACTTTTAGTTTACTTTTTAATTCTAATTGTTTTTTTTAAGAAACGTGTGTGGAATATGTTGTGTTTGATTTAGTCAATTATAAAAAAATAAGTTTAAATGGTTTCATTCATTTGGTGGTATTTACTTTTTGCTAATATCAGACTTTACAGTAGTTTTGAAACAGTAATCAGACTTAACAGAAGTTTTTAAAAGGTAATCAGACTTAACAGTAGATTTTATACCAGAAGATAAGACTTGACATTAAATTGTTTCTAGTAGTGAAGTAACAGGCGACAAAATGCATTTGTCCATCTTAAGTAAAACCATTCTCGCTACAAACAAAATACATGTGTCCACTTTAAGTAAAACCATTCTCGCTACAAACAAAATACATGTGTCCACTTTAAGTAAAACCATTCTCGCTACAAACAAAATACATGTGTCCACTTTAAGTAAAACCATTCTCGCTACAAACAAAACACATGTGTCCACTTTAAGTAAAAACATTCTCGCTACAAACAAAACACATGTGTCCACTTTAAGTAAAAACATCCTCGCTACAAACAAAATACATGTGTCCACTTTAAGTAAAACCATTCTCGCTACAAACAAAACACATGTGTCCACTAAAAACATTCTCGCTACAAACAAAACACATGTGTCCACTAAAAACATTCTTGCTACAAACAAAACACATGTGTCCACTAAAAACAATTTTCGCTACAAACAAAATGTGCGGGCAAATAAAGCCAGTCTTCTATTTTCAGTCTGGAAAACGACGAGAAGGGGAAATGTACACAGAGGCCGTCATTAGATGCTTGATGATGTGAATTTCTTCCGTTTTGTTCCATTGACTGTCGGTATTTAGTCGTCTTTCGCTTGCACTTTTATGTAGTTGACCCGGAAACATGTACATTCTCTTAACAAATGTGTTACGATATGATTTAATCTAAAACATGCGTTTTAAATAATAAGTTACAATTTTTTAATATGAATTATTTCATGCCTAGGTAATCCCTTAGTTTAGCGTCGGAAATTATCGGGTAATGTTTGTTGAGTCTCGGTAACTAGAGTTACGGTAAACCATGGTTTATTTGACCATTGAAATATAAATAAATTGAAAGTCGATTGTAGTAAATTAATGTTTTAATTTTTTAAGTTTAATCGACAAAAGGAAACAAGAATAAATATAATAGTAGATTTAAATTAGTAGATCTAAAAATAAAATAAAAATATATTAATATAAATATAAATAATGAAGTCAAATTTAGGCTAATAATTTAATTTTTTTTGCTTGCAGCGGATTTGCTACCATTAATTAATTAGATCTAGAACTAGCTAGATATCTAGCTGCTAGGCCAAGTAAAAAAATCTAGATTACGAAAATAGTAAAAATGATTACAAAATGTAAAAATGATTACAAAAATAAATCTATCTAAATTTTAAACATTCTGTATATTATAAGAATAAAAGATGACACCAAATAAAGTATGGTTTACAGTACTTCCGGTGAATTCCGGAAGTGTGTGACAGACTTTGGCATTGTTTTACTGTTTTTTACTGCTATACGATTCCGGAATAATAACCGACGCTAAACTAAGGGATTACCCATGCCTATATCAGCTCAGGCGTTGCACTTTGTTTTAACGTTTGATGAATATACTTACTCAATAAATTCAAACATATATTTTAGCGCGTTTTTTTTCATTACGTTAGTTTACTTTTACTAATTTTTAAAATGTTTTGTTATTTCATAAAGTGTAATATTTATCATATAATTTTAAGCTATTTCCCTTGAAATTGATTTAATGTTACTTTAATTTATAGTAATTTCTTTAAATCTCGTGTTATTTCTACATTTATTTCCGCTGCTTTGAATCCATTTCATTAGCTCAATCATTATTAGACTATTTTTATTGTCGCTATTCTTAAGACAGGTTCTTTGTTTATTAAATAGTTTCTTGTTGAGCTAGAACTGTTCAATCATTAGCTTGTGCTATGCATTTTTTCTAAGAAACTTTATTAAAATTAAACCTAAATAGCAGAATATTCTAGTACATTTATTTCGCCACAAAAGCACGTTTGTATATATATATATATATATATATATATATATATATATATATATATATATATATATATATATATATATATATATATATATATATGTATATATAAATACATATATATATAAATATATATATATATATATATATATATATATATATATATATATATATATATATATATATATATATCGGAAGAAATATAATATAAGATAATATAGGCAAGTTATCAACTATTCAAATACTCTTTTATCTTCTGGTAACATTCTAACACAAAAATCTATCATGGGATTTAAAGAAAAAATGAACAAAAACTTTTAACATGTAATATATTTGTCAATTTGTAATCACAACTCTAAATTAAAAACATTGTACAGGTGAAAACAGGAACAACATTTTCTACGGAAAGTATTCGCTATCATAGTTCTCACAGTTTGATTATAGAATCCAGTGTAATCGCTCTTTTTTCATGGCGTATGATGGGTTGGTATATCATAGGAATGTTTGTTATCTTGTCTCTATGATGGGTTGGTATATCATATATAAATATATACATCCATATATATATATATATGTAATAAGATGTAATGCATAGATTAACGAACCGTCTATGAACTGTAAACTGACCACTTCTGCACATTTTGTTAAAGACACTAGTCAGTAGTTGTTCATTTACCTGATGAACAGGGGCGGAACTACAGTCCCGCCAGACCCCGCAATGCGCGGGGGGGGGGGGGGGGGAAGGCCGTTTACGGGCCCACGGCTGACCAAAATTTTTTTTTTTAAATTTTGAATTCAATTTTTGCCTTAATATTTGGTTTGTAAAAGAAAAACAATGTAGCTGCGGTACGATTATCTTTATTTTACAGTCACTATACCACACTCTTCCGCAAAAGATAAAATCCATTACACAAACTACAGTGTAAAATATAGGCAACTCTTCAAATTTTGAATGACTTCTTTGACTTGTTGCCCCCCCCCCCTCCCTTTGATAGCTAAATAGAGGACACGTAACTGTTTGACCGATCCTCCAAAGTATACTGTGGCGGATGGGGCAGGGGATGGGGACCAAAAAGGGGGTTAAAAAATTGTCGACAAATTCTTTACATATTTAAAACAGTTATTTATAGTTGTATTTTTTAACCATCGTCAAGGCCGAGTTCTATTTCCCTACAATCAAACACACGCTGTCGCCGGCAAAATTCTTTTAAAAAAAACAACAAAGTCCATAGCACGAAAAGCCGCTACATATGAAATGGGCTTTCAATACTTTCATGATGCGCGGTTCTTATTTGCGGCATTGGTAGGGGACCCGAAATCCATTGTACATTTTTCAATGTTAATATGTGTTTGTGATAGTGGTTGAATGTGTATCCTGTACTATCTTGTATCGTACAAATAATTTTTAAAAAATAATATAATACTAGAAACTTCAGTTTTATATACGTTTACTTGTTTTTGATTTTACAAGAAATATAGTAAACTTTTAAGGCCTACACTTCAAATTATCTCCCCTGAGTAAGTTTTACAATGGGCGATGCTGACGTACATAGATCAAGGCGTTTTGTTGTCCCTTTCAAGTTTTTTCCCGAGCCGACCCCTATCCCATCCCTCTTTCTCAACCTCACAAGTATCGAGGAGATAAATGTATCGTTTATGAACTACTTCCTAACCGTACGATTCACCACTTCAGCACATTTTGTCAGACACTAGACAGCACTAAATCTAGTCAACACATATTAATTTACTTTCATAGTATTAGGCACATCTAATTCACAAAACAGGGCAGGTAAGATTATTTTTTATATAATTATTTAGAAATTAATTAGAACGTTTAGAATTAATTGAACATTATTAATAGTCATTGAGGTGGGGGTGTGTGAGGGTCTGGCTTTTTGTTAATCCCCCCCTCCCCTAAATCAGAAGGTTATCCAACGTGTGACCTGGCCACATACAGTTGTACATGTGAAAAACATTTTTCTCTCTAATATTATTATGCATTACTGCATCATTCACCCAATCGCCATGAAAACTTGGGAAGCTGTTGAGTACAGCCCCGCAAAGGTTTCTGTCATAGGCCTAACATTTGTACATATTTGAGTGGGGACTCCTAACGGAAATATGTGATTTAGCGCCCCGTGATCCTGCATAAGCGGATGAGGTTACTACTTGAATACAACCGGCGTCAGTGTCATCCTGAGCGCATCACATATGAGCAAGTTGGCCCCCACAGACAGTCGTTTAAAAGTTCCCACAACACGAGGAATAAGTCTCGCTACAACACTCGATGACTAAATCTAATTAGGTGTCGCACCAATGTTTCTTCCAGGGTAGACTGTTTTCGGGGGAGGGGAGGGGGGAGCTCTGCCGGAAGAAACAATGTGTCACACCCATCACCCGTGCAGTAATGTAACCGGTAGCTCCAAGAGCCCCGTGACTCCCCTGACACCTGGGCCGTCGCAGAGGGATTTACAGCATGCCTTGGCGTGTCTAGTTGGTAGTGTGGACAAACCCGCGCCCTAAGATCCAAGAAATGAACTGCCGACATTGTTAACATTTAATTCAACTTCTGGAAAACAGGGCACACGGTTAGTCACGTTTTGATGAAAGCCTCAGTTTGGTGTGTTGGACTAGATTTAGAAAGGGGCCAGCTCGTGTGTTGGAAAACCTCTGATTTATTCGTGTACCAGATGGAATTTTTTTTAAATTGAGAGCGAACCTTGTTTTATATATATATATATATATATATATATATATATATATATATATATATATATATATATATATATATATATATATATATATATATATATATATATATATATATATATATATATATATATATATATATATATATATATATATATATATATATATATATATACATATATGGGGGGCCCAAAAATTTTTTTTGCGGGGTGGCCCATTTTTTCTAGTTCCGCCACTGACCAGTAGCCAGGGTTGTTAGCGTCAGGGGGGATAATTTGTTAGGTCACATGTTCTGAGCTCATTGTCCCATGGGAACAGCTAGGGGGTTAAGACAGGGGTATAAATACAGGCAGGTTAGTTAGTCTCGCTCTCTCTCGCACAAGCGCTCTCGACGTTAGCGGAATAGGGGAAGCCTCGCTCAGCAGAACAGACATTCAGCAAATTAATAAAGAGTACAAAATAAGAAGTTCTCCTGTTCCGTTGATTACTTCACTGTAGCTGACTCGGGTAGAATAATTAAATACCCCTAGACAACGACGGCCTTATTGGCTAGTGCCCGAGCCAGTGTCAGCAAGGGGTCATCCATTTATGACGTCCACACGCGGGGGGGGGGGGGGGTCCGAAAAAAACTGACTTTTGTGGACGCATATGGACTTGTATAAGGAAAAATAGTGGATTTTTGTGGACGAGGGGGGGGGGGGTCCGAAATCGGAAAAAAATTGTGGACGTCATAAATGGATGACCCCCAACGTATTCGGCCGGCGACTAAGCAACCGGACGGCAACAACGTAGTCCGGTCCGCAACAGCTTTCTAGTTTCGTTCAGAATTTTAAAAAATCAATAGATAAATTTCAAGTATTACTTTTGTTGTTGCTGTAAAATTCTGTAGAATTTCATAAGAAAATTTTTGGTTGGCGTAGGAAGTCCAACATTAGAACAATAATTTTCTACCCTACAATGTTTTGTGTGGTTGTGTACAGGTTAGGAATCAACAAAACTGAATATATTTTTCAGGGACCATTTACATTTTTTAGTTTTAGTAAAATATTTTGATCTGATACATTTTTGTTACTAACATAAGCTACTCTGAAGAACTTCTGAACTATTTTTATTAAACAACATATTTAGCACAGTAATTTGTTGAAAATTATTTTTTCTGCCATTTGTTATTTTCAACTAAATAATAGAGGTTTGAACAATGTGTCCCTACTTTGTTCAACTGTAAATCAGCAATTTTTTTTCTTGTTATTCATATCAACTTGATTTATTTTTGTACTCTCAATCATGTTATTAAATATTGTGCTGCATATCTTGTTCTGTTTTGCTCATTGCCAAATCATGTTACTTTTTATCTTCTTCGCTAGAGAATTTTTCCCCTTTCATACACTAGACTCTAGAGGAATGTACAAAAACTTAAAATTGTCTGTGACTTTAAATATCACTCAAGACTATCCTTAGTCAGGATACTGACCACAGTAAAAGTTTACCATTAAAATTTATTCACCTCAGATACTTGAGTCATACAACTAGCATGAATAGTTGATATGGCTGAGAACTAGAACCCAATTAAAGACTATGCAAAAACAAAAAGTGACCATTAATTGTACATTTTTTATTTAATGATTCTTACATATAAAGTAATTACCATAATTATGTCAAGTACTGGTCATTTGTTTAAATACAAGCTATAGTTTGTGTTTTAGAAAAGGGTAAGGAAATCAAATAAATGCACATTTTATAAGTAAGGGGTGAGCAATGCTGAGTATAGAACTAGCAGAGTTAAGCTTAGGAAGAAAAATAAGTCATTACAGAAGCAAATAGTTTTAAAATAATTAAGAATTTAATAATCAACTTTACTAGACAGTTACAAACTGCTTGAGGAGTTTCTTGTAATACTTATATTTATATATCACTATGTAGTAATTAGGTTAAATACATTTTATAAAGCAACTTGAAAAGGTGAATAAATAAATGCATAATTTAAATACATCCCTAAAATTAAAGCTTTATAACTCAGGTAGTAGTAACATTCATATGGCCTTATGAATCACATTGCATAAACATTTCTGAAGTCATTTTGTGAGAAACTGATGGAAGGTCCATAACAAACATGTCAAAATATGTGGTTATGGTGCAAAATTAATAACTTTTGTTGATGTTGGAGTTCCAGTTCTTTCTAAGCTTAGGTAAACAACATAACTAAATTATTGGGGCATAGAGGTAGCTGACAAATGTTCTTAGCCACCTTAATAAAAATATAGCAACTACCAAAGTAACAAAAAAATTTATTGATCACCTTTTTCTAGTTAAATATTTTTTAAAAAGTCACTTCCCTATAATTTAAAACTCCAGTTGTTTGGATGAGATGATAATAGTTCTGATAGATATTACCAGTAATATGAGCATTTAAAATTGTATTAAATAGTTAGGACATTTTTTCAATGCTGTAAATTTATCAGTATAGTTAGGTTCATCACAGCATTAGGCTATTATTTTCTTGTAAATTTCTGGTCATGTTATTTGTTACATAAAAGGTAAAATTAAACAATCCTAAAGCTCATAATGCCACACATAATAGTAAGATTTTTTTATCATGAACATAGCTGTAATTATGTATAGAAATACTTGTCAAGTATATAAATCAACATTTAAATCATATAATTACAGACAACATATATAATTTGAAATCAATTTTGCATTACCTTTTTTCATAAATACCAAACAAGTACATGTCAAATATATTACAGATGCATAACTATTTCATTAACAAATTCTAAATAATAAAAATATAATGTAGATAGTAATTACAATGTAAGAAAATAGAATCCATAACATTTGTATCTAACCCCTTGTCTACTGAAATAAGTCAACAGAACAGCTTGTTTTAATAATTATGCTCAAGAAACAAGTCACTAAGTGATTAAAAGACATGTCCAGATAACAGTTGGGAAAATTATATACAGCGAAAAATATTTATACTGATCATAAAATAAACATAACAGAAATAATTTTCCCTTAATAAAATACTGTTTGTGTGAATTGAAATTTACTTGGACAACTAAAGAAATGTTGAGCTGTTATTAAAATTGTATGAATTTTAGGCAACAATGTATTTAAAATTAAATTTAAAAATGAATACTAATTTAATAAATAAATAAATGGTTAACCCACCAATAATTTAACAGTGTTAGATTTACTTGTATTGGCTTTATAAATAAAAGATTTATAGAATTTAGGAGGATAAAATAGTAAAAAAAAAAGTAGTTTAATTTGGTTTTGAAAACATTTTTCCAACATTAATGCAACAAATTCCACAAAATACTGTGGTTAAATAAATGTGGTGATCCCTCCCCCCCCCACCCCCCCCCCCCCCCCCCACCGACTCAGTTTTATAAAAAAATTTATTCTTGAGTTAATTTTAATTTAATCCCTGCAGTTCGATATTGAGTGAGACTGATATTACACACAGTAAGGGAAAAAACTGCATTCTTACCTGAGTAAAAGTTAAATTTACTTTAAAAAATCATAATCAAGTCAGCTATAACCATTAGTTCTACAATTTTTTTCTCACACAGTAAATTAATAGTAATAACATAAAAATTAAACTGCGCATAAGAAATTAGTAAGCTAAATACAATAAACGTGATCAATAAGGACTCTAAAGTGACATCACACAACCTGAAAAAGTGGGGTGAAGTGGCTCTCGCTACAGCACTAATTATGGGACTATAGGGTTTAGGAAATTTTGTGTATTTAAAAGCAAAGAAAAAAACAAAACATGATAACTTTAGTTTATCTTGTTTGGATTGGAGGGGGGTGTGATTGAATTTTGAATATTTCAAGGGAAAAACTTGGCGTGGGAACCATTGAGTGAAGAAGATTAGAATAAAAATATTATCTGGATTGTGTGATGTCATTTATGGTGACCCCTAAACACCCATGCACCACTTTAAATATTTGGTCTCTAGGCATCCATCACAAAAGTTTTATACTGCTGCACTGTCACAGGTCATCCAATTACAGACCTGGCGTTGCTGTGCTGTTGTTGAGCAGAGGAAGGGAGTGGACAATATAGTAGTCATGAAAGTAGGCCAAAATGGCCACTGGCTGACCAAGGATGAGAGACAACCACATGGTGATGTTGCCTCGGACAAACTTAGATGTCAAGTATGCTGTAGGAACCTGGGGTAGGATCATTTTATGGCTTAGTAAATATCTAGCAGCGACACAGATAACTTTAATGGTTAGTAAATACTTCTAAATGTTAATATATTTCAAATTATAAAAATTTGAAACCTATAAAATCAGCCTAAAGTTAAGCCGGGATTATTGCTATGAAATATAACATATGTAAAATTTAGTTGCTTTAAAAGTGATAATCTAAATTCATTTGCTGATTTAAACAAGATTTATCAACATGAAGTGTAATTGGATAATCCAAGCACAATTAATATAAAATAAAAAGAATCAGACCTGCATCAACATTCCCATAAAGCCCAGGTTTTAAACACCCTAAGGGGTACACTGATTAGATACTGTAGTAGGGAAAATTTTAAACAGGTTAATATGGAATAGAATATTTAAATAAATTAATTGCACACAATTGCATTTAATTTACAAGAAAATATTATTGTACTAAGCAAAACTCCCCACAAGCTTAAACAGTTACCCTACCAATATTTAATGTTTTAAAATAAAAGCAACACCTCACCTCGTGAAAAAATGCTGACAGTAAAAAAACAAAGCATGAGGCAGTGAACCTAGAACATCCAGTGCTCAGCAAGGGCTTGTACACATGTCTGAGGATTAAACCATGACGGATTTAAAACTAGCATATAATTTAATTAAAGGTAACCGTAACCTTATTCTTAAGTTAACTATTGAGCTAAAGACGTTTTTAAACAAATCTAGTGAAGAATCTGAAGAAACTAGCTGGCTGTACCTAGTAGCAAATCTGTGAACAGGGATGTTCCAGTGCTGCCAGTACTCAGACACAGTCTCTGCGTTCCTGGAAATTAAAAACTTCTCAATAACAAAAAACAAATATACAAGAAAATGTGTTGCAGATATGAATTCCAAGATTTATTTTTTTAATATAGGGGTAGGGGTCAATCATAAAAAAAAAAAATCACACACCTAGCGGGAAAGAGCTCAAGAAATATAAAATATTTTTCAAATAAAAATGACTGAAAACATGATAATTTATACTAGAATTATGGCTATTGTTTTGATTGGTGGAACTTTATATTGTCATGGAAGGTGGGGTAAAGTCTATAACATCATTTATGGATCATCCCATATAAAACTAAAAACATTATTTTGCTAACAACAAGATTTTAGATTATGCATTTAATTAAATTTAATATATAGAGATATTACTACCTAGAACTTCAAAAAATACAAAAGGTTATATCCAAGATAATGTAAAGCAATGACAGATGAATAATGTGATTTAAGAGTGAGCCTACCACCAGTCTTTGTAGAAAACTCTGTCTCCAAACCTCAGCAGCTCAGCTACACCATTTAAAGTGGAGTGAAAGAACCAGTAGAAAAATACTAGCCAGATCAAATGGTTTGGTATCTGGTAAAACAAAAATTTAAGTCACTGAAAAAAATGCATATTTTTGAAAAGAAAGTATGAAACCAGAACAAATAATCCGGGAGTGATCTCCCCTAAACTTTCTCGAATATTCTTATATAAAACAACAGGGGATGGGAACTCGGGTTATAGACATGATTTTTAATCCATTTTAAATACTTAAACTTTTAAAAATAGAATAAAATCTCGTAGACAAAAGAATTGCACACCAAGTGAACGCTAAATAAAAAAGTGCATAATAGTGCGCAATATTATTAGTACTTTAAAAATTTACATTCGTTTTTTGAGAAATCGCAAGTAGCGTAAATTACTACTTCCGGTCAACGGAAATTACTCAAAATTTAACAGAAGGTAGAGAATTAGATCTTTTACTTACATGTGAAATTTCATTTATCTATATGAAATAGTACTCAAGTTATAGGCTTTTGAAAAATTCAAAGTAGAAAAAGTACCACTTCCGGTTATCGGAAATCGCTCAAAAGTTGATACAGATCTACGATTTTGATAAAATACTTATATATGAAATTTCATCAACCTAGCTGTAATGGTACTCAAGTAATCGTGTTTACACACAGACAGACACACACACTATGATAAAAACTCATTGACTTGGGGTAGTTTATCAGTTTAACAAAAAAATTCATCTTTACAACATAATTATTTTTTTTAAAATTGGTTAATATTTCTGATAAAATACAGCATTAACCAGGTTAATAGAAATTTAATTTTCATGTTTCATTACTCCCATTCATAATTCTCATCTAGAGAGGTGGTAAAAGAAAAAAAAAAGTTAAAATTTGATTCTTAAACAAAAGTACATCTACGCCAATATCTAAATATAAAAATCTTTACTACACAATAAAAATTAATACATATTATTCTACACCAATATCTAGATTTATAAGGATGTCCTTAACCCTTTGGGCCAGACAGGCCGGAAAACCTGCTTTAACATTAGGCATATATGTCCGAAAAGCCGCTTTCCGGCCCGACGATCTAGCATCATCAGTAATAGTCCTAATGACTGGATGCAAACTTTTGTTGTACAAATAATGCCCCCAAAATGAAAAACTGAGCCACAGCCATCGGCTATGTTTGTTTTATATACAATATACATCGTTATGTTCAGACATTGTAAAATAAAAAATAAAGAATTTCTGAATCTTGCTAAATTGTTGTTTGATACTGTGCCTTGATAAAATACTTGATATTGAATGTGGTTTGATTATCTCAAATTCAAACGGTTCAAAAGTTATAGGCTATAGGCAAAGTTAGACCTACACATTTTTATAATGTATAGGGTAAAGGAGGGCGTTAAGAGCCACACTTTTTAGCACCTGTACATTTTTAAAGATTTCTACTAATCTAAGATTTTTTTTAGTATTGAAAATATGGCAAAATTATTCTAACATATCTTACACAATATAAAAATAATAACAGTCTATTAAATATACTTTAAATGGGTTTAATTGAACATTTATTGTCATACCCCCAAAATCAGCATTTGGGGTATAAAGAGCCGGGCAATGGGGCAATAAGTATTATCAAATTATCTCCTAGTTTAGACTAACTCCACAATAAGAATAATTAATTTCTAACCCCAAAATAGTTAATGCTGTGTGCACACACTTTAACTGATACTAGCTATCACTGGGCCCCAATGGGCCCAGTCTACAATTGATACAATTGCAGGTGTACATGGGGCCTAAAGTCTAGTAGTTTACAGTAGGCACATTAGTATGCCTAGTGTGTAGCTAGTATACTAGTGTGTAGCTGTCCAGAGTTAACATTCTTGTATGTAAAAAGGGGTGGTACTAACTTATCTGCCTTAATGCTTTCCCCTGATAAGCCATGTGTGCTATACATTACATAACATGACATGGAGGTGAGAAATTGTGAGGGGAGAGCAGTGGTACTGATTCCTCTTTGGTCTCCATCCTGCTAGGCCATGAAGGTCATATATTACATAACATGCCACCCCAGATTGTCTGAGATCTGTAACTGTAATCCTACAAAGAGATGAAGTTTTATGGTTGGCCAGAAACTGGTGGGGGCTGGGTATTCAGAGGCGTATCCAGGTTTTCGGTGTAGGGGGAGCGGAAATAAGAAAAAAAGGCGCCGAATTTGTAATATTTTCTAATAAGTATATATATATATATATATATATATATATATATATATATATATATATATATATATATATATATATATATATATATATATATATATATATATATATATATATATATATTAGCTGTATGATATTTCTTCGATATGATGTAAAATAAATTTAAATTAGCACTCTGAAGAAATAAAAAAAAACACAATGTAGGCCGATGAAAAAAAAAAAGGTTTCATACTAAACAAATATATATATATATATATATATATATATATATATATATATATATATATATATATATATATATATATATATATATATATATATATATATATATATATATATATGTAATCACACTAGAACCAAAAACAATAAACGGCATAATCTGTTTGGTAGTCCTTGTAAAAAAAATGCATAATAATTCCTGGGACATCTATTAAGACTAGCGAAAAGGGGAAATAATCAATACCTTAATATAAATATGTATATGTCTACATATTTTATCATAAATATCAAAACAAATCAATAACTACTTAAGAATCTAATAAAGTAGTTTAACACTATTCGTTTTTACAAAAATATTTTATCTACAATCAGAATTAAATATATTGTCATCATAAATGCTAAACTTTTACAGCATAATGAAAGTTTTTTAAATCAGAGTTGGTATAAAACCCAGCTTTTAAATATAGAAGTAAAAGATTCGGAATAATAGCCTGCGTATAACTAAAATATCGGTCTTACATTTCAGATCATGCACTTTCTAAGTAGCCACTGACTTTTAGTGTACTTTAAAGATAATTTTTTACTTTCTCGTATATACGAAGTATAGAGAAAGTATTGTAATCGTGCAAAAAAAAAAATCGAGATTTTTACAGTTCTCGACGTTTTACACCTCACTGATACGGAAAAACATAATTTTGCAATCTTGTCCGTATGTCTGTGTGTGTGTGTGTCTGTGTGTGTGTCTGTCCGTGTGTAAACACGATAACTTGAGTACCGTTACAGCTAGGTTGATGAAATTTCATATATAAGTATTATATCAAAATCGTAGATCCGTATCAACTTTTGAGCGATTTCCGACAACCGGAAGTGGTACTTTTCCTACTTTGAATTTTTCAAAAGCCTATAACTTGAGTACTATTTCAGATAGATAAATGAAATTTCACATGTAAGTAAAAGATCTAATTCTCTACCTTCTGTTAAATTTTGAGTAATTTCCGTTGACTGGAAGTAGTAATTTACGCTACTTCCGATTTCTCAAAAAACTAATGTAAATTTTTAAAGTACTAATAATATTGCGCACTATTATACGCGTTTTTATTCGGCGTTTGCTTGGTGCGCAATGTTTTTTTTTATGAGATTCTATTCTATTTTTAAAAGTTTAAGTATTTAAAATGGATTAAAAATCATAGCTATATCCCCAGTTACCATCCCCTGTTGTTTTATATAAGAATATTCGAGAAAGTTTAGGGGAGATCACTACCGGTTTATTTACATAATGAGAAGGTATGGGTTAGATCACTGTATTGCTCACATACCTTTTACTGGTAATTGCAAGAACAATATTCACAGAGATTTACGTTTCAAATGTGCCGACCAAGATAATTTTTTAACAAATACCAATGTTTAAAACTTTGAGCTTAAAAAGTTTCCAAAAAGGCGCCACTTTGCTAAAAATGGCCAGAGGGGGAGCGGCCGCTCCCCCTGCTCCCCCCCTGCGTACGCTACTGCATGGGGGCAAGAAATTGTAAGTTAGTGAAAATGAATTCCAAACATGCCAAAACGGCAAGTAAGAATACAACTCCCCTTTACAAAATCTTTAGCATTGGAAAGTATTAATAGCACGCACAATAACAAATATGGACGAAAAATTTGAGGAACATGCTACTTCTTCGAGTAATTCAAAAGCCAATAAACAAAAAGATAATAAAGACAAACCCGGAATAATATATTTAAGCACAGTTCCAGAATATATGAGCGTTCAAAAGTTAAGAAATGTATTTGGAGAGTTTGGTGAAGTTAACAGAACATTTTTTCAACCCGTGGGTAAGACGTTTTTTTTTTCGTCTTCATCTTCAATCTTCATCATAAGTTAAATAATTATAAATAATGACTAATGACATAATAATCAATCAAAGTCAAAGCCATTCAAAAAGGCTAAGGCATACGGCTCAAACAAACAGGATACGCGGAGTAGAATCTAGATCTATCTATTCTACTATTACTATTTACGGTAATCTATCGTTTTGGGTACGTAAAATCGCCCGCGGCTATTAATGTACGAAAACGTTACCTCATTGTCAAGGCTGTAATAGAAGTATATAGATCTAGTATAAGTATATAGTATATAGTATATTGTGATATGTTTGTGTCAAATATTATAGATAAATGAATAATAAACCTAAATCGATGGCTAAATATCAATATAGGCCAGAAATTAACTTTAAACAGCAGTGTCTGCAAGCAAGATATTAATATAAACAGCAGCCATTTGTAAAATAGAGTGACTTCTGCCTGAATCTCGCGCTATAAGTCTATAAAAATAAAACTTTAACAAGATGGCTGCTATAGTAAATGAGCATGGTTGCATCTGTTGGAAACATCACTGGTGTTCATTTATTACTGAAAAGTTTTAATTCAATTGTTTAAAAACAGGTACATAAATGAAACAAAGAAACATTTTTGTATTTTTCAAAACATAAATCCTCCTCAAAATGTGAAATAATTATTAAAATGTAAGGAGTCACCTGTTTTTCACATTACTAGTCGCGGGTGATTTTGGGTACCCAAAATGATAGATTACCCTATTTACTGATGATTTTATTTTTGCAGCTGAATCTTTCTAAATTATCTAAAATATTCTAAATTTAGTAAATAATAGTTTATAATAGGCCTGGCTAGGGCCTAAATAATTATTAATTAAAAAATAATATTGTTAGTTACTAGTAGTAGTTAGGCTATTAAAGTTAGGTAGGCTAACATGCAAAAAATCAGATGTTTTAGTTTTACAACTCCCTGAGCCTGAGTCTGAAAAGCTTATTTTTCAATATTGTCATATGAGCCTACTTGGTTTAGTCCAGGGAAAAGCTAAAGTGACATCATTAATAATTTTGATAGCAATGTTTATGCTACGACAAATGCTATCTTATCTATTATCAAAACTAACCTGAACTCACAGTGACCCCTCGACAAAGATGGAGTTTTTCTCCTTGGTGGATCTGAGGATCAAGATCTCTAGATCTAGTCTAGACCAGATTGTTTGTTTTTATTAAATTATTTCACTTAACTAGAATCATGGAATCATCTAAAAAATAAGGAGTGTTAGATTAGGCCTACTGTAAGTTAACATAATGTGGTATATCTACTACTATTGTGGCTTGCTAACCCTAAACAAATACTAATTTGTTCTACCAGGGCCGTAATCATAATTTTTTACTTTAAAACTAAACCTGAGATTATACAATACTAACACTCTTATTTTTGGAAGTCTATTCTCAGAAATTCTCTGACATCAGTAAATATTTTAAACTATTAGTAGTATTAGGGCTAGGCTATCAATTTATTAATTATAGACTTCCCAGTTAGAGTTCTATAATAAAGCATGTTTGAGAATCATTTTTGAGGAAGATACACTTTTCAAATTGATTTTAAATCAGCTTCTGTGAAACTATTCTTGAAAATCCATTTTCATTCATTAAAAAATTAAAAAGAAAACATAATTTTAAAATTACTTATTTTTATTAGATAAGTAGATCTATATTTAAGTATATTTCTTTGTAGTCTTGCATAAGAATAATGAGATTCAGCAAGACAAAGTTTTCATTCATCTTAGTGAGAGATTTCCCCCCCCCCCCCCTCTTCTTTATGGACATTGTTTTCATTTAGGTTTAT
Organism: Physella acuta; assembly: GCF_028476545.2. Taxonomy (NCBI): domain Eukaryota; kingdom Metazoa; phylum Mollusca; class Gastropoda; family Physidae; genus Physella; species Physella acuta. The sequence continues at coordinate 250,899 of NW_026732324.1, forward strand.
ATCTAAAAGTGTATAATAGAAATATTTTTATTTTATTTGTGCAAAGTTTGTTAAAAAGTTTAAGATAGTGGCTGAATAACATTAAAAGTTTTTTTTTTTCCTCAGAGAAAAGCTACTCTTATAAGAAAGGCCTGCTGTTTACTGAAGGATGGGTAGAATTCTCAAAGAAGAGTGTAGCCAAATATGTGGCTCTGGCTTTGAACAATACACAAGTTGGTGGCAAAAAAAGGAATCCTTGGTTTAATTGCATATGGAATATAAAGTATTTGCCTAAATTTACTTGGACTGATGTAAATGCAGACAGGGAATTAAAAAGGGCAACATATGAAAGCAGAATCAGGGCAGACATTTCTCAGGTGAAAAAACAGACAAACTTTTATGTAAACAGTTATGAAAAGTCAAAGACATTAAGTGAGATCAAGAAACGTAAAGAGAAAAAGGGAGAAGTATTTGAGAAGAGAGCAATTGCAGACGGGGTACGGCAGAGGTTAACAGATGAGGAGATTTTGGCACAGAAAAAAGGAGTGAAGCGAAAATCTGATGACACATCATCTGGGAACAAAGGAAAACAACAAAGGAAAACATTTGGTGGTAGTGATGAAAATGAAAGCAGATCTTTTGTAATGAGTCATATATTTGGTTCCAGTAAATACATTTATATACAAACTTTGTATGCTTTTATGATAGGTTGTAAGGTGTTAATTTATGCTTTAGGATTTTTTTTAAGAAAGAAGAGAAGAATAAATTTTAAAAAAGGTATTTTTTTGGATCTGTCACTAGTTGAGATAAGTAGAGTTCATATTTTTTTCTCACTATATAGGAAGTACTACCATTACATTAACTGCATCAAGGAGCTGCATTGGAAGCTTTTTTTCTTAAATCTTAAACAATCTCAATGTTAGCGCAAAGGCAGTATATAAATAAACTTCCAACACATAAGTTATAAAACTAGTTAAAATTGCAATAAGATTAAATAAAATATAACGTTTAGCAAGATGGCTTATGAAGTGATTGTTTATGTTCACCAAGATCCTTTAGTACCTAGTAAAATGTAAACAGTAATTTTCTTTTCTTAAAAGGTACATCCTTTTTCTATGAAGCTTTATAAATTAAGTCTTAATTTAATTGATTACAGCTATTAGTTATTTGTGAAGCTTCATTCATTTACAAAATTATCAACAGCAACAAATTGACGACTAAACATTAAGTTCTACAAACAGCCCCAGAAAGATTAGCCTACATGGAAAATTATAATAAAATAAATACTTTAATAATTTACTTTTAACTGAATAAATATTTAAGTAAGCCAAGTTTTCTTTCAAACCTGATAGTCTATGGGGCAAGTTAAGTAGAGTTCACCTGTTTTATTGACCTAGGCATATGAACGGATAGTGTAGTCAGCACTATGCTAAGTCACCTTACTTTCCCTAACGTGAGTTAAGTACCCCTCAGAGTTGGGTGGACTCAGTGATGTTCTACTGATGATCCTGGAATCTAACTTGAGGCTTTGATAATTTTCTAAATTTTAAGATCAAAACATCTGGGGCATTACCAACTAGGGGACAGCGTGGCCTAACGGTTGAGCTCACTTCACTTGTCCCATATATCATTTATGACATACACCATGTAAATAGTCATTTCTACCTGATTTATTATCTACAGTTAGTTTCTCTATATTAGGCGTAAAGGTAAAGGGATCTTGCAAACATCATTTACTAGACTGAATGTACAGCATTTTCAAAATAATTTAGCAGGTAAACAAGACCTGCATGTTGAAATGCGGCCTCATCCTTACAAACCCTCTTTGACGGGGGCGGGGGGTGCAGGCCGCACCGGGTGACACCAAGATGAAAAATTCCAAAATATATAGAAGAAAAATGCTATTTGCAGAGTTTAAAAGTCTGATAACTACTCATTGACCATCTCGACAATGCATACACACACACACATATATATATATATATACTTTTTTTTCTTTGGTGTGGGAGGGGGTGACACCATGACGTGCCGTACCATGTGCCACACGACATAGCGAGGCCACTGCTCTTTGATACATTACATTTGACACACTGTAACTAAATGTAGTACATAATCCTTATTATTATGCAGCGGTATCATTTTGAGAGGCACTAGGAACGCTAGCAAAGGACGTAGCTAGGCTTTTGGGGTTGCTAGGGGGAGCGGCGTGTGCATTGAAAGATGCCTATAGTATATATTACATGGTGACCGGCAAAACAGCCATACAATGTTCACGCTGGACTGACATTTCCAGGCACGGTACATCACATTATCAGGACAGGAGACATGGCGATGGAGCGACAAGAAATACAAAAAATGAACCTTGAATATACATCAGTTAGAAATACTGGTGTTGTTTATGCTTTTATTTTTAACATATGTTACCTGTTAGGTGACACTACAGTGTTTTCCTGGTTCCCGGCGTTTTATTTAAAGGTTAAGATACCCTAGGTTGTTTTTTTTATGTAGCCTGGTGTTAACACGTTTTTAAAAAGTTTGCAGGTTTCTTGTTTTTCTTTTCGTGTGCTTTTTATCCTCTAACATAGATCAGACTTGTGAGAAGTTTTAAAGAAATTATTATACTATTAACTGTTTCTTTGGAGGATTACAGACACCCCCCCCCCCCCCCTCCACAACAATATTTAAAAAAAAAAAATTTATACAGAAAATATGCTCTTTAACTGGTGTCAGCCCGCCCTCCCAGAGAAAATACTTGTCTGAAAGAAACATGTATAACTCGCCCTCCCAGAGAAAATACTTGTCTGAAAGAAACATGTATAACTCGCCCTCCCAGAGAAAATACTTGTCTGAAAGAAACATGTATAACTCGTTTAGAGTATGTTTGGTCTTTATTCAACTAAAAGCATCACACAATCCTTACAATGTATGCATATGGATTTTTATAATGGAATTCTTAAAATCATATCTTAAAGGATAAGCCTTGAAATCTGACACCCCATTTCAAGTTACATTAAGAAAAAAAAATGTGTATTTGTCTAAAAGATCTATTCCAGCAAGCACAGCTAAACTTAGCTACTTGTGCTGCAGGATATATTGTTACACAGAAAGAAAGCAACCCACAACTTGCTGTTAGCCTCAATGATTCATTCAAGTAGGCAAGACTTTACTGAACCCTAGTTTTTATATTCCTATTTGCCACAATGATTCATTCAAGTTGGTATAAACATCACGTCATATTTATTTAGAGTAAAAGAAACCAGATACTAAAGTCTAATCCAAACAGCAACTAAATATGACACTTTAGCTCATTTATCATGTGACACAACCCGCACCATCACAATACCTCACCTCACCATCACAATACCTCACCTCACCACTGCTATACCTCCTCTCATCTCACCAATACCTCCTCTCTTGGATTTAAAAAGTAGCTTTACCATAGCTGTTTACAATATTCAGCACAGAATAAAATTGGACAAACAAGTCATATAGAAATTTTCAGCATTTAACTACAAATAGAACAGGATGGGCTAGGCTTGACTGGGAAACTTTTTGGTCCCTTGTAAGAAGAATGAATTTATCTAGTTCTTTTTAACATCTAGTTTGTTATTTTCTAGAAGTTCTATTTAACTGTACATTTACCCTAAGATAATAAAGAAAGTGTAAACAATGCAAAATGTTTGAACCCAACTTCTGAATTATATATTTTATTTGGTGTTCACATTCCTTGCCTCCAACAAAAGCAAATTGCTATTAAGACCATACTGGAACACTGTTTTTGTTACATTTGTGAATCTATTTAAACTGTGAGAGAAGTAGAAGTGCCCTACCTCCAGTATGGTGTGTAGTAACTCCAGAACAGGGTTGAGGAACTCAGTTTTAAACCTGTCCACATCATCGCCGTAGTTGTTGTTGAGGACCTCCCACGCTTGTCTCACCACTGCTGGTGTTGCTCGCCCGTACAGGGCCCCTAACGTTGAAGACAACACCTCGTCAATGTCCTCCACTGTGTTGTCCTGCGGAGAAATCACAACCCATCAAATTTTATTTTCACATATTTTAAATATCTATAAATTAAAAAAAGGTATTACCATTTTTACAAGAAAGTGTACACAGCTTAAAGCAATTACAACTTTACACTTGAAAGCATCACTGGCCTTGACATCTGTTTTAATGTTCAGATTTGAACTTTGAAGCTGTACAGTTTTAAGATCAATACTTGTAGACCCAACTTTAACATATAACCAAGGTCTTGCTTTGAACTGTATCTCACCAAATGTTCTGTGTCCATTACGCCTACAGCTTATGGTAACATGTGGCTCAGTATCCAGCTACATGGTATTCATTTCTCTCAGCTATTGAGTCACTAGTTTTGTAACAGATGCTAAAACATTATTAGGTCAACTGTAATTTAAATACCATAGGGGGTGGGAAAACAATGCAGAACAAAAACATCTAATCAAAGTAGGCCTATTACAAGAAAAATTACAATAGTTCTAAATTGACTTAGAGAAAAAAAATGGTACTTTTCTTTTACACCTGAAATAGAGATGATTCTTGTTCTTAATTATTAATTAGTGTTTTTTTATCACTAATTTAATGTAAGTTTGTTGTTTTCTTTTTTGTTAGATTTGATTAGACATAAATTGTGTTGATCTCTATATCTAGCTAGATTCTAGAATTATTATAAATATTTAGATCTAATGTAAATTTTTACTCCTGCATATACTCAGATAAATATTTAAAATGTTTCATCTAAAATTCTAAATTAGATCTAGATTATACTATAGAATCTAATATAGATTCTATAGGCAGTGGCGTAGCGAGGTCGCGTGTCACTCGGTGAGGCACTTAATGGTGTCACCCCCCCAGAGGCGTAGCGACCCTTCCCGGGGACAAACTTTCAAGTTTTCGATTTGCACCTCCCCTCAAACTTTCGATTTGCACCCCCCCTCAAGTTTTCGATTTGCACACACCCCCCCCCCCCCCTCAAACTTTTGATTTGCACCCCCCTCAAGTTTTTCTTATATTTTGCTATTTTTTGCCTTAGTGTCACCCCCCTAAATGGTGTCACCCGGTGCGGTCCGCACCCCCGCCCCCCCCCCCCCCTTGCTACGCCCCTGTCTATAGGCCTATCTAATTTAAATTTAGATTTACAGTTAATTTTGGAGTGTATAAAATAGCCGAATTAAATAGATCTAATACTAATAGAATAGATATCTAGTAGATCTAGATTCTAGATCTAATAATAGTCACATTCTAGATTCTAATTCTAGATCTAGACTAGATAATAGATTAATAGATGATCTATTCTATGCCTCTTAGACTAGGTTAGAGTACTCTTAGACTAGTCTTAGACACTACAGATTTTTTTAAAATTATGTGTTAATAAATCAAAATCTAGATCTAGATTAAAAAGATTTGCAACAACTTCGCTCAGGTAAAAGCATTTTACGACATAAGAATGCCTTATAAAAAGTTAAAGCTTTTACTTCGAAGCCACTGCCCTGGGTTTTTCAACGGTTCAATCAGGTTCAGTGTTTTACTGTTTGCCGTTTGGTAATCTATCGTTTTGGGTACGTAAAATCGCCCGCGACTTGTAATGTGAAAAACAGGTGACTCCTTAAATTTTAATAATCAATTCACATTTTGAGGAGGATTTAGATCTAGATATGTTTTTTAAAATACAAACATGTTTCCTTGTTTCATTTATGTACCTGTTTTAAACAATTGAATTATTAAAACTGGTAAGCTATCGTTTTAGGTACGTAAAATCGCCCGCGGCTAGATCTAGTAGTGTATGAAAAAGTTACGTAATTTATGTAATGTGTGAAAATGTTGTTAAGGCTTTAATAATAGAAGTATATTGTGATATATTGTGTCAAATATTAGCGTGTATTGCGGCTTCGTAATTTCTAAGGGCAACCATTTTGGAAATGGCGCTGACTTCCCCTTTCGCTTTTTGTCCCAGGCTTCCGTCACCGCCGCGCGTGAGTCTAAAAATAGACTAACGGCTTGTTCCAACCGGCATTTTGTTGACGCTCTCTTCCCTTCGGGTTTACTTGACATATTGGAAAATATTTTGGCGGACGATATTTATTAATTTAGTTTTTCTTTCTTCGGATTATTGGAGTCAAAAATAGAGGTAATTTCAGCATTTTTTTTCTATTTGAATTAGATTCTTGTTCTTGTTAAAAGTTTGGTTGTTCGACAGAGTTTTGCAAATTTTCTTTAAATTAAGTCTGAAAACAGCTAATTTCCCACCAACAAGTCGTTTAAATGTCCCTGCAAAGTCTGAATCGATAGCTTTGTAGCCGCCATTATTTTAAAAAGATTTTTAAAATATTGTATATTTATTAAGTTTTTTAAAAATAACATTATTAAAAAAAACTATTTTACGAAAAAAAGTAATTAGGTTTAATAGTGTCATTAGGTAGATCAGATTTAGTTAGATCTAGATCTAGAATATCTAGAATCTAGACTAGATTCTAGAGTCTAACTAAACTACTAAACTAGACCTAGAATATCTAGAATCTAGATTCTAGATCTAGATCTAGTAGATCAGATCAATTCTAGATCTATAATCTATAAAATCTAGATACTCTATAATTTATTAGTATAATCTATATCATCTAGAAATCTAAATCCAAGTCTAGATCTTGTAAAATAGATCTAGAATCTAGTCTAGTCTAGATTCTTAGATCTAGATCTAGATAGATTAGATCCAGATGATCGTCAAGCTAGACTAGATGTAGATTCTATACAATACATTCTATGGTATAGTATACTATAAGCCTAATCTAGATTATTTTAAAAGATCTAGATCTCTATTAACTAGATTCTATCTAATTTTCTAGATATAGACTCTAGATTCTAGAATCTCTAATCTACTTTTTTTTTTCAGTCTGTGGTCTTGCAGCTCTTTGATTGAAATCTGAGTGAGAAATCATTCAGCCATCGGAATCACATTTAGACATTTCTGATAAGTGACAGTACTTTAAGTGATCATAATTATTTACCTAATTATTAATTATAGACTACTTTTAATTATACCTATTTAGTGTTAAGTAGCCTAATTAAATCTAGATCTAATCTAGTTCTAACTTACCTCTACTCTAAACAATAGTAACTTTTTTTTTTTACTAGACTCACAATTTTAAAAACAAATGGTTTTTTTTTTTGTGTAAAATAAACCTAGTAGGCGTAGTCTATTTATTTTAAAATAAACCTTATGCCTAGATATCTATATCTAAATTTTCCAAATGTATTTTCAGAAGTTCGAATGAGGAGATGGAGATGGCTGGGCCATGTCCTTCGCATGAGCAAAAGATGACTCCCCAACATGGCACTGGAAAACGAAAGAGAGGAAGACCACTGGGAACATGGAGGAGATAGATGGAAGAAGAAGTGCAAGCTGCTGGCAAGACCTGGCATGAACTAAAGTGGCTCGCCCAAGACAGAGTGGAATGGCAGGGATTTGTTGCTGCCCTATACTCCACAGGGAGTGATGAGGATTAAGTAAGTAATTTGTAATAGACTACTAATGTAACAGACTTTTTTCTAACACTAATTGTTTATTTTAGTATACTAAGTCATGACTTGATTCATCAACTTACAGCTATAAAATACAGTTGCACAGAACTTCCTTTATAATTCATATTTTTCTACAATAAGTAAACTAAGAAAAGATACTAAATCATTGCAGAGAAAGCAGACACAGATCCAGTGTTGGAAGAGGAAGTATTTTACATAAAAGAAAAAAAAAACAACAGATGTCAAAGCAGGTATTGGCTGGTGCAGAAACAGCATGAAAGGGTAAGTTATTGATGATTTCAAACATAAAATATGCTAAATTGCAGGTTAGGTTTCAAAGAACAACTGGACATCTTCAGCAAGAGAATTGAGAACCAAGATTGATAGTGTTAAATGGGAGATGGATTTGCTGACAATGACAGAGTATTGAAGGAGATAGATGATGCTTTAAGAGGAGAAAGGGTCAAGATCTCAGTAAAGAATGACATTGTTCAGGCAGAGAATCTCAAACTGATTGAGGAGTTTGACAGGGTCATCGACACAAATCAGTTACAGCACAAAATAGACACAGACATTCAATCTCAAATGAAGCAAATGAAGAAAAAGTTGGAAGCTATGGAACGCAGAGATACTGAAAATTCCATCTATGATGTGTTGTCTGGATCGAATGTCTCAGTAAACCATCCCCTATTTCGTGGTGTTGACAGAAGCTGAAACCCTCTTTGTCAAGAATTGTGGGTGGTAAAGACCTGGTTGGTGTCCAGCTGACTGACAAGTGGGAGCTAGATGATCAGAAAGTGCATCGCTATTATGTGAGGATTATTAACAGAGTACTAGCTAAAAAGAACAAGTCTGTTGTCTACACTGTAGGCTACTGGGCACTGGATGAGGATGAAGCTGAGGACTTTTGCCTACCTGCTGAGTCACTAATAGCTGACTTGATTAGTAGTGATTGATTTTTTATAGAATACATAAAAATTATATTGGCTATTACATTTACGCAGCAAAGCAAGTTAATTGAGTAGGTTAAAAAATAAAGGTTGGTATGTAATGACATGGTATTATTTTTTTTAATCTCTTTTTTTATATTTTACTTATGGTATTCTAATTTGATACACAGTATAGTGTAAACAAATCAAATAACTTTTTTTTTTCTTTGCAGATTTTTGTATCTTTCCTGGACTGATGACTTTCATTCAACCTGATCATTTTTTTATTTGCATCAACTAAAACTTGTTATATAAATCACTTTGTTGTACTCACACCTTAAACTTAAACCCATTATTACTTTTGTACTTTTCATTGATAATTGAAATTTATATAATTGCATCTAAATCTAATAAATAAATATTTTTGGAAAGCAAACCATTTTGATTCTTTTTATCTTTTGTTTGAATTTGAAACCAGGTCTTGTATAAGAAATTATACTGGTGGGTCTGTGAGTAACACCATGTTTGCACTTACCACATGAATACTATACATGTCTAGAAAAAAACAACAATCTCCAATGAGTAAGCCTTCATATACATGTTCTGATAAAATAAGCTTATGCTGAAGTTTTTTCTCTAGACTTGCGCAATTCACAGTGCAACAACAATTATTGGAAGTAAGCAGTCCATTAATAAATAAATATATATTTATTAGACACCAAATTACATATTGAGTATTTAGAATGAATAAATAATCATAGTGGTGAGAGATAATGGTTCCATTAATTAGTATCACTAGCTTAACAGATGAATTTTTATAACTTACTATAATGTGTTCAAGCAAGGTTAATATTGATAATCAATAGGCCTTACTATAAGAAGCAGCTGAACACCTTTGTAGAGGGTCTATATAAACTATATTATAACATTTTCACTATTTTAGACGATGGTATTGGTATGAAATTGTTGGTCATGTAGGGCCCTACACAAATGTTAAAACCTAATAATAGAAAAAAAAAATATTTTGCTACTACTAGGCCTACATGGTGGTTGTAATTCAAGTTTTCAGTAGGCCTATGCCTAATAATTTATTCAATTATTAATAGGCCTAGTTGTGTATAGTAAATAAAATTTTGATTAGTCAAACTCATAATAAAATACTACATTAACAATTTATAGTAAAATGACGAAAAGTCCGAAAATATAATTTGACGCGTATGACGTCATCAAGTTGTGTACTACCAATATCGGAGACACTTTTTTTTTTACAAGCTTTTATTTAACTCACTTCCTCGTCAGTCGTCAGTCGTCAGTCTGTCTAGACGGAAACGCAGGAGTGAAAATTCGGACAGTTCTACTTGACCGACACGATTCACAGTTGGCACGTGGGTCAAGACATGAAGACAATGCAATCTGAAACTAAATTTGACTTAATTGGATGCCTAATTGATTTTTTATGAATTAATTAAAATTTGGACCGAATTAGTAGGCATGTCTAGCCAACCACACCACACGCGTCATCAATAGCTGCGCCATCACGACCACTTAATGGCTGCGTTCAAAAACCATTGCACGCCTACTGAACGTGATATTCAGTAGGCGCGCAATGGTTTTTAGTCATGTAACTCTATTGTAGATAAAACATGTAAAGTACTGAAAAAAAATTCATAAAAAACGTTTTAATAACAAGCTTTTATGTAACGATGCACTAAAAAGTAGAAAATAAATTATAGACTACTATTTAAATAACTATAAAGAAAAGCGTGGGTGTCTTCCTTAACATTAGTAAAGGTATCCAATAGATACTAAAGTGACCCACGCTTTTCTTTATAGTTATTTAAATAGTAGTCTATAATTTATTTTCTACTTTTTAGTGCATCGTTACATAAAAGCTTGTTATTAAAACGTTTTTTATGAATTTTTTTAATGTAAGAGGAAAAATAATGGTGGCAGGTTAATCCAAATTTTTTATAAACACAAAAATTTTAAAATCGAAATAGGCTAAATAAACTTTTCCTAGACACACACAGAGTATAAAAAGTAGTTTCAGTAAAAAATTACGCGTCGATCGGTATCTTTTCCTCCCGAAACTAACGAATTTTCGGTAATCTATCGTTTTGGGTACGTAAAATCGCCCGCGACTTGTAATGTGAAAACCAGGTGACTCCTTAAATTTTAATAATTATTTCACATTTTGAGGAGGATTTATGTTTTTTAAAATAAAAAAATGTTTCCTTGTTTCATTTATGTACCTGTTTTTAAACAATTGAATTATAACTTTTCCGTAATAAATGAAGACTAGCGATGTTTCCAACAGATGCAACCATGCTCATTTACTATAGCAGCCATCTTGTTTAAGTTTTATTTTTATAAGCTTTTAGCGGGAGATTCAGGGGGAAGCCACTCTATTTTACAAATGGCTGCTGTTTATATAGCAAATCTTGCTCTCACTCACTGCTGTTTAAAGTTAATTTCTTGCCTATATTGATATATTTAGCCATTGATTTAGGTTTATTATTCATTTATCTATAATATTTGACACAAACATATGACAATATACTCCTATTAAAGCCTTGACAATGAGGTAACGTTTTCGTACATTAATAGCCGCGGGCGATTTTACGTACCCAAAACGATAGATTACCGAATTTTCAATTTTCGAAATACACGCTACAAATATTATAGATAACTGAATAATAAACCAAAATCAATGGCTAAATAATAAAAAAAAATATCACAATATACCTACTACTAGGCCAGAAATTAACTTTTAACAGCAGTGTTTGCGAGCAAGATTTGCTATATAAACAGAGGCCCTCTGTAAGTTAGAGTGGTTTCCCCTGAATGTTTAACTATAATTTTACAAAAAAAAACCTTTAAAAAGATGGCTGCTTAAGTAAATGAGCTTGGTTGCATCTGATGAATACATCGCTAGTCTTTATTTATTACTGAAAAGTTTTAATACAATTGTTTAAAAACAGGCACATTAATAAAACTTTGAAAATTTTTTGTAACTTTCAAAACATAAATCCTCCTTAAAATGTAAAATCTATATATATAAAAGCAATGTATGTGTGTGTCTGCAGGGTTCGATTTGGCACCCTAAGCTTTCCCGTGAGCGCAATGGCGCCTACGTTCGTTTTAAACAGTGCAGTAGACAATAAATAAGATGGGCCATTACAGTCGCCCACTAAATTGAATCAGATTTTATCCGCCGGCACCTTAGTAGGGTGCGATTTGGCTGCAAACAAAAATTTCAGTTTCGGCCCCCAAAGGCTCACATGGGCAGCTGAGAGCCCTGTAATACATTTTTTTTAATAATCTGAAAAAATAACAATAAAAACCCATCTCATTTAAATAGGTCATACCTCACAATATTCCTACAATAAGTGTAGTTTATCGCCTTAAGAAAAATACTAGTTTTACTTTGAGGCTGTTTACTTCTGTTTACTTATTAATTTCCAACAGTAATCTTGACATTTTTTAATATTTTGCTTTTTTTAGTAGCTTGCAGTGTGGCTGCATTTTAATCAAATGGACACTCCTAATGTAGATAATAAAGGAGTCCTTGCTTTGAAACGCTTACTTCAAAGGTTCTTTAAAAAGCTTGTAACTGGTGAGTTTATCTTTTCATAGTTCATTTTGCTGAGTAGCTCTAGAGAATTATTGAGAAATTAAAAATTGCTTGTTTAAAGTTAATGTATTGTAGCTAACAAATAAAAAATTGATTATTGTTAGCCCATAGAATTAAAATATTTTTTTTAAAACAAAATATATGAATATCAATATGCTTAGGAATATTAGATATTCAGTTTATTAATATTAATCAATGTTTTAAGTATACAAAAATACAGAAAATAGCCATTGTAAATGTATCTAATAATTGTATTTCTATTACACCAGTTTGGCATGTATTAGGTAAACTTTTAGTTAAACCAGAAAACCCCTACATTCTGTTGTTTCTGTTATTTAAGGGATACCACAACTGGAGGTTGCAGAAACTAATTGTAAAAAACAGGTAGCCTCCCTTGCCAACTTGTTGGAACAGTATGAGTCAACTGTCAAACTTGATTCAAGGGGGATGACAATTGTGACTTTGTTTCCAGATATTCAGACTTCATTACTAGTCAAAATTTCACAAGAAGTAGATGCTAAGGTCACCATACTGCAGCAACATATGTAGGCTATATTTTAATCAATTTCTATCCTTTTCTCCAACTCACACAGTGTGTTTGATTCAGTCAGGAAAAGAATAATTAGTCCATCATAGTTTTTTATCTCTTAAAATTCATTAGTAACAGTTCTAGAATTCTCTCTTCATTATCAAATCCATAATCAACTCATGTAAACAAAAATTATCGTGACTAGGAATACTATAAATTACATAATGTAAAAAGAAAGTAAAGTACCCTTACAAACCAGATAGCCCCTGTGGCAGATAAAGTAGAATTCATCAGTTTCTCTTTCATAAGTTTTTTTCTTCTCGTATAAAGGGACTATCAGGTCAGTAAGGGGACTTAACTTTTTCAAGATTGAACCGTGAGTTGTATACAGCTCAATATAAAGTCATAATGGCTACCCACCCTTGTGCCTTTGTTTGATGACACTGATTTTGTGAGAATTCTTTTTTGTTTAATGCTTGTTAATTTTTTACAGGACACCATTCAAAGAGCTTCAGGAAGGTGCTTATAAGGCTAGGACTGATGCCTTAAAACTTTGTAAAACATACAACAGCTGCCTTAATGCACATGATTTTATCATGGGGGAGCCTTCTATTCCACCTGTTGCAGCTATGTTGAATTGGCTGGACGACATTGAAAAACAGTTGCGACAGTAGTATCCTTATGCATCAAGCTATATTTATTATTAATTAATTAAACATAGCAGGTTGTAAATTTAAAAGGTATGAGTGAAATTGTTCCGTAAAAAGTGCAGAGCTTTATTTATTACCGTGGCTTTTCAAATGTAACATACGTTGTAATTCAAGAACCTACGCAAAAAGTAGACGTCTAAGGTTTTAATGCCATATTATCTGTAATTGTTTTGTCCAACCATACTTGCTTCAAAAGAATTATTTTGAAACCTGTAAAACCATTTTGCAGACTTATTGAGTTCAAAGTCACATTCTTATAGCTAAAGTACTCTGTCACTAGAATACACCATCCCAGTTATAAATAAAAGCAACAGGTTCTAAAGTGAAACCGATCTAATATGATGTGTTTCCTTTCATTCAATTAAATCAACTTATTGGATGAGGATTGATTTGGTGTATGAGATTCCAAATGCTAGTTATTTATTCCATTTGACTGTACCTTAAATAAGGCTAGGTACTGTTTTTATGTGATTGTATATTAGCAAAGGCTAGCTTTTGCTCCCATGTGATTGTTTCTTAACAAAGGCTAGCTACTGCTCCCATGTGATTGTATCTTACTGCTCCCATGTGATTGTATCTTAACAAAGGCTAGCTACTGCTCATATGTGATTGTATCTTAACAAAGGCTAGCTACTGCTCCCATGTGATTGTATCTTAACTAAGACTAGCTACTGCTCCCTTGTGATTGTATCTTAACAAAGGCTAGCTACTGCTGCCATGTGATTGTATCTTAACTAAGACTAGCTACTGCTGCCGTGTGTTCTATCTGAACAATATCCTGGATGAAGAAATCATCAATTCAAATAATCTAACCACACTGTGGACAGAGCACAGCAAACAGCTTTTCAATACAATCAAAGGTAAACTAAAAGCTTTTCAATACAATCAAAGGTAAACTAAAAGACCTGCAGCATAAGTTATTTGATTTTCAAAACTTTAAAATCTACATTTTATAGTCTTTTTTTAATCTTATGTAATGTGAATCTTTATTGACAAACATTTTAAAAAGGATGTTGACAAAGATTAAATGAAATTTTGTCTGTTTATTTATTCATTAAATGACTTGGCACTTAATTTTAATCTTGGTTTTTATATCTCAGAATGTGAAGAAAAAACAGTATTTTTTCTGGACACCAAACTATAAGTCATAGGTTGGACCAAGAGACAGCAATAGAGTTGTTCAAGTTCCAGTGCAGTTCATTCTAAAGCTTTTTCTATGCATGGTTTGTAGGCCTACGCAGTTTAGAAAAGTCTGGAAGTTAGAAAAGTGAATATCAGACTTGAAAAATTCTGGAAAATCACTAGAATTTTCGGCTGGAGTTTTTAATAGTCTGGAAAAAGGCTGGGATCTAGTATTAGAAACAAAACTTGTCCACAAAGTCCATAATTTCCGAATAGTTTCATCATTTTAATCAATTATTTTAGTTGTTAAAATTTTGGGGAAAGTGGGGTAGGCAGCCTTAGAAAAGTTATTTTCTGTCAATTTGTTGCATCATTTTATAAATTAGTCTCTAAAACATCTGTATAAAATCTGGAATTTTTTCCAAAAAGTTTGGAATTTCAATTTCAAAAAGTCATACAAACCCTGTCCATATGTTAGAAACTTAATAATGGATAAATACAATAAAAAATCTTTTGTTTTAGCCTCTAATTTGTCATCTTCTGGTACTTGCTACTTTTTAAAAAATGTTTTTACTGCTGATTCATCAACATTTTATATCCTTTTTGTGAAGTTGTGTTCAATGTAAATATACAATAAGTGTATATAATACAATTTGTTTATGTTGCAATATATTAAAAATAAAATAACAAACATAAGACATATCTTAGGATTTTTTTTTCTGTCCTTTAAATATAGCAGGATTAAGTTTTGTATTGATGTGTAAGAAAAAAACTGACCCTGGACAATAAATGGTCCATCTTTTCTCTACAAACATTCTCCTTTTAGAAAAGGGAATTAATATTTTATAATCCAAGCTGCTCTGTGTTTTATCTCCCTTTTTGGATTTTCCAACAGAAACACACATTTTGAAGACTGAACTATTCTGTAAAAATGTGGGTTAACTTCCATGAAGTTCAATACCTTTTTCCTTTTGCTGAGAAATCTCAGAGACAAATATGATTACTAAGAAATGACAGAACTATTGGTACAGAGTAATATAATAGTTTAATTAAATTTCATTCTGATTAGAATATAATTGAAAGTAATTCAGTGATTTAAAATAGAAATTTATTTTTACTGCTGTAATTGGCTTGGTTATTGTTTCACTGATTTATTTTAAACCCAGTATCAAAGCAACCGAGTTTCAGTATGTAATTTGCTAAGTTTTCTATGAGTCTCTTTTATTCTAATATTGAGAGATGTAGAACAGTGTATTGTATCAAAACAAACACAATGGACCAGTAAATGAACTATGAACTCTGCTCATAGTGAACCCTGAACTCTATGTGTCATGGGTTCAATGCACCTTGAACCTATTATCATGAACTATGTGAACCCTAGGCTGTCTGTAACTTAAGTGTTTAGATTTTATCTTTAAAAAATATACATTAAAAAGAAATATACCTGTACATTGTGAGCCTAAGTCAGACTATGTTAAGTTTAATTCAGTCAGCTTTAGGGCCACTTGTTTGCATCTGGCTTTTAGAAAACTTTAAGCCTACTCTAGCTATGGCTGCTATACCTAAAGAATGAAATATATTTCAACAAGGCACTGGTACCTCAGTCACACAAGTATTAAGTAACTTCACAGTGCAGATATTGTTTGGGTTTGCACTGATATGTTTGGAGATAGCAGAATAGAACAAATCTATAGAACAATGTGCCAAGACATCTGCGTGACTCACGGTTACAAGTAAGAACATTTGTCACGTCTTATACCTTTGGACCCCTGAGGAGCAAAGGGCTGCAAACACACCTCTCCATCAAACTCTTCTGTGAGCGGTCCTCTTTATTTGTACCATGTGAGCCTGTAGCCATTGCCTGTAGCCCTTCTCCAGGATTTCCTTGACCGGCCTACTTTCCTCTTCCTATGAGAATTCCAGTCTAATGCCTTCCTCTAGATGTTATTCTCTCCCCTTCTCAGGGTATGACCAATCCTCCACACTGACAGGCTCTAATATCCTGTCTATTGGCTGTTGTTTTGTGTGTTGCCACATGATGTTTGTTGGATATTTTGTCTGACCAACTTGTTTGAGGATCTGTCGTAGACATCTGTGTGTAAACACATGCAGCCTGTCTGTATTTCTTTTGGGTCACCCTCCAGTCTCCGAGCAATAAAGCAATACTGCCTTAAAATTTGTGTTAAAGATTCTTATCTTGCTTTGGAGTGACATAGCTGTGCCAGAGCATTTGTCATGCATTGGGGAATTTTCAAACCTTAGCATTGTGATTCAGACCCATTTTTTTAAAAATATTAAGATTGCACCAGGCACAATTTGAAGACAAACTTTATTAGTGATCTGTTGATCTGAGGGCATTGAAGATTGTCTCCCCTGGTAGAATAACTGCGAGAAATTATATTTATTTCCAATAAAATCTCTAGCGCTGTTGGTTACAGTGTAAAGAAAGTTTTAAATAATGTGGGGTTTTTGTAAATATTATTTATCTTTTACTTACAAAAACTAGCTTAGGCACAGAAGTGTATTTTAAAATATGTACATAGGTCTACATTTTGCCCATAACTGATCACGACATGCACTTTGAATGTAAAGAAAAAAATGGTTTTCAGTATTTTTATGTGTTTACATTGGTCTCGAAACCTCGACCAAAGTAAACAGCAACAAATATAACAATGAAGAAGGCAACGATGAAGGCACTGGCCATGAAGATGACAATCTGCCTTAGTTTCAGGGTCTGTAGGTTGTCGTATGGGTTTCTTCCCCTGTGTTTCTGTGGAGATGAAAGGAGAGAGAATCGTGTTTATTCAAGGGAGGTAATTCGAGATATTTTTTTGTAATTTGATGAACATGTTAAAAATAATATACAGAGCGCAGGTTTTTGCTTGTCTTTATTTTTTCCATCTTTCATTCTTATTCATTTTTAAAAAGCACTCTTATGACGTTTATTTGAAGATGACACTGTTTGCAGAGCACTCAGAACAGGCTGGTGGTCTAGTTTTTTTTTTTTTAAAGAAACGAAATTGTATTGATAAAAAGCAAACAGCTGATTACTTCCGCCCCACACACTGAAATTTCTGGGCCAAGTTTTTATGTTTACCGGACGTTTTTCCGTTTCCGGTGTCAGGATTGGATCGAAAGGTACAAAGGCTGGGGCCAGGGGAGGGTACCCTGGGTATATGAAGCCTGGGTGGGGCTGCGACACCAGCACGAGACCTTCAGGGTCGCGTAGTGCCCTTGACCTGTATGGAATCGTCGAGACCTCGTTCTCTGGTCTTCCACTGGAAATAGAGGTTTACAATTTGTGACGGAAAATAAAATGATTATTATCGATTAGCCATACTTAGGTTTGGGAAATATGAAGTAGCGAAATAAGCAATCATATATCTAGTCATAAATTAATGACATCCATAAAAAAATAACATTTTCACACCCTTCACCACACTCATACAACCACTTGGGAGTCTCCCCCCCCCCCCTTGCTTAACCGAAACGACATAGATATAACTAATCGGCGTGTAGTAGGCCAACCTATTCTTTCAACAATCTTCCTAATAAAATAAAGCTATCTAGATTTGAAAATGTATTCAAATCTAAACTAAAACTATAATTATTTAATGACCTAACTGACTCATTGTAACATTTCTCATTCATCTATTATATTCTCTTTTTTATCTCATTATGTATGATAACTATGTAACATTGTTTCTTTATTCCACATTTTTAGTGCTATGTTACTGCTATGTGTTATTGAATTGTTTTATTTGTTTAAACGGCCAATGTGAAAAAAGGCCTTTGTGCCTACAATTGTAACCGTTGTTTGAATAAATTTGAATAAATTTGAAATTTTCTTCTTCTTCGTTCTTAATTTTCAGTGATGGAAGTGATCGAGCCTTATATACCAGAAGGTTTGAACTCTACCACGCCTCAAACACAATTAAGTATATGTGTCAACTGGTTATGCGCCATTGAGGCCGATGACTCCGATTTCAGCCTGCTTTTCTTTTAAGTTTTGCTTCCATAGCCTTTGTTAAACCAAGAACAAACTACAAGGCAGAAGTTGTTTGATTTTGGAGTTGTCTCTCCTAGAAGAGTGGCTGTCCCCAGCTGACGAGCCTCATCTGCCTCGAGATCTTTTCGGTTTAGCAACTATGAGCTTTACCGACTCGACAACCAGAGTTTCTTCGGGGGGGGGGGGGGAATTTATATAATTTATATAGAAAATATATACTTTTAACAGTGTCCGCCCCCCCCCCCTCCCCGAAAATTTCAAGTGCCCCCCCCCCCCCCCCCCCCCCCGGAGAAAAAAGTCTGGAAGAAACACTGTCGACAACGCCGACCCCGGCCAACCTGTTGACATTGACAATTTATTTCAATATTTAAAAAAAGCAATTAGATCCATACGATCAGTCTGTGATGATACAATTAACGATAAGATAAAGGCTAGAATATGTTAATTAAAAAAACCCAATTACCACGATGACGCAATGGATGCGCTGTCGAAACGTCTCCTGTCACCCTTTTTACGCCCCGCCCGTAGGTCCGGCGTGGGGTCAGCGCTGTTCATGCTGGCGTCCAATAGCCCAGTCCCACTGTAGAAGTAGGTTGTGGCGAGTTCACTCTCCTGGTGGTAGTCTAAGGGAGACAAATCAATGGGTAAGTTTAACTAAACTAAGGGGAGATGAGGGTCGAGAAAAAAAAATCAAGTCTTAAGAAAATAACAAATAAACACATTAAGGATCAGTACCCCAGCAATACCTGGATTAGAGTTTTCACAGATGGCTCAGCTGAAGATGCCACAAAAAATGGCGGGGCTGGCATCCTTATTGAATGGCCAAGCGGAGAAAGCCTGGAAAAGGCAATAGCCACAGGCAGCCTATCCGACAATTTTAGGGCAGAAAAAGAAGCTTTAGAAAACGCAGCAAACCTCCTGTCAGAACACACTGAATCACCGAATAGTCAGATTGTATTTCTTACAGATGCCAAATCAGTCCTGCAATCCCTACAAAATCCAGAGTCCTATATTCGAACACTTATGACAGCACTAGAGAGGCTAAAAAATACCTGCAGCAGAATTGTGCTGCAGTGGATCCCGGGCCACTGCCAGATCTAGGGTAACGAGATCGCAGACCAGCTGGCAAAAATTGGGGGAAAGAAACCACAACCGGAAATTTCGCTACACCCAAAAGAAATAAAAAGAATAATAAAAAACAAACAAACGCAAATGTGGTCTGTCACACACCCTCACTACATTAAAGACGACGGCTATTACAATTTAACAAAACAACAATACATAATCTTTCGACTTAGAACAGGCCACAACAGACTAAATCAACACATGCACAAAAAACTGAAGGTTGGGTGTAGCGAAATGTGCCCTTGTGGCAAGGCCCCGGAAAACACGGAGCACGTACTCCAGGAATGTACTCTGTATGGCCAGGCAAGAGTCAGACACTGGCCCCAGCCCACCCCACTCAGGGAAAAATTATATGGGACACCTGACAAACTGGAGACCACAGTCCGGTTTGTCCACGAAGTTGGACTTGTTGTCTGAATCCTCCACCATATTCAAAAATTAAGAACGAAGAAGAAGAAGAAGAAGAAATCTAAGGGGAGAAAATCGAGTGAAGACAAAGCAACAAGTCGGTATACATCTAAGGGGAAATAATCCAGTGGAGACAAATCAACAATTCAGGTTAAATCTAAGCGTAGGTGATTGTGTAGTGAACTAGGCCTTCTAAGAAACGGCAATAGACCACAGACTTTTAAAAGAAAGAATTCTGAAAATATCTGAAATAGATGTAAAAGAAAAAAGTATTTTTATACGCAAAACAAAATAAACTGCCCAATACCTAATACACAAGAGACCAGCGACTGTCGTGTAATTAGTGGACACAATGGACGAAAATCTATCTGTCTTAATTGTACATGTGAAAATGGCGTCTTGTCTGTTAAAACTGATACATTTAGTTTTAAAGAAAGATTAATGGAGAAAAAGGTTAGCCACACTTTAGTAATGGGAGCTCTACAATAAATAACGTCACCATTCTTATTGATGAGGGGAAGCTTTTGGCATGTAGTATATATTTAAATACATTTTAATTTTTCCTGAATATAAATGATTTTAGTTTTCAATACAAACATGTACATTTTAGTTTGGTTGGTGCGGTGGGAAAAGGTGTGTGAGAAGTCGAGGCGGGGGGGGGGGGGGGGGGGGGGGGAGGGGGAGGGGTTTGGAGGATTGTCATATATTTAGGTATTAATGGAAGGGGAGGGTTTTTGTAACCACGCTTGACAATTCGGGTTTGAGAGTAAAACATCGCTTTAAAATGAAATGCTATTTATAGACGACCTATTACTGTTATAACAAGTCATACTGGTATGGTCATCTCTGTCTAAACAAATGGGCGTGGTCAGTGAACCGATAACCACGATAACCGTCTCACTTTATTGGGACCCACACCATTACACCAGTTATCAACGTGAATACACTTTTCTTATTTGGTATGTACGAAACTTAAAGTAGGAAAGTTTGAAATAAGTTAACGAAATGGCTGAGTGGTAACTGAACTAAACTATTCATGTTGTAAACTAAGCTAGTAATTTAAAAACCAGTGTCCAAAGAACAAGACTCTCTGTCGCCACATCTATTTACAGAAGAATAATACCGCCCATACCTTCTTCCGTATAGCCTCACCTATAGCAGAAAATGTTGGTTGAATGCATATAAGTTGTATGTACTCAACTAGTCTTTATTTTAACTATTTGTCTATTGGTTTTTCACGAACCCTACTTCATCTGCTTGATTGAGCGTCAGGTCTGTATGCGAACTTGGCGATCACACGATTTTAATCATCCTTTTATTTATGTCTTTGTTCGTGTCGCTGCTAATACGTTAGTCTGAATTTATTTCGACAAAGCTTTGTTAAAAACCATTAACACAGTTTTTATAACAGCCGTAAATGGTTAAATTCTAACATAAATCAACGAATCACACATCAAATTTAAGCGACTACGTCAGAACAAATAGCCAGCAGCTCATTACGAATAGTTTAAAAGATTGTAGAAGACGATCAGATGCAATCTTAAGGTAGGCGTTGTGCTAAAGTACTTCTATGAATAATGGAGATGATTCAGGTTAACACACACACAGACATATTTTGATAGAATTTTAAACTTATTTCCCCTTGATAGTTATGAAAACACTACTATAATAAACGAATCTTTGATCTTTAAATAAACACAAACAGTACGATATTGTTTGCGCCGGTTAAAAGAAAACAAAAGCATAAAAAAACACCATTGATTTTATACGTCATCAGTAGGCTACACATTCATCGATAGCGCAAACTTAACGTTTGAATGTTGTTATATTGGGTGTGGGGAAGGGGTGGGTTGGTCCGTGGATGAGGAGGTTTTGACACCAAAAACACCTACTCCAACGCCACTGGTAAGAAACTGTTCTAATGTTGGAAGGCTAATTGAACAAGAACATTAAAACTGAGTTGGAAAACGCTGGAGAATCAAAACATACGAATAGGGTGTTTCTTGTCTTTATGACACCCTGTTTCATGTCTTCAAGATATCCTGTCTTTAAGTTATCCTGTTTCATGTCTTTAAGTTATCCTGTTTCATGTCTTCATGACACCCTGTTTTATGTCTTCATGACACCCTGTTTCATGTCTTCATGACACCCTGTTTCATGTCTTCATGACACCCTGTCTCATGCCTTCATGACACCCTGTTTCATGTCTTCATGACACCCTGTTTCATGTCCTCATGACACCCTGTTTCATGTCCTCATGACACCCTGTTTCATGTCTTCATGACACCATGTTTCTTGTCTTACAGTTAAAGTCTGATGTCTAAAAAGAAAGTATTGAACATCCAAGAGAACCCTGCCCTATGTATCAGCTATCTCCAGCTGGTTTGTGTATGTTGAAAAACAAGGCGCTGGAGTCGCTGGAGTCTCCAATTAAAACGTACCGAACCGAATGTTTGTGCACCAAACCGCACCGCGCGACACATGCCAAGTTCCGCGTTGATAATTTTCATTAACACTCAGCCGTTGTTAGGTCTCGCCCCAACGTGATCGTCTATTTTTAGCTGCATCGGTTGCACAGCGATGGAATGGACGCAGTCTCGGCAAATAGTTCGGTATTTAGATGGCTCGGTATTTTGATGGCTCGGTATTTTGATGGTGTGGTATTTAGATAGCATTGTTAAAAAGAAAATGTACTTTTAAAACAGTCAACAGGTAGCATTTAAACATTTTTTGCTATTAAAACTATTCCCATTCCAACTTTTGCCTTCAACATAGCAATAGCCCGAATCCTATTACACCCCAGCCTCTCAATGGACCGAAATGAGAGGTTCTCATGTTAAATTATAGCAATTTGCGATGGTGAATCATTTAAAACGTCCAGGTCACAAAATCCTACCCAAGCTACCGGATCTTGCACATATTAAAATAATATATATAACAAGAAATCTTGTCATTTTTACTTACTGCATATATTTGTTTTATAAATTTTCAATACACCCCCCCCCCCTTAAAATATTTCTTTAAAACACCCACTCGTTTTATTTCGATCTATAACCCAACAAAACAAACTGGTACCCCCCCCCCCCATCAGCTTCGTATGATCACGAAGCCTGTAGCTAACAAACGGTATAAAAAACAACAACTGGGCACTGCAGCGTACATTACTGACCCCCCCCCCCCCCCCCCACTCATGAAGTAAAACCATAATAATTAGTTTGTAATACAATTATAATTAATTAATCAATAATACCACCATAACACATATCGGAAGGATCCAAATGGAAGGCATTTATCAAGGAAAACAACGCCTGGTTGAATAGAATAGCGTCCCTTCTCTTGACCCATCCACGTCGTCGGCCATATTTTGCTATTAGCCTCTAGACAGACGAACGAACTGGTTTAATTAAATGATGTCTGCTTAAATAAATGAATTTAAAAAGTGGTGATCTAATTACGTTCTTTTATGTGTTGTTTTTGTTATAATCTAATTTTTTTTAGTTAAAAATGTTGTTGAGCTTGGAAGCAGTGTCGTATCGAGGGCTGGTAAAATAGAGGATGGAAGCGTCAAAGCTGGGGCATGCTAAAAAGAGAAAGATAACGCTTAAAACAGAAAGCAATAAGGGCAATACACTCCAAAAATAGTGTAGGAGATTGGTTTAAAATCACAGCTGGGTAACAGATTAAAGCGGTAAAAAAAAAAAAACCTTTTGATGACAATGACAACGGATTCACTATTTATATTGAGAACAATGACATTGAATTAACTATCAATATTAAGAACGAGAAAATACATGTTTGGTAAAAGTTTAAACGTCAGGACGCAATCTGTCTGATTAAAAATCGAAACCTGAATTGACCGCCATTACTGCACGGAGAATAGGGGCAACTACAAGGCTTAATACTAAAAACAAAACCATACGCACCATAGTCATACCGAGGCATATTCATGAATACATATCTGTATGCGTGCAAATAATTTTTGAGGCTGGCAGCTGAACTAGAAAAGCTATAGGGAGTTACTAGGAATTTCGTACAATGACCGCATTTCAGAAATCGATTGGTCATCACCATGACCAGTTGACAATATTTAAAAAAAAACAACAACGGAAACTGGAAAGATGTTACTATTTCACAAGGTTCTCAGAATTAAAGAAAACTTTTCTGCAAGGTACAGTGACAGGCAGAAAAAAAAGCGACAGGTAAAAATAAAAAAAGGCAGGAAAATTTCATAGTAAGGACGAATTTTAGAGTTATAGAGGAACATGGTGGAGATGACCAAAAAGTCACTAATGGCGTCCCAACGGTCCCCTAAACTTCGTAAAAAAAAATAATTACAAGGCAGAAGGAGAAGTAGAAGGAGAATATATTGAAGACAGAAGAAGAAGAGGAGAAGAAAACAACAACAGCTGCACTGTTAAATTATGGATGTCTGTTGTTAGTTTGGCAAAATAATATGTTCGCTATGTAAGCTATAAGTTGCCAGAACAAATCTTGTACATTAAGGTTAAAGACGATTTGTAATTATGCTTGTTTATTTAAAGCCAATGAGACCTACACTTCATAGACTACAAGAAAAAAAATAGTTGCATTGCTATGGTAAGTATTGAGAATGCATGCGATTCACCCTTTGCGATGATTTTTCTCTAATCATTAAAAAATATAACAGGCTGGGTGACTGACGGAAGAGTAATGCGAGACTATATATAAAATTCTTTTCTAAAAGCCGAAAAATCGAGAGCCTCTTGCAAATCTACGCCGCTGAAACATAAAGTTCAAGTATGCTACTGGCATACATTACTCCGCATTAAAGGTGATTTTTTAAAAAGTGAATAAACAAAGGAACACGTTTTACCCGGGGCGTGGGAAGGGAGACAATGCTGTCTGGGTACAGTAGATCTAAAGAAAAACTTTATAAAAATCATCTTTAATGCGTACTGGTGGGGCGAATTATATTCTTCATTTTAAGAGTTTGCTATTTCACTACATTCATCTCTAAATTTAGATAAATCCTCCCCTCAATCCGTTTTATACAGAGCACTGGGCATTAAAACTCTGTTAATCATATCCAGGAATAGTTGACACAGAAACCTCCATAATACCCGTAAGGGGAAATAAATCCTCCTTGTTTTATTCGCAAAGGTTCATACAGAACTAAAAAGTGTATTCAACTTAAACGTTCTGTACTTAACGTAATTAAACTAAAGCTGACAGAAATAAAGCTAGAAACGACCTTTAGTATTTTTACATCTCTCCCCCTCAACCCCCTTCCCCACCTATATCTTGGGATCCTCCTGATCCCGTCTCATTTTCATACATTAAATACGAGGTCGCAGTAGGATTAGAGTTACGCTCCCTTTGACACTGCTTACCTCCCTTGATTAATGAACGAGGCCTGTGACAGCTGAAGCTGCCACCGCTGTTTACGTGTTTCTTCAACTAGCGAATAACATGGCGGTGTAAGACAACACAAAAACTAGGGGAAAACAATTTTGCTTGTCTTTTTTTTTAAGTAATAATTATTATAAAAAAATGGAAGCACCAAACCAGACATGAATCGTTTTTTTTTTCTCTTGGTATATGACAGTATCGCTATCCTAACTCTGACCCTAGCTAAGTCCTTAATTTACACCTTAACCTAAACTGTAACCAAATCCTAGCCCAATTCTGTAAGCTGACAGATACTATTTAAAAACACCTAAGCAATAATAGACAAACATATTAAACCCGCCGCGATAGAGGAATTCGGTCAAAAATGTGGCAAGTAATACCGCATATACACCCACCCCTTTCTTCCCCCTAGCTACCGTAAAATGGGGAGGTAAAAAAAAAAGTTAATATCCTGAAAACTAACTTATGTGAACTAAAGCCTTTTGAAAGCTACTCGTTAAATGACTATATCTTCATAGTTGTAACAGCTATTTTAGTACCCGTTTTTCTAAAACAAATCTCGATTCTTAGAAGAATCCTAATGCTTACCGTATAACTATTTTTGTTTAGCTGTCACGAAATATCAAGTTTCACTTCTTTGCGTCAGTAATAAACGTCATGTCTAAGACATTAATTTTTATGGGAAGTAAAGAAATAACGTTTTTTATTGGAGAAAACAGCGACATTAAATATTAATAAGTAAAACATGAAATAGAAATAATACGAAATACAATCCTAGAAATACATTTCTTAAATGTACTGAAGATAAAAAAATAAATATACATTTTTTAAGCTGTAGTAGTGAAAATGAAGGTGTATTGAAAAGAATGCTTTAGCTTGTTAGAAAGAAAACATGTTATGTATGCCCTTGTAGATATTAGATCATCTTACTTTACCGTCCGTCACATGAACATCAAGTTATCGAGAAAAACGACCACAGAATTTCTAAAATGGCTCACAACATTTGAAAAATCTGGCTGCAGAATGCGACCAGTTTTCTACCGAAATGGCCCGAAAATAAATAGTGACCAGCTGGCAAATAGGAGCTTGAACCTGTTGTGTGACTTGCCAGTCAACACAAACAAACCAACCAGACCGGCCAGACTCTCCGGGCCAGGAAACCAAACACACGTTTGGTTCTCTTAATAGTGATGAATTGTTTCGTTAACATTTCTTTGATGTTTTTCTTTGTGTTTTAGATTTTTATTTTACCACATCGTCATATAACAGACTTTTTCTGGCAAATAGATATATAGCCTACAATACACGCGCCTGCAACGAGGTTTTCTGTTTGTGTGTGTGGGGGGGGGGGGGGCGATTTAATTTTTGCAGTGTATTAAATAAAACAACGTAACTTTTTAACACAGACCTACTAAAAACACAATTTCACAAGTTTAACATTGTTTTCAAAGGAGTAGTGTTTTTTTAGTGAGTTGTGTCCTTATTCGCCAACTCATCCAAGTTGCAGGACCTTCTCTTAGGACTAAATCAAAGAGTTTGCTATAAAGTTGATCCATACTACCTCCAACACCATTGTAACATAAAAAAATATTATTTTCCTTTAGCATTTTTACTATATTTAATATGTATACAATCACTTTTTAAGCAGAGTTTCTTCCAGACATAACTTCCGGGGGGGGGGGGGGCGGAGAAAGTCTACCGCCCCCCCCCCCGAACGAGGTGGAATTTATAGTAAACATATACTTTTACTAGTGTCCACCCCCCGAAAAATGTAGACAGCCCCCCCCCCCCCCAATATCAACTGCCGCCCCCCCCACCCCCGAGAAAAAAGTCTGGGAGAAACACTGTTTTTAAGACGCCATTCTTAATTAAACGATATTTATTTCACAAGTCTATTGAATTAAGATATTAACGTTATATTTCGTGATTTTCATTTTTTCCCGTCACTCATTACGAGATTAAAAATTAAAGCCCAAGTCTCCGTCTTGACAATTGGTGACATGAACACGACACAATCATAAGGCAATATCTAGAGCCGCGCTGTATCGGAATATCAAATGTCATTTATAGATAGATTCTACGTAGTGATGATAATATTCCATTTTATTTATAGAAATCATCTTTATAATAGTATAATTTAATTACTGATTACTTAAAAATTGTAAGCTTTGCTTTAAAAATTGTTACTCGCATAATATAGTGATCCAACTTTGCAAGTAATAAGTCATTTTATTACATGGAGCATTTCTATAAAATAAGTCAGTTAACTCATTATTTTTTTTTTATTTTAATTTTTTTACAATTGTGTCTAGACTTTTGTGCAGTATTCTTGTTATACCGCGTTTACACTTGCGACATGTATACTATACATGTCCGGAAAAAAAACTTCGCAATAAGTGAGTAGGCTCCCCTATTATCTTAGGCCCTATAGCAGGGGTTCCCAACCTTTTTTCACTCTAGAGCACATTCTAAAATATCGGTAGGGTGGGGGGCACCACCTATTTTAAATCGACACACTCCTTCCAGAGGCGTAGCGACCCTTCCCGTCACCCGGGGACAAAACTTTCGATTTGCACCCCCCTCAAACTTTCGATATGTGCACCCCCCCCCCCTCAAACTTTCGATTTGCACCCCTCCCCTCAAACTTTCGATTTGCACACACCCCTCAAACTTTAGATTTGCACCCCCCTCCCCGCCCCCCCCCCCCTCAAACTTTCGATTTCCACCCCCTTCAACCTTTCAATAATGTTTATGAAAAAAATTCTGTCTCTGTCGAATAGTGAGAGGCGGGCACATACGAATCGTTCGGCGGGCGCCATGGCGCCCGCGGGGCACGGGGTTGGGAACCCCTGCTATAGCGAAGTTTTTTTTTCTAGACATGTATGGTATACATGTCGCGAGTGTAAACGCGTTATTACTCTAGACAGGGACAAATATCGCTCACAAGGTATAATTGTGCAGGCTTCGTGAAAGGCTAGATGCACGTTGGATCACCAGGACTAGAAAAAAATAACTTGAACCCAGCAACAACAACAGCAAAAAATGTATTTACGAAAACAAATGAGTCTAATGTTCAATACCGTCCAAAAACTCAGCTAATTAGAACTAATTAAAATTAACAGACAGTTAACCGACAGATTTTCGTTTCTCTTGTTTTAAGAGAAACCGGGTAAATAAATTTACTCAGGGAGATTGTTTACAAACACACCGGGAGGTCGTTGTGTCTTCATTAGTGTGGTTAACTGGTTACAAATATCGCTGTATCAAGCAGAAAGTTCGATGGTTCAGGGCAGAGTAGTTTCCCCTTAAAATCACTGATAACATTGTTGCGGGACGCCCTCAAAACGGGGGCGTGTCTGTATTTGAGATGATTGATAGAGTTAACGTCCATTTTACACAATAGAGAAAACTAAAAGAACTTCTGTAATTTTATTTTCATTTTTATAAAGATAACGTTTCAGGAAAAAAAAATCTGTGTTTCAAAGAAACGTTTGAAAAAAAAGATAAAATAGATGATAGTTCTGGCGTCATAGTGTGAAGTACCTTACAGCCTAGGGCAATCAATTATGAACAAAGTGCATACTGCTTGATAAAACGATTAAGTACGTTTTTTTTTCAAACTTTGGCTGCTATTCTAATGTAGTCTTTTTAATTTAGTCTTTGTTTTTCTAATTAATTTTTTTTTCTAGGGAACATTAAAAAAAACAACACTCGGATGATATTCTACTTAAAATTTTTAATTTTGTATGATATTCTTGTAAAATTTTTTGCCTACTTAGTTTTTCTCGTTAAAATTTTGTCACTTTTGGTTGTTCTTTCAATAACCAGGTGTCTTTTTCACCCTACACCGGTTGGTTGTTCTTTCAATAACCAGGTGTCTTTTTCACCCTACACCGGTAATTCTCGTCGTTTGAGAACCCGTGATATTTGTAATGCAATTATTTTTATTTTCCCTGCAGCGTTGATTTGATTTCTACATGACAACAACAACAGACAAAACATGAATTTAATTAGGAATATTTGATTAGGAAAAAATATAAGTTTTTTTTTACAGAGAACATTAAATTGTTTGTTTTTGTTTAAGTTTTGAAAAAGAGGGGCTAATCATTGATTAAAACTGATGTCTTAATAACTAAAACGGTATGGCTAGCTTCTAACAATAAGGCGAGTTACTAAAATAGAAGGCGGGGAGTAAGGGAGGGAGGGAGGGAGGGGGAGGTGATATTACTAGAATAGTGACTCACCTGACATTGGATCTGTAAAGCTCATGTTTGGTATCACCTTTGCTTTGGTGACTAGTTTGTGTCACCCTTAGTTGCCTGTAACGTCACCTTCAATTTTTCGACTGTACTGTCACCTTTTTTTGTTGCCTGTGATGTCACCTTTGGTTTGTTGATTGGTGTCAACTTTGGTTTGTTGAATATGGTATCACCTTTGGTTTGTTAATGATATCAGGTGTCACCACTGAATTCGTGATTTGTTAACAAAATCAGAGAGTTTTCCTGTGCTGCTACTGATCCAGTATTTTTGTCAGATAACGACGGATACAATGTAGTATCGAGTCACTGGTTAATAATGACAAATCAACGATCATAACTGCTATTTACGAATACAACTTAGTATCGATTACGTGTTCACTGTTTAGCAATTAAATCCCGTATCGAATATCTATGTCCACTTTTAAAGAATACAAATCAATTTCATGTCTACTAAGCTATAATCCGAAACTTATAAAATATTGCTGTTGAAATACCGCTATCTTCAAAGTACCATCCAATGTTGCAATGTGACTAATGCTATAGAAATTTACCAAGCACAACAAATTCTTAACATTGTGATATTAAGTTACAAGGCACGTTCTCTAGACGACATATTTCTTACAAACCACGAATTAAAAGATACACTTCACCTCTAGGCAAACATAACAGAATTAACTTAAGAAATAAATATATGAAATCCACATAACACTAGCAATCTTTACCCTTGACAATACTAAAAGCGGAACAACTCTCCGTAATGAATGAAATACACAAAGGGAAATAACTATAGCTCCGCCTCTTGCTCCGTATCTTAACACACGTTATAGGTAAAGCTATAGACACAGGAAGACTGAAATGGATCAAACGTGACTGTACAACGGGCAGCCTCGCGTGATTAAGTTTAGAGGAACAAAGGAACGCGAGATTTTAAAAAAAAGTTTTATATAAATATGTTGGTCTAACGGCATGAAAACCAAGTCACGTGACTCTACTAGCTTGGCCTAAGTCTTTAAACTCCATCAAATAATTAATCTGTTTCCTGTTGGCCTATTTCACAACGTGGGTGTCTAGGCCCTGTGGAATGTTTAGGGGAGGGAGGGGGGTAATTTGTTTTATTTAATGGCCTAAAACACCTCGAGAAGCTACCATACAATACTCAACCCCTCTCATATGCTTTTATATGGTCACATAAGGGTTATATAAGGGACCCCCCACCACGCATCTGCCATATATCCCAAGCCATAATTCCCATAATCACATAATAACACTTAAATCAAGCCCACATATATCCCACCTCCAACTTTTCACATTTTAATCCCAACACTCAATCACATCTCTCGGAAATACCTCAACAAAACCTACCTAACAATCTAGACTATCAACCTATCAACTTCACATTAATCCCAAACACCTTACATAAATCCCAGTCCATACACCGGACATTCACATATCCCAACACCTCACATAAACCCCAGCCATACACCGACATATATCCAACCTTCAACTTCACATTTATCCCAACACCTTACATAAATCCCAGTCATACACCGACATATATCCCACCTTCAACTTCACATTTATCCCAACACCTCACATAAACCCCAGCCATACACCGACATATATCCCACCTTCAACTTCACATTTATCCCAACACAAACCACACATAAATTCCACAAATCCCACCAAAGTTGTAAGCGGACAATGATATACTAAATACTATAAGCCATAATTCCGAGTACACTATTAGCCCACGGAACTTCTGGCAGGGCAGAGCACTCAGATATTCCTGACCGGAAGTCTTAGTTGGATAATTGCTTTTTGTTATTAGAAGCTAGATGACGCACCTAATTAAATGAAACAATATTTTCAATACCTAATTAATCATCACGTGAAGTTCTTACTGTGCTGAGTCAACGTGTTTTGATTTTTAATTAGAATTTTAGTAATTACGAGGGTGAAAGAGTTAGAGTGGGGTGGGGTGGTGGTGGCCCTTTACTATCTCCACATACATATACACACACGCGCGCACACACACACATACATACACACACATTGATGATTTAATACAACATCTTTCTAAATTTCTGGACAAACCTATGCTTGAATGGAAAATTGGTTCCCCCTTATGTCTTTCAGGGGAGGGAGGGGGGTAATTTGTTTTATTTAATGCCCTAAAACACATCGAGAAGCTACCATAAACCACCCAACCCCTCTCATATGCTTTTATATGGTCACATAAGGGTTATATAAGGGACCCCCCACCACGCATCTGCCATCTACCCACCCATACAAGCTCAAACATATCCCAACACAAACCTCACATAAATCCCAATCATGCACTGACGTATATTCCACCTTCAACTTTCCATTTATCCCAACACAAAACCCACATAAATCCCCTTTCTATCTCCACATACACATACACACACAGATACACACACAGACACCCCCCCCCCCCACACACACATACTTTGTTTTGATGATTTAATACAACAACATCTTTCTAAATCTCTGAACAAACCTATGCTTGGATGGAAAATTGGCTTCTCCTTTATGTCTTTTCAGAAATTCGTTTCGTTCATTTCAACTTTTTAAGTTCACTCATAAATTATGCATGAGTTGTGTGGACCTTTCATTACAATCAGCGATCAACCCTCCCCTCCCTCCATTGTTGACGGCCAATGAAATTTTTGATAGGCGTAGATTTCGCCACAGGCAATTATAATTGCTTATGTTTTTTTCTCCCATATTTTTCTGTTTTAAAACGGAAGGAAAACAAAGGAGAGGAGAATGACAAAGTGGGTTGGATTAAAATCTATTTATTTATAATGAGTTAAAAATGTAGGCGTGTCACAGGGTGAAGTGTGTGTATGGGGGGGGGTGAAATTTAAAATGTCCTTAGGGTAAGGCGGTTTGAGATTTAGCTGTGTGGATGTCATACAGAGTGTGTCTGTAGTTGGTGTACACTCGAGGTGTGTGTAACACACCTGTGTAGACTCGAGGTGTGTGACACACGTGTAGACTCAAGGTGTGTGACACACCTGTGTAGACTCGAGGTGTGTGACACACGTGTAGACTCAAGGTGTGTGACACACCTGTGTAGGCTCGAGGTGTGTGTGACACACCTATCGGGTTAAAGTACCGAGACAGTAATATGTCTAATTTGAAACAGTGGCTGTTTAGTGGGAGAGTTATAACAATCTATGCCGTGCAGGGAGGTAATATGACACCGTATACAAGAGGGACCCATTGTTTGGGGTGTTAGGTCTGTGGGAAGGTAAACACATGTTGTAGAAATGTCTGTCTGATGCTGACCTTAGTCGGGTCTATTGTTTACCTTAGGTGTGTCTATTGTTTACCTTAGGTGTGTCTGGTGTTGAAGTTAGGCGGGTCCATTGTTGACCTTAGGTTTGTCTATTGTTTACCTTAGGTGTGTCTATTGTTTACCTTAGGTGTCTATTGTTTACCTTAGGTTGTCTGTTGTTTACATTAGGTTCTATTGTTTACCTTAGGTGTGTCTATTGTTTACCTGAGGTGTCTATTGTTTACCTTAGGTGTCTATTGTTCACCTTAGGTGTGTCTATTGTTTACCTTAGGTGTCTATTGTTTACCTTAGGTGTGTCTATTGTTTACCTTAGGTGTGTCTATTGTTTACCTTAGGTGTCTATTGTTTACCTTAGGTGTCAATTGTTTACCTTAGGTGTCTATTGTTTACCTTAGGTGTGTCTATTGTTTACCTTAGGTGTCTATTGTTTACCTTAGGTGTGTCTATTGTTTACCTGAGGTGTCTATTGTTTACCTTAGGTGTCTATTGTTTACCTTAGGTGTGTCTATTGTTTACCTTAGGTGTGTCTATTGTTTACCTTAGGTGTCTATTGTTTACCTTAGGTGTGTCTATTGTTTACATGAGGTGTCTATTGTTTACCTTAGGTGTCTATTGTTTACCTTAGGTGTGTCTATTGTTTACCTTAGGTGTCTATTGTTTACCTTAGGTGTGACTATTGTTTACCTTAGGTGTCAATTGTTTACCTTAGGTGTCTATTGTTTACCTTAGGTGTCTATTGTTTACCGTGGGTTGTCTGTTGTTTACCTTAGGTGTCTATTGTTTACCTTAGGTGTCTATTGTTTACCTGAGGTGTCTATTGTTTACCTTAGGTGTCTATTGTTCACCTTAGGTGTGTCTATTGTTTACCTTAGGTGTCTATTGTTTACCTTAGGTGTGTCTATTGTTTACCTTAGGTGTGTCTATTGTTTACCTTAGGTGTCTATTGTTTACCTTAGGTGTCAATTGTTTACCTTAGGTGTCTATTGTTTACCTTAGGTGTGTCTATTGTTTACCTTAGGTGTCTATTGTTTACCTTAGGTGTGTCTATTGTTTACCTGAGGTGTCTATTGTTTACCTTAGGTGTCTATTGTTTACCTTAGGTGTGTCTATTGTTTACCTTAGGTGTGTCTATTGTTTACCTTAGGTGTCTATTGTTTACCTTAGGTGTGTCTATTGTTTACCTGAGGTGTCTATTGTTTACCTTAGGTGTCTATTGTTTACCTTAGGTGTGTCTATTGTTTACCTTAGGTGTCTATTGTTTACCTTAGGTGTGACTATTGTTTACCTTAGGTGTCTATTGTTTACCTTAGGTGTCAATTGTTTACCTTAGGTGTCTATTGTTTACCTTAGGTGTCTATTGTTTACCGTGGGTTGTCTGTTGTTTACCTTAGGTGTCTATTGTTTACCTTAGGTGTCTATTGTTTACCGTAGGTTGTCTGTTGTTTACCTTAGGTGTCTATTGTTTACTTTAGGTGTGTCTATTGTTTATCTTAGGTTGTCTGTTGTTGACTTTGGGTGTGTCGGTTATTGCCTCATTTGTAAGTAGCTACATGTTTATTATTGACGCCGTGTTGCAGGTTGGTAAAGCTCATGATTCGAATCCCCGGGCACGATAGCTAGGGACAGCAACCCATCTAGGAGAGAAAACTTCAAAATAATGAAAAACAAACTGCTGCAATAGTTTGTTATTGGATGGACAAAGGCGATAAAAGCGAATCCAAAAGAAAAGCTCGCTGAAATCGGAGTCAACGGCTTAACTTTTGCATAACACGTTGACACGTAATTCTTAATTAAGTTGGAGAAAATTACTTCTAGTATTACAATTAAGAAGAAGACGAAGATGATGTTCTAAAAATAAACAATACTGTTTATATTTAACACCCATTTACCCAATGACGTCAATTATTACAGAAAACATGTTAAAGCAAGATTTAAAAAAAAAACAACTAGTAAGAATAACTTCGAAATGCATTAGCTTTGATGTCGAAATCTTGTTACATGTTATGAAGAAAACGCAATCACGAAATAATTAACTTAAATATCAACACTTGTTTTCCACAGTACAGTTAATATCTTCTTCTTCTTAATCCCGTTCGTGCCCAAGACATATGGGGCAGATGAAGTAGAGTTCATCTGATTCATTAACCTCGGCATATGAAGGGATACTGTGTCCAGGACTATGCAAAGCCGCCTTAACGTAAGTTAGGTACCCATCAGAGCTGGATGGAGAGACGTTCTACTGATTTGAACCCGTCCCGGTACAGTGAATATACAATCATCTTATCCACACCACAGTGGATGAACAATCACGTTATCCACACCACAATTAATGTACAGTCATCTTATCCAAACCACAGTGAATAAAAAAATCATGATCATCCACAACAGAGTGAATTAAATCACGTTACCCCCACCCCAGTGATAGAAGCTATGTTGTTATAGTCTTGGGCGTCCTCCCCACACCTGTATAGGCCCACTCACCTGTATAAGCCCACACACCTGTCTAGGCCCACACATCTGTATAGGCCCACATACATGTATAGGCCCACTCACCTGTATAAGCCCACACACCTGTCTAGGCCCACACACATGTATAGGTCCACACACCTGTCTAGACCCAAACACCTGAATAGGCCCACACACCTGTATAGGCCCACACACCTGTATGTACACACATACCTGTAGGCTATAGGCCCACACACCCGTATAAGCCCAAACAACTGTATAGGCCCACACACCTTTATAGGCCCACACAACTGTATAGGCCCACACACCCGTATAAGCCCAAACAACTGTATAGGCCCACACACCTTTATAGGCCCACATACCTGTAGGCTATAGGCCCACACACCCGTATAAGCCCACACACCTGTATAGGCCCACACACCTTTATAGGCCCACACAACTGTATAGGCCCACACACCCGTATAAGCCCAAACAACTGTATAGGCCCACACACCTTTATAGGTCCACATACCTGTAGGCTATAGGCCCACACACCCGTATGTATAGGCCCACTTACCTGTATTGGCCCAGACACCTGTAATTTACTTGTACAATATTCAATCATGTCGCGACTTGTCTCTCATTGAAGTATATATTAAACTTTAACACACGCGGATAAGGGTTACCTACCTGGTTTCATTTAATGTAAAGGTATAAACAATTTTTTACATTGGTGTTGTGTAACTGTAGTGTTTGATCTATTATTTATGTTAGGGCTACTGTGCTTTTCATTGGCTAGCTAATACATTTTTCGATGCTTAGGGGTTATTCTGGTGTGTATTTTTGTTGTTTAAACTTCGACAGTCTGGAGTCTTTTGGCCTACCAGTTATCTAAGCTTGGTATATAATATGTCTCTTAGTAGGAGCTCTAGCTGTCCATGGGCCTACGGTTTAACTGTGGTGATATTACTATCACAGATGATTCGTCCCATGCTACTGGTTTCGTTTCTGTCGCGGTGTAAACATGAATATGCGTACACCTCACACACAACTAAAAATATTCATAAACAAAAACGATTCGATGACCTAGATTTCTGTGTAAGACTGACCGACATTTGAATCTGTGTCTGACAGTAAATCTGTGGCTGACAGTAAATCTGTGTCTGACAGTAAATCTGTGACTGACAGTAAATCTGCGGCTGGCAGTAAATCTGTGGCTGACAGCCTATGCGATTATATATATATATCACTGTGTGAGCGCTTGAACACAAGTTACACAACACCACAGCTTTGACGCTGTTAGTGCACATGTAGTCAGGTATTTATTGCCGTTAGATTTTAGAGTAACACGTGATCAGTGACGTAGATTTTTACCTGGACCAGACAGAGAAAAAGAAGGGGACGCCACTCTAAGGAGTTCAGTAAAAAATACCTTTCGACATGGCTTTAAATATATCACTGGCTAAGTCATTTAGAGATGACTGGGTACAAATCGAAACGCCAACGCTCTTGTTAAAAAGAAAACAACACAACCTAGTTTTTTTTATTAAAAAGTCGGGAGTCAGGTGTTCCATTTTTTCACTAATGAGGTTTTATATTCTCTCTCATTTTTCCCCTACATGATAAGACTACAAAAATGACGTAACTTCTTCCACCCCCTACTCGTGAGCTCATTTAGAGATGAATACAGAAGGCTAATTTAAACTTCAGGGACATGGGTAGCTTTTAGATGTTGTGAAAGCAGATTACCCTAAATTATTTTCAGAAAGTGTTTTAACTTGAAGTGAAAAAGTAGATTTTCGGATCTACTGCCACAAATTTAATGGTACATAATGAATGATGACAGCTATACGTTGTGCGTGTATTCTACAAGTGTTCTGTTAAGTAAGGAGTAATGAGAATCATGGCGCCTATCGCGTTTTCATTAATAAGGGATGCTTAATTAATTAATTAAATAAAAAAATATGTCAACAGAGTGTCTGCAGTGTCAGATTGTTTTTTTTACTGAACACATTTTTTTATTTTAGGTTAGATTTTTTTATACGTGACCCTGCCACAGCTTACTATAAACGTTACTGGGCCGATAAGCCAGCTATCCATCGAGTTTCAGGCCGATGAGCCGGCTATACATCGACAGTTTCAGGGCCGATAAGCCAGTCAGGGGCTATAATCTCCAGCAATTGCTATACACTGACATTTTAGTTAGGGTCTAACTATTACAGGCTTAACGCGATAATACACGGCCCATCGTTAACTACCTAATTAAAGGGTTTCCCGATCACGTGGAGATAAAGAGCACTAATTACAGCCATTACAGCATTTGGTCTTATTCAATGTATACTCGAGTATCGTCAAATTTTACCCCGTACTTATTATTTTGTTCTATGTGAACAGGTAGTTAAAAGATATAAATGTAGCTCGTCCAGCATGTACATACTGGTAGTGTTTGTTGGGATAAGAAATAATCTTTTCATTCTATAATGTTTTTTTTTTTTTTTGAGTTGGTTTCATACGTTTAATGACAAAATCACCCAATTTATATTGAAACTACTTTTTCATCAACATTTCTAAATTTATTTACTTTATAATTTAAGATATGTGTTTACCATTAGCTCTCCTTCCATACTGGTACAAAAAGAAACATACGCATCCTGCAATAATAATTATTTCTTCTAGATGGTCTGATAATTGAAGGCATATTTTTAACCCCTTTCGAACTCGAAATAGACTGTCATGTCGCCTTCAATCAACAAGACTTGTTTTTCTTTGATCAAAGCTTGAAAAAGGAAGTAGACTTGCCTCCCACTTATAACTTGGTGCTAGGTCACTTTTATCTCCCCTCACTTTTCTGTTAACAGGGACTAAAGAAAGAGTCAGACTTGCCTCCCTTACTTCATTGCTATTTTGTTGTAAAAGCTACTCGACATTTTTGTTTAACATTGACTTTTCTTTAGATGACATGGGATAACTTCTTGACTTTTCTTTAGATGACATGGGATAACTTCTTGACTTTTCTTTAGATGACATGGGATAACTTCTTGACTTTTCTTTAGATGACATGGGATAACTTCTTGACTTTTCTTTAGATGACATGGGATAGTTTCTTGACTTTTCTTTAGATGACATGGGATAGCTTCTTGACTTTGGGATAACTTCCTCGAAACATTCCACGAATTTAGCCTGACATTGATACTGGTGCGTCCAATTACCAGCCTAACACAAGTCACCGGAGTGCACTAGAAACAAAGCTTATTTGTAAAATGTCAGTATAAATGAGACCTTAAACGTGAATTCGAGAGGGAGGAGGCGAGCCACGGGTGAGGGGAGGGGTAGGACACATCTTGTGCAAACCCAAAGAAGAATTGACCAGACAGGCAATTAAATTGGAACCTTCTAGACTCAAGGGGACGAGAGTAAGACAGATATGGAGAAGATCTCTTGTCTGTGAGATGAAATGTATGGGGAGGTTGAACTAATTTAATGGAAGTCTAGTGTAGCTGTTGGTAAATGGTAGTATGGCGTGCTCGGCTTGGCTGTGGCATAATGTGAGTTTCGTGTGGATGTGGTACTAAGGGTAGTATCATGTGGATGTGGCACTATAGGCACTATCATGTGGATGTGGCACTAAGGTGGTGTGGTGTGGATGTGATACTAAGGCTAGATAGTGTGGATGTGGTACTAAGTGCTGTATGGTGTTGATATGGTACAAGGACTGTGGTAATAATGATAGTACGGTGTGGCTATGGTACTAATTTCCCAATAGGTCAACACTAAAGTTGATGAAAAAATAATATACATATAATACAACAAAATGGACGTCACTGTAATGTCAGTGTTGTTGGAAGACACTGGTCCAGATGTGTAAGAATCCAGTTACGTGAGTCGTGACAACATGTGAATAGACAGTAACACAGAGAACAGAGGATTAAACAAAACTACAAACATTAACTCATGACTACAAACATTAGCACAAAAATACAAACACCCAAAAGTCCCGAGTCTGGATCGTGGCCAGATGAGGTTCGTTAGTTGAGGTAGCAACTCTTCTAACAAAGAAAACTTCACAATTAAACAACTGCTTCCTAACAGATTGCCCATGGGTGGACATAAGGTGTAGAAGCAAATCCAGAGAGAAAAGCAGGCTGAAGTGGTAGTCAACTGGCTATTAGGCACCACACATTTGACAAGTAATACTTACGAAAAGAGTAAGATCAACGAACTACACATTTTAATATAGAACTACGAACAACACAGAACTACAAATATTAACCCAAACATAAATACAAAACTACAAACGATACAAATTCGCTGAATGTATCCTCATTGATTAAACTGAATGTGTGCCAAGAGCATTTATTGAGCACAGTTTATATCTCTACGCTAGACATTGATAACCATGATACATTGATAACTAAAGTTACAACATAGGTACAGATCTATACCTGCACTAAACACGTTTAAAAAAAACACCAGCGATTTCCTATAAGACAAACATCAAGTATAAGTATAAGTATGCTTCACACGCTCGAGGTTCGTTAAATACCTTCAGGCGCGACAAGAAACAAACGATGCATACTACGATAACGATTTGATGCAGACCACTTCAGTAAAATTAGGCTAACTTTGACGTCACGTCCTGTTTTCTAAACGGAGAAGAAGAGGTCAACATTGCTGCAAAAAAAAAGTCTAAAGATATGACAGTTGAAATACTGAACTACCATTAGTGACAAAATACTAGTCTAGATTTATGACTGTCAAGTTACAACTACCAAGTGACAAGATACTACTGACTGTCTTGGGCTGAGCGGCGCTTTGCTTGATTACAGTTGTCTGGAAACTAGGTCAGTATTCGCATTGCCGTCAATCAAGCGGAACGTCGCGTGAACTCACTGATCTGTATCACACATTTCAATTAAGCGCTGTCTAAATTTAGATCGTAGGACTCAATGGCTTACTAGAGGCTCTATTAACTTTCTTCTTCGATCGGAAAGGAAAATAATCTTAATTAAAAAACAAAACAAAATACAAAAAAAACATAGGTACAATCCTTTAGAACAACAAGATTTTAACGGCACTAACATCAGGGAATTTTTTTTTTTTTTTTTTTTTTTTTTTTTTTTT
Source organism: Physella acuta (assembly GCF_028476545.2). Classification (NCBI taxonomy): domain Eukaryota; kingdom Metazoa; phylum Mollusca; class Gastropoda; family Physidae; genus Physella; species Physella acuta. The sequence continues at coordinate 291,415 of NW_026732324.1, forward strand.
TTTTTTTGATTGATATTAAAAATTTTATTACAAATTTACAGTTGTATAAAAATTAAATCATGAAACTACACTAAGCTTATTTAATTTGGTATCCTAATGAGCTGGGGTTTTCACTGTAACCACTTGTCCTAGTTGGACTATTTCTTCGCCTAATCTCTAGGTGGCTTCCTGTTAGAGCATCGATATATTCATCCATTTCTTTAGCTTCATCCATGTCCTGCTCATTCCCATTTTGTGCGAGAACGACCAGTTTAAGGTCATGTTCTGGTGGATATGTTATCTGATTGTCATTTAAGATTCTGTGTTTCTCCTCTGAAACTTTACCCCTAGCACAAACACAATAGTTTTCTTTTATCTGCCCATTGAGTAGGACTAGATTTACCTGCACACACTCAACATCCGCTTCAAAGTTGAAGCTCATTTTGGTTATTTAATATTTAATTTAATACTAGATCTAGATCTAGATCTAGACTATCTTCTGTAAGTTAGAGTGTATACTAACAGGGAATAAACTGTTTCTCAAATAACCTATTCTATTACTAAAGCTGGAAATTTTAAAAGCTTGTTTTCAAAAAAATTATGTTTGTTTTATTTCCAATATTTTTGTCTATTAGAATATTCAAAATTTAAATAGTAAGTCGACATTAAAGTTTTCAAAAAAAAAAAATTGATACCGTATTATTTGCATTGTGTTCGTTTTTAAATCAAATCAAAGCATCAAACAACAGAAAAGATTTGCTTTAAAACTTTATCCGTAGTTTATGATTTGAACTATAAACGACAATTATCTACCCTGTTTCAGGGTGAGAAAACATTCGGGGGCGTAACTCCCCCCAAGCAGCAGGCTGATGGTGCGATCACTTATATATAATCTTATTACCTCCCTTCTTATTATTGAATATAGAAATGTATAAATTTATAAATTCAATATCTAAGTAGATTTTTTTGCGTTGTCGCTGGAAATGAATTTATATGGAAAGTTTAAATGAAATCGCTGTATTAGAAGTGGGTTAAAATGAAGTTGCAAGATTTTACCAAACACGTAGACAGAACGACAGAAATTGTGCCCTAAGTCATATCTTATAAAAAAAAGTTTAAAACCTGTTTCGATCGGTTGTTAAAGGTCTAAACTCTTCTAACCATTATCTAATTGTGACTTGAAATACTTACTCTGCCAGTTTAAATAGTTAGAGCAGATATATAAATTACCATTAAATGGAGCGTGAGTTGAAATGCTAACATTTTTTCCCTACATTTTTTGTTACGTTTCTTTCCACTAAAACGTTTTTATTACCCGGAAAATCAATCTTACTTTTGTACGCTGAGATTGGTTCTTTATGCTGATCAGGAACCAACTATTCTTTTGTTCCTGATCAAATATTGCTTATCAACAAATAATTTTCACTACCTGAAATATAATAGCATTGAATATTATCATATGGAGATTTATAACACATTGTTGAAAATGTGCATTGATAATGGAGTCAAGTGTCTGAAACGGTTTTAGAAATACGAGGATAAATAATTTTGTTAAATAAATATCTTGTTTACCAAACAGCCAAAACCAGTCATGTTTCAACATACATTTTTAAAAAGTGAGACCAAAATACAAAATAAAATTTTGGCAGCATAATAGAATCTAGAATTTTTTTACCAGAAAACCTGGCTCTAATTACCAATCCATTCACGAGATCTCATGAATGGTTACAGTACAAACATACTAGACCCATTTGTGGGGTGACAGTACTAGCATACTGGACCCGTCTGTGGGGTGACAGTACTAGCATACTGGACCCGTTTGTGGAGTGACAGTACTAGCATACTAGACCAGTCTGTGGGGTGACAGTACTAGCATACTAGACCCGTCTGTGGAGTGACAGTACTAGCATACTAGACCCATTTGTGGGGTGACAGTACTAGCATACTGGACCCGTTTGTGGAGTGACAGTACTAGCATACTAGACCCGTCTGTGGGGTGACAGTACTAGCATACTAGACCCGTCTGTGGGGTGACAGTACTAGCATACTAGACCAGTTTGTGGGGTGACAGTACTAGCATACTGGACCCGTTTATGGAGTGATAGTACTAGCATACTAGACCCGTTTGTGGAGTGACAGTACTAGCATACTAGACCCGTCTGTGGGATGAAAACTGTTTAAAGGAAACATTTAAACAATACTAACATACTGTAATTGTTTGTGTGTTGAAATATGTTAAAATAAAAAGTTGAGACAGAACCTACACACTAGACCCATTTGTGATGTGGAAAGTACTAAAACGAAATATTGAGACATTACTCTCAGGCTAGACCCGTTTCTGCGGTGTGAAGTATTGAAATAAAATGTTGAGACAGTTCCATCCCAAAACAGCATCAGTTAACAACTTAATCTTAGTTAAGACGTCGGTACAAATCTCCATCCGACCCAGTTGTAAACGGTACAACTAGCCGAGTCGATACTAGCAACTTGACCCGTCGATGTGTAGCGGTAACATGCCAACTAACGTAGAAAAAAAACAACAAGATAATCTCTGCTAAAGAGCAAAGCAGTGCCGTGCAATTAATCCAAATTATAAAAGCTCCTCTCAAACCGAACTAATCCATGTAACCAGCGGCTGGCCAATTTTTCTGATGTCTGACACATCTAGACAGAAAATGTTGATCTGGTGAGGATAAAAAAAGTTCATGTCATGTTAATCTGACATGCGTCTAATCCTAGGAAATGTTTCGTTTTACAGGTGTAGTTTCACGCTATACACAGGTAACAGCTCAGTGCCTGGCGTTCGTTTTGGTTAATTGGTCGTGACCTCTAGCTTGATGATCTTTGAACTCTTACTGGCTGATCTTTGACCTAGATAGCTGGTCTGACCTTTGGCTGATCTTTGACCTAGATAGCTGGTCTGACCTCTGGGTGATCTTTGACCTAGATAGCTGGTCTGACCTCTGGCTGATCTTTGAACTAGATAGCTGGTCTGACCTCTGGCTGATCTTTGACCTAGATAGCTGGTCTGACCTCTGGCTGATCTTTGACCTAGATAGCTGGTCTGACCTCTGGCTGATCTTTGACCTAGATAGCTGGTCTGACCTCTGGCTGATCTTTGAACTAGATAGCTGGTCTGACCTCTGGCTGATCTTTGACCTAGATAGTTGGTCTGACCTCTGGCAGATCTTTGACCTAGATAACTGGTCTGACCTCTGGCAGATCTTTGACCTAGATAGTTGGTCTGACCTCTGGCTGATCTTTGACCTAGATAGCTGGTCTGACCTCTGGCTGATCTTTGACCTAGATAGCTGGTCTGACCTCTGGCTAGCAGGTGGTTGAACTTTAGATAGTTGGTCATTGACCCTCATTAGTAGGTCGTTGACCTCTAGCTGGTCGATAACCTTGGTAGCTAGTTATTGATCTCTAGCTGGTATCCACCACTAACCGATTGTCTATTCTAACCATTCTCATACATACCAGCGTGTAGATCTATTATCCAACTTTCGCTCTGACACTAATCCCACCTATATAATCCATTTACCTGTCCATCGTAAGACACGCCTTCACCATTCCAGCATCTGCCCACCCTGCATGCAACAGATAACAGGGCATCCATCCAACCCAAACAAAATGTACGCTAGTTCTTCTCCACTTTCTATCCGACCTTGGGTCGAATTCGTTTAACAAGAAAATACAAAACTCCCTCATGTAACACGTAAACCTATGTTAGCCCTACCTTTTTATGTTCTACATACTTAGAAGACAAGACCCGAGTAGATCTAAAACACACAGGCAAACTGACACGTTTTTTACGATATTGATCATGTCAGGAGTTACGTCCCTTTCAGTCCTTTTAGCCAAGTTAAGCTAGATAATTCTGTACAAAAAATGTTTTAATATTTAAATCTTAACTTTAATATTCTCTGACATGCAGCTTGAAGTTGTAAAAAATGTGAAATGTGACGTGTGTGTGATGTTCTCATATGCTCTGTCATAAAACTGAGGATACAACAGTAGGGATAAATGGCTTGGTGATGTGTCCGCTAGAGACACGAGGAAAAGGTGAGCCTGGAGGGGGGGGGGGTAATACTGACATGAGGTTCATAAGGGTATTATTGGTTACCGGGGTGGTTTGGGCGGGGGTGTCGAATAAGATTTTTTTCTTGGGGATGTCTAGTTTAATGGCGTAATACACGAAAAAAGACTCCAGCACACACATATACATACACACTCCCAAACACACACGCGCACAGCCTCTCAAACACAACCCACATACAACACAGACTCATAGACATATTCATACACACTTACATACACACACACTTACTAACGTACACACACACATACACACACACACACACATATACATATATATATATATATATATATATATATATATATATATATATATATATATATATATATATACAAATATAAATATAAATAAATAAATAAATAAATATATATATATATATATATATATATATATATATATATATATATATATATATATATATATATATATATATATATATATATCTTTAGGATTTTAAAAAAATATTCTCAGTTAGTTTATGAAGATTTTTGTCCAGAGCCCACTCTCGGCAACCAAATATGTAGCCGACCATTATGACGCCTCTGAATTAAGAATGTAAATGTTTACTAAAAGTTCTTTACCAAACAACATCTTGAACGTGAACATCGCTTATATAGATATGCATTTTAAAGCATTTGAATTTATCTAATTTTCAATGCACTTTTAAAAAGGGAAATAAAATAATTTTAGATTTTCCGTTTTCCCCAAGAAACTATTCGATGGGAATAATAAATTCTAGTTGTCGAGAAAATAAATTACATCCAACCCAACCAGACGACGCTATAATTTCTGTGCCGTCAAGTAAATAGACAGGGCAATTTTATCTATGAAAACTGCAATTACTACCGTTACACAAGAAATATAACATTTAACAAACAAAATTATCGCACTGTCATAAACATATTTCACTGACACGTAAAAATTTCTAACCAACGGAAAATATCTGTAACATCATTTCCACCGCTGGCCAAAGTTAACAACTATAAAAATCAAACTGCAGCTGTTGTAGATTATTTTTTTTTCGTTATTTTAAAATGAGAGTCGTTAAAAAATCGCGATTTTTGGAAGTTTTCAAATTCTGTTAAAAACTGATGCGAAAAATAAATGATAGCGAGAGTAGAGTATATGTAAAAAATTGTATACAATGAAGGTCCAATATGATGAAAACAATATATAATCAATTATTTCAAATTGATATCTACCGACACAACACAATAGAAAGAGAACTATTTGTTATCAACAGTAATTACACTTCATGTTTTCATTTTATGTTATAGACTGGGACATAGGCAATGCAGAGGTTTTTTTTTAATACAATTTATTTGAGAATTCACAAAAAATATTAGTTTAAATTAAGCTAAATCAGTTTAGGTGATTTTCTCGAAAGTTCGATTTCTTGGTATTTGAATTAAAGCTCGCGGTGACAGCTTTCTATGATGTTGTTGTTAAACATAAAACACAATTCTAAGTGTTTAAATCTTGGTTAAATAGTGTTGTGACTTATATAAACACTTTCAAGCAAGAGAGAGAGTAAGGTGACACTGCTTGTTCTTACGTCATTTAAAGAGGAGTCGTCTAACTGCGATCTTCCTGATGTTATAGTTACACTGGTGTCATTTCAAGCTTCGGATAAGAAGCGACGAACAAAAGAAAACTTAAAATTATAATGGGGTGTTCGCCTTTAAAGTCAGCTATTAATCATCCCTCTATTAAATCGATTAACTATAAAAAATATAATACTGTAACGTGAGGTATAATCAAGAAAAGATCAAATTCCCTCTCTCGCACTGAGCAATGTTGGGGCTACAAACTGAGAGAAATCGATAACTTGAGCGGTGCCAGCTCACCACGGAGTGGGGAATGAGACCTTTGTGGCATCAACCAACGGTTACAGCAACAAGATCTTTGTTAATCTCTCTGGTGAACTTTTCGGAGCATCTTTCAGCGGTCAGTGGGATAAGAAATAGATCTTTGTTCATTTTTACGTTAGATGAATAAGAAAAAGATCTTTGTTAATTTTTAGATTAGAAGAAAAAGATATTTTGTTAGTTTTTTTAGATTAGTGGAATAAGATGAAGATCTTTGTTATTGTTTAGGTTAGGCGAATAAGTGAAGTGGTCTCTGTTACTCTTTCGAGGACAAACTTTCTTCAGAAAGTAAGTGGTTTGGATAAAAGAATAAATTAAATTCGTTGTCACAATCTTCTGTTGGAAACTCTTGGTACAGGTTTACGGTCAAAATTTGATTTGTAAACATTTTTCAGCAAACTAGAATTTGAGAGAATAGAAACGAATCTTTGTTAAATCTGAGCTACAACAGTGTTTACAACATTAAAAAAAACACTTTACCTTAGTAGAATGGAATACTTTTTGCGTGTAAACTAGCGATTAAATGAACAAAAACCACATTTGTGTTCGACTTTGAGTCAAATGTTCTCTAAGAATGTGTGAAAATTTCTGTACATTTCTTCTTTTAGTATTATCTATTGGATGCAGGTGACGAATGCACAATGGCTAACTTAATCACTTGGCTAAGACGAAAAATTTCAGGGTGGAATTTTTCCGTGAAGACAAACTCACGAACTAAGGCTGTGACAAAAGGTTATCAAACAAAAATGTATTTGTACCAGAGACTAAATATGTGTGGGAACCTACGTCAGGGAGGACCACGGTTGTATTAGCTGCTGGTGCTGGGATATATTGATTACAAGGTCTGGATTATACAGGATCTGGTCTAAGACTAATGACGACTAATTAATTTCTTGATCAAACTTGAAGGAAAATGTAGAGGTAAAACGAACACTGTATAAAACATTCAATGGCGCGTACAAAGCATTCAATAACAAAGTTACATTGTTGCAAACAAAAACATTTAGATTCTATATAATTGGTATTTTGAATTTTCGAAATCAAGGCCATCGGCGCTGTTTTTAACAATATTTATTTCTGTATAAGTAGGGACTAATTTTTGCGTACTAATGAAATATTTGTAGTATGCTCAGGAATGAACATATCTTCTAGTCACGTGGTCCGGCCTGACCTTGAGACCACGACCTTGACCCTGGCGGTGCTGAACCAGACCCGCGCCTTCAAGCTGTACCTGAGCGACCACGAGCGCGTCGTCTTCGAAGAGGTGACCTACGTCTTTCTCTGCGGCTCCGTGGCCCTCTTCGGCATCGCCTCCAACATCGTCAACGTCGTCATCTTCTTCAAGCAGGGCCTCAAGACGACGATGAACATCAGCTTCTTCGGCCTGGCCATCTCCGACCTCTGCAGCCTCGTCACCCTCATGTGGTTCTCCATCTGCATGAACCCCCTGTTCGAGAACTCCAACATTCAATAACAAAGTTACATTGTTGCAAACAAAAACATTTAGATTCTATATAATTGGTATTTTGAATTTTCGAAATCAAGGCCATCGGCGCTGTTTTTAACAATATTTATTTCTGTATAAGTAGGGACTAATTTTTGCGTACTAATGAAATATTTGTAGTATGCTCAGGAATGAACATATCTTCTAGTCACGTGGTCCGGCCTGACCTTGAGACCACGACCTTGACCCTGGCGGTGCTGAACCAGACCCGCGCCTTCAAGCTGTACCTGAGCGACCACGAGCGCGTCGTCTTCGAAGTGGTGACCTACGTCTTTCTCTGCGGCTCCGTGGCCCTCTTCGGCATCGCCTCCAACATCGTCAACGTCGTCATCTTCTTCAAGCAGGGCCTCAAGACGACGATGAACATCAGCTTCTTCGGCCTGGCCATCTCCGACCTCTGCAGCCTCGTCACCCTCATGTGGTTCTCCATCTGCATGAACCCCCTGTTCGAGAACTCCAACATTCCTTTCATCTCGCGAGAGTTTCAGTACCTCACGGGCGGTTGGCCGTCCTTTGTTTTCGCCCGTATCACAAGTTTCATCACATCCTTCATCACGGCTGAGAGGTGTCTCTGCATTACCTCCCCTTTAAAAGTAAAACATATTATAACCCCTCGACGCACAATCCTAACACTGATATTCATTTACATCATTATAATTATATGTTCCCTTCCGGAGTATATCTCATCCTACATCGGCTGGAAGTTTCATCCACCGAGGAACCAAACCATGCTAGGCCTAGTCTTCGCCAGCAACAGAAAAGAAATCGAAGGCTTGGGGTTTATCGTGAACGCTGTACTCGGCGCCCTGTCGTACATTCTCGTCATAATCTTCACCACAACTCTCGTCTTTAAACTCAAACACGAGGCAAGATGGCGGAGCCGGAAGACCTGTCTTGCGCATGACAACCAAAGCTCGTTCATCCACCGCGAGAAGCGGGCCATGAACATGGTGCTGCTGATCGCAGTCTTGTCCATCTTCTGCTCCACCCCCGGGATCATCCTGTCGTGTTTGGCCTTCGTCGAAGAAGAGTTCAGCATCCTCGGTCACCATAGCAACGTGTTCCACGCAGCCTGGTCCGTCGGGTTCCTCTTCATCGCCATCAACTCCAGCGTCAACAGCATCTTCTACTACAACATGAGCTCCAAGTACAAGAAGAGCTTTCTGGAATTATTTTCCAGGTGGAAAAAAACGGAAAACAATTCGCTCAACGACAACTACAGCGCTCGGTCTGACACGTTCATGCAGATGAAAAAATGGACCAATCAGGTATCTCAAAGTGAAGGTCAAATGTCAAGGCCGATTCTACAAAACAGAACATAGATTGAATTACGTGATTGGATTCGGTTTATGTCGTTTTCCCTCCCAATGTTAATTGAATCTGCTTACAATATGGGAAAATAATCTTTACCTCGGTAGAAACAAGCGAATGGAGTGTCGAATGGAGTGTAAAGAAGTGACGGAGTTGCTTCCCTTATCAGCAGACAAGCCGTACATTGGGTGGTGGCAGTGATCTGAAGGCTGTTATGACCGGATCAAATTATGTTTATGTTGATTGAAGAATTACTTTAGTGAAGCTCCAACACTTTAAAGGGCTAGGTTTAAAAAAAAATTCAAAGTTGTGTATGATGTTCGATCCGGTTTGATTTAGGAGATGGTCAAAGTAAAAACGCGAGTAAATTCAAAGTCAAGATAGTTTGGCTCAGGCTTATGATAGTATTTTTGGTGTTAAGAACGCTTAGACTTTGATAAAAGGTTTGAGGCAAGGTTGGTGTTATAAATTATTTAAATTTTACATTGCTTTGTTAAACCAAAGGTCAACCCAAATGATCCAGATGTAACTATTACTCTCAGCTATAAAGCTGTATCATTAAATCAAGTGTCAGTCATATCAGGTTGTATAGTCTGATCCGTGTTAATGTTAAATAAATGAACTCGTGTTTTACTATTTATAACCCTTGTTGAAATGACAATATTTTCTTCTTGTTATTCATGGAATGTCTGTCATAACACAGGTTGTGTTATGTATATTTAGTACAATTATTTATCAGCCTTAATTGATCGTAATCGATTGATACAAAAAGAAGATGATTGGATGCTGGATGCTCGTTGTGTTATGTTGTGGTATATGTTGTAAGATGTTGGTCAAAAGCCGTGTAAATAACACTTATATTTTTATGTATTTGAATTTTATCAAAATTTCCGAAACTCCTTTCCTGTTAAATGTGTTCCTTTCCGTGGAGAAATAATAGTACTGTATGAATAATTATTTGACATATTTGGTGATCATATCACTAAAGTCAGTTTAAATATAAAATGATCAAAACAACAATTTTTGTAGTTTATTGTCGTGTGTTTGCTTGTGTATTGGTGTACTGGTATGTTTCTTGTATTTTTTTTTATAGGATGTGGCCTAAGTGCATGTTATATATATATATATATATATATATATATATATATATATATATATATATATATATATATATATATATATATATATATATATATATATATATATATATATATATATATATACGAGATGAGGTGAATTGTCAAAAATATCCGAATATTTGTGTTATACACGACACATTAAATATTTCGCGATGCTTTTATTTTCCCTATATTTTATATCCATAACAGTTTTTTGATGCACTGATTTGTTTTAATTAATGTAAAAAAAAGTATATTTTACACATTCACATAAATGTGTAAATCACTTTAAAACATCAGTAAAACATCCTGAAATGTTCTAATTTTGCTGGCCATTACATCAGACTGCCTTGATCTACCTTACACTTAAGTGTCGTGATGTCTGCGGTTTGTTTTCCTTGTACAACACACACCAAACCACAAGCCGTACCTGATCTCAGTTAAATAACACGATGAACACACGACAAATATAACACGATGAACACACGACAAATATAACACGATGAACACACGACAAATATAACACGATGAACACACGACAAATATAACACGATGAACACACGACAAATATAACACGATGAACACACGACAAATATAACACGATCAACCAGTGGCGTAGCCAGGATCGTCTCAAGGGGGGGGGGGGGGTTCCAATTTTTACCCGGGGACAAACTTTCGATTTTTACCCCCCCCCCCCCTCTCAAACTTTCGTTTTGCACCCCCCCCCTCATACTTTTTATATATATACCGAGGGGTCTATGGGGGGTTATGACTCCCCTAACCCCCCCTGCCTACGCCACTGCGATCAACGAACGACAAATATAACACGATGTTATAAGACAAATATAACTAGGTCAATGTTTCGAAAGTATAGCTCGGTCAATATTTTACAAATATAACACGATCAACACACGACAAATATAACACGATCAACACACGACAAATATAACACGATCAACGAACGACAAATATAACACGATCAACGAACGACAAATATAACACGATGTTATAAGACAAATATAACTAGGTCAATGTTTCGAAAGTATAGCTCGGTCAATATTTTACAAATATAACACGATCAACACACGACAAATATAACACGATCAACACACGACAAATATAACACGATCAACGAACGACAAATATAACACGATGTTATAAGACAAATATAACTAGGTCAATGTTTCGAAAGTATAGCTCGGTCAATATTTTACAAATATAACACGATCAACACACGACAAATATAACACGATCAACACACGACAAATATAACACGATGAACACACGACAAATATAACACGATCAACGAACGACAAATATAACACGATGTTATAAGACAAATATAACTAGGTCAATGTTTCGAAAGTATAGCTCGGTCAATATTTTACAAATATAACCTGGTTAACATACGGCACTTATAACACGGTCGAAATACAACAAATATAAAAAGCGTCAACATTCGACAAATATAAACAGGGTCAAAACACGACAAATATAACTCGGTCAACATGTCATGAATATAACCCGATACCAATACCAGTTGACAAAATCTTACGTAATTTAAAAAAAAATTCACCACAGTCTGCATTGGAGGGGGTTAATTACTTAAGGAGGGTCCCTAGAACCGTCCCATCCCACCACCCCAAACATTTTGTGTTATAGCCAGTCCAGACAGACTTTTTCTTTTCTTTGGACCCCACTTTTGTTTCCGTAGTCGTCAATACAAACTTTCATTTCTTTAGTTGTCCATAAGACTTTCATTTCTTTAGTCGTCCATAAGACTTTCATTTCTTTAGTCGTCCATAAGACTTTCATTTCTTTAGTCTCCATACGACTTTCATTTCTTTAGTCTCCATACGACTTTCATTTCTTTAGTCGTCAAAACAAACCTCCATTTATTCAGACATCAAGACAAACACTGAGTCCACTTGTACCAACTACCCTTACAGTCAGTAGCTGCTGATATAAACACCCACTCTCTAGTAGCTGCTGATATAACCACACACTCTCTAGTAGCTGCTGATATAACCACACACTCTCTAGTAGCTGTTGATATAACCACACACTCTCTAGTAGCTGCTGATATAACCACACACTCTCTAGTAGCTGCTGATATAATCACACACTCTCTAGTAGCTGTTGATAAAACCACACACTCGCTCAATCACGTCGGCTTTATTTCCGCAGCTTTGTCTTACACAGACTTAAAAAAACGAAGACAAATAAGTTGTTTTCTTGGCTTACTGAGAAAAACACATTAATATAGATTTTATACGCCATTTTTCTTACCCCATAGCCATTACTAAGCCGCACCAGCAAATTATTTTTATTAACCTTGTTGACTTAACGAAGGCCATCGGTTTCCTGCTAGAAAAATTACGTCATTCTATTCTTAACTCGAGAACGGAAATAAATTTTACTTGTCAGTTGATCACTACGTCACTTCCTTCTGAGAGTGAGTTTGTTTCATGCGCTGTCAAGTTGTTTTAAATTCTTTTCCGCTCTGAGCTATTTCATTAACCCACTTTCTCCCAGTTTAAAAAAAAAATATCAAGTCAAATCTATTCTACCAATTGAACCTACGTGGGTTGGGAAGAAGATTGTGTATGTGACTGAGTGGGTTGGTGTAGTCAAACCTCGGTCCTTGCTTCCCCGGGGGAGAGAAACGCAATTCGAAGGGGGAAAATAATGAATGATCTTAATTAAATTTTATGACGAAGTTTTATATTTTTTGACGATATTCTGCACTGTTTTGTTATGTTATTCTTTGACACTGTAGGATGCAACTGCTGGTGATGGATGAGTTATAGCGGAGGTAATCTACTGACTTTAATATGACTTACTTTAGAGTACTGACATTGGAATTGGCGAGTCATGTTGTAGCTATACCACTAACATTATTGTAATATTACTGATACGAAAACAGTGTCGTTAGAATTTGACCAGTCAAATTGGAACTATAAAGCCACCATCATAGTTCTAAAATTAGAATTTGCTAAGTCATATTGGAATTATGACATTGACCACGAGGTTCTCAAATAAAATTTTGACAAATCATTATTGGAACTTAAACACCGACACTAAAGTTCTGAAACTAGAATTTGACAACTCGTTATTTTAACTTGAACACCGACGCTAAAGTTCTGACATTGTAAAATGATCCCTTACACCGTTCAACATACCTCTCCCACCCCAGTCCCGCCATGTTAAAGCGAGTGATTAATGTTCCAAGAATAGCTCAACAATCAGACGACTCAGTTCATCGTCATTAATTTTTATTTTAAATCTAATGAAATGAAATTTTTGTTCCTTCGCATCTCCTGACTTCAAACTAAATGAAAGAAATATGCATGGCATGAGTTTTTTTTAAAAAATATCTACATTAAATCGTGACGTAAGCGTTTAACGGTTGCCCTTCGTATTTGTTTCTGACTCTCTTAATTGATCCAATATGCATCGCGAGCTTCTTAGAGAGAATCGTCATTTTGTAAATTTAGCTTTAATAAATACGTATACAATCTTTGAATAAGTATTTTGTAAATTTAGGTTTTAGTGTAAACGTGACCAATCTTTGAACAAAATTTGTGTAAACTTTGGTTTTGAGAAATTCGAATGCAATCTTCGAATCGGATTTTCTTACACTTTTAAAACTTTTTAATTAAGACATAGATCTATACAATATTTTTTCCTACATCATTTCATCATCCTTGTCAGTTGTCATCGAAATCATTTGAAATTCTGCATTAAAAGTGGGGTGGAGGGGGTCGGTAGAGAATATTATAGGTTGAAAGGAAACGTTAACTGAGGTTATTTTTATCGCCCCCCCCTCCCCCCCCATTCCAGCCACTCATCATCCTAGCCATACACATGCCATAAAACGCTCCCCTACAATGTAAGTAAACATACTTCATTTTAGAAAAGGAATAACGAATTAACAAATGTAATATTTTGCAGGGAATATCTCTTAAGCTATTTGCCAAGAGGCTATCCTCTTTATTAGCCAGAGTGAGGGGGGGGGGGTCCTTGAAGAACCGATGCTACTTAGTTTAGTGAAGTTGATGTGTTTTGATTACCTCAAGGGCTAAGCTTTTGGGTTGCCTGGCAACTAAAAGTAAACCGAGAGGATGATAATACGACCCCCCCCCCCCCAACCGGTGAGCTACTGAAGCATTATCCAACCCGTGTAAATAGCGCCGAGACTCTCCCCCGGTCTGTCTTCGCTAACAATAAAATCCTTCCCGTCACTATAGACACGTTCCGACTTACGGGAATACCCGAAAGCCGGAAATAAGAAACAGGAAATGTCTAACTTGACGTGAACTTTCACCCAGGCAACGAACGACAACCTGTTTTACTATTGTGTTGTGAGTGTGAAAAGGTTGAGTTTCCAGCAGTCAAAGGCGTGTCTTCACTGACATCAAACGACATGACCTCGATCCATCGACCTTCACCGCACCATGTGACATGACCTAAAACTAAAATGCGTGAACGTCTGTAACAAAACCATTTGCGGGCTTTTATTGGAATTTCACTGTGATGCCCCATACATATCAACTACAAAATATTAGGTAGCTTTTCCTGTGGGCTCAATACAGAATAGAATGACGATAAAGATCAAATATAAAAGAACAATAAACAATTTCACATCGATTTCTATATCAGGGGAAGAGATTTAGCAATTAGCCACTGTTTAATTGTTGTTATTTTAAAATAACTAGCTCTATAGATATAGATAATGTATCTGATTAAAAACAGGGTAGGCAGGTAAGGCAGATTTAGATGACAGAAATTTTGTTTACAGCAAAGTTCCTGCGTTGTTCATAGCAACACAACTGAGATCACGTGACGTCACTAGAGGAGTCAAGCGTGCTGTATTTTAACTAGTCCACGTTGTATTCGATTCCTTGCCATCCATGTCTGTCTGGATCGAGCATTGCAATCAATCTTTAACCCACTTCGACCGGACCGATAATTCCCCCCCCCCCCCACCCCCCCCCCCCCACACACACAAACTTAAACCCTTAAAGTGCATGTTTGATTAATATCAATTATTTACGCCTTTGTAAAAGTATAACACGTTTTTTTTTGGTATACAAAATGGACATGCAGTATTCGATACCATTTCCACTCCTACATTTTTAAATTGTAGAATCGACATTTCTATGATGCTATTTTGAGTATTATCTACCTAAATAAAAGTGGAATCGCTAGAAAAAAATCAAAATTCTATGCCCACTAGCTATTTGAACCCACGTGACCATTTTTTTTTTCTCTAAATCAACGAGGCGCTGGTCGTAAGCAGTTATTGTTCTTGATTCTCGGATCTTTAGACCACAGTACAGTTATCAGGCCAGGGAATTTATTACCTCCTATTGTTCTAAGCATCAATAGCTCAGTTTATTTTCTTCGATTTTTTCTTCGATCAGTTATCGATTTTCAAAAATAAAAATGAAGACTAAACTAATACAGAATATACAGCTTTTCGTATTAGAGTAAAATCAAGACTTATATTCCTGTACTTCCTCATGTAGAAAGAACATTTATTTTTACATTTGTCTTTCAGAGTGTCAACAAAAAAAATGGTTTATGTCAAATAATAGCTCACAGCTTACATACTAAAAAAATCACTAAGTATACAGCTTGTATATCAAGATATCACCAAACATATAGCTTACACATGGTTATTACATATTATAATAAAGTCTACCGCCCCCCCCCCCCCCCCCCCGCGAAAAATGGAATTTATATAGGAAATATATACTTTTAACAGTGTCCGTTCCCCGGAAATTTTAGTCAGCACACATACTAAGAAATCATTGAATATGCAGATTACCTACTACGATGATACCAGTAAGAAAATTGTATCCCCAATGTTCCGTTTAAAGTTAATTTAATGCTTGTCTAAATCCTCGCGAACTTTGAACTCCTCGTGAAGGAAAGAAACATAGACCATAGACATTTAACAGTGAGTTAGTGCTGATACACTTTAGGCTCTAATATTTTAAAAATCTGTTTACATTGTTTTGTTGCTTAAATAACAGGGTCAGTCGCTAAAATGGGTTTAGCAAATACCGGAAATAAAAAAAAATTAAAAGATATCTTTAGTCTCTTCCATCACAAAGATAATTGTTCCATTATTTACATGAAACACATTAAAACAGAACCATTTCTTGTCTGTATTCCACGTCCCTACAAACAAATTCCTTAAAATGTTTTCAATTGAGCAAGCAGCTAACTGCTAGTGATTGCTGGCAATAAAATCAGAGACACTAACCGTTCCATCATGGCCGGGAAGAAAAAACTTGAGGCAGGAAAAGAATCATTAGCCAGATTTTTAAAAAACTTGGGCCGAAAGAAAAAAAAAGTGTAAATGGCATACTAGGCTTAAAAACGGCTTTAAAATTGTCAGTAACTTTTGTTTTCATGATAAAGCTAAAAGCAAATTAGAATTGCAAGATGTGTAGATAAGTAGTGTTATTTTGTTTCCTTAAAAGACTAGTATTTGTAGAATCACACTTTGATCAGACACTTAGGCTGGTCAAAATGCCAAACAACACAAAGTTATCTTTGGTCTATAAATATAAATATAAATATAAATATAAATATATATATATATATATATATATATATATATATATATATATATATATATATATATATATATATATATATATATATATATATTTGTAAATAAAAGATATACATATAAATAGATATTTATTATAGGTTTTGGTGTTGTATGCCATTTCATGTCCTTGTTATTATACTGTAAAACCATTACTTTGTAAATTAAACTTCAGTATTTCAGACTTTTGGCAATAGAGATCGATATTTTAAAATATTATTTTCCTAAAAGAAGTAACACCGACGCACGTTGTCCACTCTCTATTTTGGTTAAAAATCGATTTTTCTGTATGAAAGATACTAACAATGATTCGGCTAATTTTTATAGAAGTAACATAAGAAGTTAAAAAGTTTGACCAAAAAATTAGAGATTATTTTTTTAAAAATTGTGACGTCATGAGCGACTGGTTGAACCAGGCAGCTGGCCACGGTGACTTAGTGTTCCGATGTTTATGCCAGAGTTGTTTTTTGTTAGTTCCTGACACGTGCAGTAGCATGCACTCACGTACAGAAGCATGCACTCACGTGCAGAAGCATGCACTCACGGGCAGAATAGGCGGATTGATGGACGAGGTCTGGTATTGTAGTATATCGTGTGAAGCTGAGGTCAGGTAAGTGACTGGTCAGATACATGACTGGGGAAGCTGAGGTCAGATACATGACTGGGGAAATTGAGGTCAGATAAGTGACTGGGGAAATTGAGGTCAGATAAGTGACTGGGGAAGTTGAGGTCAGATACATGACTAGGGAAGTTGAGGTCAGATACATGACTGGGGAAGTTGAGGTCAGATACATGACTGGGGAAGTTGAGGTCAGATACATGACTACGGAAGTTGAGGTCAGATACATGACTGGGGAAGTTAAGGTCAGATACATGACTGGGGAAATTGAGGTCAGATACATGACTGGGGAAATTGAGGTCAGATAAGTGACTGGGGAAGTTGAGGTCAGATACATGACTACGGAAGTTGAGGTCAGATACATGACTGGGGTAGTTGAGGTCAGATACATGACTGGGGAAGTTGAGGTCAGATTCATGACTGGGGAAGTTGAGGTCAGATACATGACTAGGGAAGTTGAGGTCAGATACATGACTGGGGAAGTTGAGGTCAGATAAGTGACTGGGGAAGTTGAGGTCAGATACATGACTAGGGAAGTTGAGGTCAGATAAGTGACTGGGGAAGTTGAGGTCAGATACATGACTGGGGAAGTTGAGGTCAGATACATGACTGGGGAAGTTGAGGTCAGATACATGACTGGGGAAGTTGAGGTCAGATAAGTGACTAGGGAAGTTGAGGTCAGATAAGTGACTGGTCAGATACATGACTAGGGAAGTTGAGGTCAGATACATGACTGGGGAAGTTGAGGTCAGATACATGACTAGGGAAGTTGAGGTCAGATACATGACTGGGGAAGTTGAGGTCAGATACATGACTGGGAAAGATGAGGTCAGATACATGAGTTTATCTCAAGAAGAGAAAGGATATAATTAACAAAAATTAACCATCATCTCTCCTAATTGTGTGTAAAGATATCGGGTAAGTTTACTTTAAACACTACCTAATTTTATATATTGTTTGCTTAAAAATCATACTTACCATAGGACCAAAAATCTTAACATGGATAAATAGACTTGATACGACTACACTAAAATTTAGTGAATAATGTACTCACTCTAACGTAGGGCCTGTGGCGCAACGGATAACGCGTCTGACTACGGATCAGAAGATTCCAGGTTCGAATCCTGGCAGGCTCGTGAACTTTTTTTTTGCTCTTCGTTTTTTCTTACGTACCATACAATTTTAATTCGTTACAATTTCTGCTCTGGTCTCAAAGAAACATTGACTTTTTAAACCTACTGTAAGTCTTGTTAAGTTAAATACAGAAAAAACGGGACATTATTGCAAGATTAGCATTTAGTAAGTTCCTCATTGTTAAAAGTGTTATCCCCAAATTGGCCGCCCAACATTTCATATGGTAAATCTTCACTGCAGCTGTCTACTATTGATCGCACACCAATTGTGAATGTGGTCCATCGCCATCAACCAACTACTTTTACTGTCTAGCCGACGAGGCAATAATGTATTATTTAATAATTCCAAAATTTATTTTCTATGGATCAAGAAAATAATTTCTTTTACTTTATGCTTTAATTTTTTAAAATTAGAAACCATCAACATAATCATTTTTTAACGCCTAAAACTCTAAAAGTAATTTGATCGTTTTGTGTTTTATGCGCTTGTGTTTATGGCCAATTAAACTTGTAGAGTGTCTACTGTTATTAACATTTTCTAATGGTACTCATCAAACTTCCCTTTTATTACTGAAGTGGCTGAACACGTTATAGGTTATTGCCTCACGTAGATGTTCGTTTTCATTTCTTTGATCTTGTCTTTAGTCTTCAGCCATTGGAGGCTCTTGATGATCTGGTTAAGTCAAGGTTAACCAAAGCTTTCCAGATGGTCCCTAGTTACGTGTTTCATTAGGAAGTGGGGCCTCAGACATATAAACTTTATAAGTGGTTAAAGTGGTGTACTTTATGTAAACATTTGCCTTGAACAGTGGCGTAGGCAGGGGGGGGGGGGATTAGGGGGGGTGGTCATAACCCCCCCCCCCCATAGACCCCCTCGGTATATATATATAAAAGTATGAGGGGGGTGCAAATCGAAATTTTTAGGGGGGGGGGGGGGTGCAAATCGAAAGTTTGTCCCCGGGTAAAAATTGGAACCCCCCCCCCCCCCCCCCTTGAGACGATCCTGGCTACGCCACTGGCCTTGAACACCAGTCCGTCAGACTAATCTATTGATCATTTGCTACATAGTTACACCTCCCCCTTTTTCTTTTAGAATCTAGTGATCTTTAAATTAATTTTTAATAACCAGTTAAATATCCAACTAAACCGATAACGGTGTAACCTAGCGTTATGTTAGGTAATTTATTTTGTCTAGAAAGCTTGAAAAAAAAATGCTGCTTTAAAAAGAGTCAAAAGAGAATAGTAAGATTTGACCACAAACCCACAGACGTATCTGGAAGATGTGGCACTTGTGAGAGATTAAAATGTTACAGGTCTACTCAATGAGGGAAAGCTGAATACTGGCCTTTTTCATCCAGCACAAAAGTTGGTTCACAAAAAAGCATCCATCACCTGTTCTGTACATGAACGTGGTGGGGGCGTACTACTATCTGTGTGTTGGCGCGTGCGTGTGTGTGTGTGCGTGTAGCGGCATGTCTATGTGAGCTGGTATATGTGTGTGTGTATGTATGTGTGTAGCGGCATGTCTATGTGAGCTTGTGTGTGTATGTGTGTGTATGTGTGTAGCGGCATGTCTATGTGAGCTGGTGTGTGTGTGTGTATGTGTGTAGCGGCTTGTCTATGTGAGCTGGTGTGTGTGTGTGTGTATGTGTGTATCGGCATGTCTATGTGAGCTGCTGGTGTGTGTATGTGTGTAGCGGCATGTCTATGTGAGCTGGTGTGTGTGTGTGTATGTGTGTATCGGCATGTCTATGTGAGCTGCTGGTGTGTGTATGTGTGTAGCGGCATGTCTATGTGAGCTTGTGTGTGTGTGTGTGTATGTGTGTAGCAGCATGTCTATGTGAGCTGGTATGTGTGCGCGCGTGTGTGTGTGTGTGTGTGCTGTGGCCGAAACTTACCTGGCAGAGATTGGGTCGAGGAATTGTGAAAACCGTTGGTGAGTCGTGGGCCTGCTCACGGCTAACTACCACCAGGCGCCTTGGGGGGAAAAAAGTCACGTGATTAAACGTGTTCCTTACCACTTTGTCAATTTAAAACAAAAAATTAAGGATGAAGACGTAGGAAGATCGCAGCTTTTGTACATCTTTAAACAGGTGATCAATGTTTTAAAAAAATATATTTATAAACAATTTCCATTGAGGATAGAGAAAATTATCTATTCATTTGAAAATTTGCCAAGACCACACAATTCAGAATGTATAAAGTTTATCATTAAGGATTTATCAAGAAAAGAAAGGATCTAATAAACAAAAATTAACCATCGTCTCTCAGAATTTTGTGTAAAGATATCAGGTAAGTTTACTTTAAACACTTCCTACCTTTATATATCGCTTGCTTAAAAATCATTCTTACCATAGGACCAAAAATCTTAACATGGATAAAAAGACTTGATACGACTACACTAAAATCTAGTAAATAATGTATGCGAACTATCGTAGGGCCTGTGGCGCAACGGATAACGCGTCTGACTACGGATCAGAAGATTCCAGGTTCGAATCCTGGCAGGCTCGTGATTTGTTTTTCCTCTTCATTTTTTCTTACTTACCATAAAATTTTAATTCGTTACAATTTCTGCTCTGGTCTCAAAGAAACAATGAGCAGTTTGAAAATTATTATGTTTTGAATTAATTACTTATATCAGCATCATTATGCTGATAAAGTATCTCTATTCGTTTACTAGTAGTATAACAATGTATAATAAGTCTGCATATATAAGGAGACAGTGAGTAAAAAAATGGCCTACACATATACATTCCCAGCAAGGAATTTATTTCTTTTATTCGACATACGTGTATAGTGGTGAGTAAGCGTGGGTGATTAGGCCTGGATTGGAATGGTCAAGTGGCTCAGGAATGGAGGGAGTGGATAGGGGGCGGGAGGGGGAGTGGGGGAACCCGACATATCTGACTTAAATTTTCATGGCTGATTTAAGTCATCTCAGCTCGAGAGCGGATCGATTTACATATCACAGCACACAAACAATAAAAACAAAACAGCTAAATTGCAAGTAAAATGTTTAATTTGACATAAGATATTTTAAATACTTTTAATGAAGTTATACTATACTTATAACTATACCAATGAAATAGGATATTCTGTTTATAGATATTATAGTATCAGGTTATGAGTATTACTTTTTATTAATAAAAGTATAATAGCTTCAAAAAGACAAGAATCTTAGCAAGCGACTCTTGATGTATTTCAGTTTATAGCATGATCTCTCGCAAAACCATTCGATTAGGCGTTATCGTCATTTAGAGTATGTTTGATTTACCAAAGCAATAGGCTTGAAAAGTTGGTTCCAAACGGTTCCAAATGGGTGTTGCCAGAAAGCCATATTTTTCAACCAAAACTGAATAACTTAACAAATTTTGTGGAGTAAGTACAAAATTACTTCCAGTTTCATAAAGGCTAGAAAAATTCAAACAAATAATTACTCACAATATAACACTAATTTAGCTAGCACTTTTATTGTTTAATTTTAATTATTAGAATCAGGGTGTTAGGTTGTTGGGGGATGTTATATTTAATACAAAGAAACTATTAGGCTATAGGCCTACCACATTGACCGCTATTGTGTATTTTATCATGGGAAACAATTGTTATGACATTGTTTTATTTTCCCTGACCACTCCGGTTGAGTTCAAGAAGGGGTTGAGGGCGGTTTTCACAAATATCTGAATTGATAAAGTAATTCTAAAATTATTTTAATGGTTTATAATCAAAACAAAAATATGAAAATGAGTGTAATGGATGGTTGCCAAACGGCTTGAATTTTTAAAAAATTAACTATGTTACCGCTTGCCATATTTTTAGAAAGAATTTAAAACTAAATATACATTGACTTTTCAAGCATACAGTAGGTCTAGTTATGTTAAATGCAGAAAAACAGCGAACGGGACATTACTGCAAGATTAGCATTTAGTAAGTTCCTCACTGTTAACAGTGTTGTCCCCAAATTGGCCGCCCCACATGTCATGTGGTCAATCTTTACTGCAGCTGTCTACTACTAATTGATCGTACATCAATTGTGAATGTGTTCCATCGCCATCAACCAATAACTTTTACTGTCTAGCCGACGATGCAATCATGTACTGCAGTGACGTGATTGCTTACTCCATTATTTCTTACTACTTTTTGTGACGTGCCTTCATTAGATATTACTTTGGTCTGCGATAACGTTTATCTACAAAATCTTTGTTAATTTTTTTACAGCATTTTCCTCTTGCAAATTGTTATTAGCTTAAGTCACAAGCTAGCGAAATCTTTTCAAAATATTAACATTGTTATAATATGATTCACTACTCTAGAAGCATGAGCGAGTAAACTGTATATTCAGGGCCTGTGGCGCAACGGATAACGCGTCTGACTACGGATCAGAAGATTCCAGGTTCGAATCCTGGCAGGCTCGTCAATTTTTTTTCTCAGAATCGAAAACCTGAACACATTTTTTGTTGAGTAATTTTTCTTATCTCCATCCTTGTTTAAGTGGTATAGCATCACTATTGGTTGAGCCCCAATATTCCCATAAACTCTCTGTCTTACCTAACATATGATATTACTATTAACGCATATTTGTTTGAAAGGGGAAAACCATCTTGGCCTAAATATTACTATACCCTGTACATCCCAGGGCTAGTAGGTTACAGTGTGGACACAAGGACCGCTTCTCTCTTTAGCTCGATACACTTGTAGGTAGGTGATTGATGACGGAACAATTCCACCAGTATTGATTTCACCATCAGCGCATATCGATAGATCAGAACCCGAAGTTGAGGGGTTGCAGGTGATATGTACCAGGTGCACTTTACTGCGTGTGTTGTATGTGTATGTGTTGTGTGTGTGTTGTATGTATGCTGTGTGTACTGTATGTTTACTGTATACATAGTAATAGGGAGGGTGTGGGTGTTAGACGTGCTTCAGGAAGCGGTGGTGGGGGTGGGGGGTGGGTGTGGGGGGGGGGTAAGGCAGGGGTGAAGGGGGAAATGACCCCTCTACCCAGAGAGATGCCAGAAAGAAACTCTGTAGTCGATAGACGCTACGCTTTCCATGAGATAGACGCTACGCTTTCCATGATATCGCTGTTAACAAGCGATCATTGTAAACAAAGAACAACAAAAAAACTATCCCATTGAGGGTTATAGTATAGAAGACTACGCCAAAGTTCTTAACGTATAATAAATAAACTATGTCTAAAAATATGCCACTGTCCAATTATAAAAAAAAAAAATAATTGTTAAAAACCAGAACTGAATAAACAAATTTTATTTTATTTTTTCAACAAATGTTATTTTAATTTTTTCCAAAAATGCAATCAGGAATTTTGAGCGTATTCGACCCCAGTCAATAACACAGGGCCTGTGGCGCAACGGATAACGCGTCTGACTACGGATCAGAAGATTCCAGGTTCGAATCCTGGCAGGCTCGGTATCTTTTTATTTTTTTATGTACTTTAAAGCTTTAATTCTTTACAATTTCCGCTCTGGTTTTAAAGAAACAAAGAGCACTTTGATCTTATCATTTATTTAATTAATTACTTAATTCAGCATCCAAATTATCTCTATTTGTTTACTCGTAGTATATCAATAAATAATACGTGCATACATAATAAGACATAAAAAAATTGGCTTAAGTATATGTGGGGGATCATGTTATTAAGCAGGGCCTGTGGCGCAACTGATAACGCGTCTGACTACGGATCAGAAGATTCCAGGTTCGAATTCTGGCAGGCTCGAATTTTTTTTTCTTCATAATGTTTTACGGTGTGAATCAATATTAAAGTTTAAAAACAAGTAGCAATAAGTTTATTTTTTCCACGCTTTTCATTCTTGAATCGACACCATGATGACTTTAAAAAATGTGCCTTACATCAAACGACTTAATTTTGCCCGTAATCCTTGATAAAAAAAATCCCTTAATTTGTTTTTGCTTTCCACCCACTCACCTGATAGATCGAATGAATGCCACTACCAAATCATCTTCCTTTTGTTATTGATTATAGTCATCTTTAAATTAATTTTTAATTTTTAGTGACCCCATTTATTAACATTGAAGATGATAAATTATTGCGTTGTCATCCAGAGGCGTAGCTAGGGGAGGGCGGGGAGGGCGGCCGCCCCGGGCGCCGACCCCAGGGGGGCGCCAAAGGGGTAGAAAAAAAATGAAAAGCTCATTTTAAGTTGCAGTTTTGAATTATAAACAGTCAAAGTAAAGAAATTTAACGGCTGGGAGCCTTTGCATACTGATTTAACTGTTTTCTACCTTGATTGTGTAACTGTAAAACGTATATCTTTAAGAAACAGTGACCGGAAAAACCGCTTTCCAGCTTTCCTAGATGGGGAGGGGGGGGGGGGGGTGGGGCGCTTTTTCGAAGACTAAAATCGGAGAAATTCACAACGGATTAAGGAATAAATAACCGATATCACTCAGAAAAGAAACCCTTTGAACTAAAGCGTATTTTACGATTGTGTAACATAAAAAAAGAGTTAGTGACGTTTAAAATCCGCTATGTACTGGATAGGTTGCTAGATAACTCTTTTAACACTTAGTAAAGAAATCAATTGTATTAACACTTAATGTACGATTTCACTACCCAGTTTTGCTAAGTAATAACGCGACTAATTCTTTGTACGATTCTTACGATTCTCTCAACGTGATCGTGATAGATCAGATACTTTTACTTGATTGCATTACATCTTGCCGGGTTCACTGCATTAAAGAGAAATAAATATAACGGATTCTTGTATCGCTATCCGATCGGTAAAATAGCAGACTGTCGGAGCAGGTGGATGGGAAGCGACACTTTATGCCAAAATTTTAAGAGAGAAGAAAATTAGTATATTGTACTGATTATTACTTTGTTCAACCTAACTGATAATTCAAAATTGCAATATTGTTCTAAAGACATGAGCAAAAGTTGACCAAATAAGGCTTGCACCTTCTACAAAATACACTCTAAAGCAGTGGTTCTTAACTTTTTGGAGTACTGAACCCAACCAGTTTCATATACGCAATCACCGAACCCTCCTTAATAGTTGTATCGTCCACAATGACAAAATCCAATCGTGAATCCTATGCGTCGGGTGTGTATCTTGACCACCGAGGAAGCCCTGAGACTTAATCACCGAACCTCTCGGGTTCGATGGAGCCCACTGTTTTAAGCTCTTTTGATTTTCTACTTTTTATTCGTTTCAGCATCTTAAGGGGAATTTAATTGGCGTCCAGTAAAGTTTTAGGGAACGACAATCAGCGTAATTGTTAATTTTTTTCCAGACTGTCGCACACACAAACACACACACACACACACACACACACACACACACACACACACACACACACACACACACATATATATATATATATATATATATATATATATATATATATATATATATATATATATATATATATATATATATATATATATATATATATATATATATATATATATATATATATATATATGGGGGGCGCCAAACTGAAAGTTTGCCCCGGGCGCCTGGAGGGGTTGCTACGCCTCTGTTGTCATCGGAGAGACTGCTATCTGAAAAGTATCAAAATGATCGTTACGTTGGATATTAAGTTACAAAATGTGACTAAAACCGGTCTTAGTGATCAAAGAGAAATTTTATTACCAGACAGGCGGTTTTGGTAGTGAAAATTGTATGAAGTATTTGAGGCTTTTCTAGTATCGAAACTTATTGGAGGTTTTGCTAGCATTTGAATATGAACTCTAGTTTAAACCAATCACAAAATACCTCAGTCCCGGGAATAACATAAACCTCAATCCTAACCTAAAAAAAAAATCATAATACTACCGAAAAAAGAATAATATAAAAAAAAAAGTATGTAAAATTGTTGCACCAATTGTGTTATCCTCTTGGTTTATTTATGCTCTCATTTTCCTACATAGTTAATCCTCCCCCTCCCCCGTCATAGCTCCCACCCTTTTCCGCCCCATTCATAAACCGACCCACCATGCTCTATAAACAGATACTGCGATACTGAACTCCTAACCAAAACAGTTCACTCGGCAAAGAGCACGCGGTGCTACCTGCCAATATCAAGACAGGTCTGGCCAGTTTATCAGGAGGACGGGACTAAACAGTTGACCTTAATTTCTTGATGCCTTCCTGGCTTAAGCACCACATTCCGATGCCCTAGACTTCCGCTGTTGTTCTCAGCAAAATGTCTTATTTACCTCGCGTTCTTAGACAGCGCGCAATTGAGTTGGTTCAATTTATTGGTGTTGGGTTTACTTTCTTGGTTTATTGGTTCACAATCTTCAGGTGTTCTGGTGGGTGTTTTGGTGGGTGTGATGTCTTGTGGTGGGTGTTCTGGTGGCTAAAACTAAAAGGTTTTATATTGGGTGCTACTGGTGGGTGTTTTGGTAGGTGTTATGTGTTGCTTTGGGTGTTGTGGTAGGTGTTCTGGTGGGTGTCGTGGTGGGTGTTTTGGTGGGTGTGATGTGTTGTGGTGGGTGTTTTGGTGGGTGTGATGTGTTGTGGTGGGTGTTCTGGTGGCTAAAACTAAAAGGTTTTATATTGGGTGCTACTGGTGCGTGTTTTGGTAGGTGTTATGTGTTGCTTTGGGTGTTGTGGTAGGTGTTCTGGTGGGTGTCATGGTGGGTGTTTTGGTGGGTGTGATGTGTTGTGGTGGGTGTTCTGGTGGGTGTCGTGGTGGGTGTTTTGGTGGGTGTGATGTGTTGTGGCCGGTGTTCTGGTGGGTAAAAGGTTTTATATTGGATGCTACTGGTGCGTGTTTTGGCAGGTGTTATGGTAAGTGTTATGGGTGTGTATAAGGCGGTGGGTCTTAGTTGTGTCTTGTGTGAGGTATATCCTGGGTGTTATCTTGAGTTATTATAGTCGGTGTTACTGGTGGTGTCATAGTGGATGTGACGTGTTGTGGTGGGTGTCATAATAGGTCGTGTTGGTGAGTATTGTTGTAGGGTAGAGGTATTATTGTTTCTAGTAGATGTTTCTAGTGGATCTTTCTAGTGGATCATTCTGGTGGATGCTCCTGGTGGATGTTAATGTATGTGGGGTGAGAAAGTTAACCGTATCTGTTTACCCACCCCCAGGGACCGTGTTACTATTTGACCCGGAGATTCTCCGTACCGCCACGGACGTCCACCTACCCAGACAACGCGTCATACGCTCCGACTACCACCAACACGCTCTGTACCCTATAGCCCTCTCACGTGACCGACTTCTATCTTTACACGTCACGTGGAGGTAAACAATAGGCCAAGATCAGAAGCTGCCTGTCAAGTTTGACGTCCAAAGTCGGGGTCGCCGGTTCACGTGACCTCTCTAAATATAGAAAACCATAAAGTAACAATTAAAGGAAAAATTAGTCTTTGAAAATAATGAAAATGCATGGTGGAGTTAATTATTGTATTAGACAATCCAATTATAAAAAGTCTCGAGTTCGACTACCGTCTTGGTATACGTTAACTTGACTGGTTTGAAGAAACAGATGAACTCTACTTCATCTGTTATGTAGCCCGTCATCGATGAAAGTGTACTTTCCATATTTAAAAATATATATATATATATATAAAAACAAAAAAAAACAAATATATCACCTAGCGTTAGCACAATTGTCAAAGAAACTCAGCCAACACGATGTGTGTCTTAAAATTTAAAATTAATTAGTTACTTGATAAACAGATACCAGGTTTCAAAATCTCATTAATATTTCATTAATCTATGCAACTTTCCCTCGTGTATTACAGGCCGTGCTGTACCTACACGATGCACCGGGATAAATTTACCTTCATCCCCAGCGAAAGGTAAGAAATGTCAGGTGAAACTGCGGTATATCTGTGTCGTTTGGTGCGTGTCTGATGTTGTGCAACATCCCTACCCCACCTCCCCCATCCCGCCCCCACACTCACAGCATTCCATCCCCCACGTTTTATTCAGTTGCTAGAGTCAGGTCAGTCTCCTCTAACCTCCCCTGGGAGCGGAACACTTCCACCCCACCATCGCACTCCCCCGCTTCACCGCAGGATACCCACCCCCTCACTCTCCCCCATTAAGAGTAATTAAAAGCGAAGTGACGGGCAAGTACCAGGTAGGGAAGGTGTTGCAGGAATGTTGGCTAAAAAAAACTGGCATCGCTAACATGGTGCCAGATGGTACAGGGCCGTACGGCGTGGGGAGGGGGCTGGGGGGAGGGGAGGCGGTGAAACGGAGATGTTAAATATCCTAAAAGCTGATTTCAACATCTAGAATATCGATTAACGTCTTCATTAAAAAGTCATAAATCAGTCATAAATCAGTCATAAATCAGTCATAAATCAGTCATAAACCAGGGGACATGTCAAGAAAACAAAGCACGACTGTACACAGAAACTGAAATTTAAAAAAAAAATGGAAAAGCAACTCCAGACGTATTTAAATCATTCGATTTTTTTTTCAACTGGAGGTTTTAGTTGAGTGGGCGAAGACACGTGGGGGTTTTGTAGGTAAAGTTTTTTTTACTTTGTTGCAGACGTCAGCAGTAAAGTTTAGTGTATTTTTAAACATTTGGTTGTTGATTTCTCGGACACGACAAGTTTGGTTAGGGTTACTCGGCATTGACAAATCAACCCTTTACTAACCTTATTAAATGGTGGTATGTTGGACAGTGATGACGACTCCAAATTAACCGTTTGCTGATCATATAAAGGCCTTTATTGACCAGTGATGGCTAGTTGCGGCAACTAGACGACTCCAAATTAACCGTTTGCTGATCATACAAAGGCCTTTATTGACCAGTGATGGCTAGTTGCGGCAACTAGACGACTCCAAATTAACCGTTTGCTGATCATATAAAGGCCTTTATTGACCAGTGATGGCTAGTTGCGGCAACTAGACGACTCCAAATTAGTTTGCTGATCATATAAAGGCCTTTATTGACCAGTGATGGCTAGTTGCGGCAACTAGACGACTCCAAATTAGTTTGCTGATCATATAAAGGCCTTTATTGACCAGTGATGGCTAGTTGCGGTAACTAGACGACTCCAAATAAACCGTTTGCTATTATTCTAAGGCCTTTGTTGGCCACTACTAACAAGACGTCTACGGATTAGCCGTGTACTAAGGCCTCTGTTGGTCTGTGATGGAACAAAAGTTCATGTAGGTTAAATCAGCCCCCCCCCCCCCCCCCCCGCCCTCTACATCCTCAACCCTCCGAAGAAAAAATTTCAGATACTATTTTAAATGAGTATAGCGAAACGAAAGACCAATCGAGTAAATCAACTCAGCCGAGAGTGAATGTAACAACCGGCTAACGAGAACATGAAATACAAGACGCATGTAATTATGGGAGTCACCCAGTGGTCGATGACATAATTTACTGTCCAATTAAGTTTTCCTGCTGAGACTTAAAGAATGACCTCTCTGTTGAAAAATTCGTTAACGAAACTATTTTTAAAGGAATATTTTCTTTGAGAATATGATAGTGATGTTACGACCTCGAGTATGTAAAGTTCATGCTAGACAGTTTGGTAGCAGCAGACTATCCCTGCTAATTAAATAAAGCGGGATCGTATTGGGTGGAGGGTCAATTGGATATAATGTAGTGTTGGGTGGAGGGTGTGTTGGGTGGATGTGGTGGATGTGCTGTTGGGTGGATGTGGTGTTGGGTGGAGGGTTAATTGGATATAATGTAGTGTTGGGTGGAGGGTGTGTTGGGTGGATGTGGTGTTGGGTGGATGGGGTGTTGTGTGGATGTGGTGTTGGGTGGATGTGATGTTGTGTGGATGTGGTGTTGTGTGGATGTGGTGTTGGGTGGAGGGTGTGTTGGGTGGATGTGGTGTTGGGTGGATGGGGTGTTGTGTGGATGTGGTGTTGGGTGGATGTGATGTTGTGTGGATGTGGTGTTGTGTGGATGTGGTGTTGTGTGGATGGTGTGTTGGGTGGAGGGTGTGTTGGGTGAATATGGTGTTGTGTGGATGTGATGTGGTGTTGGGTGGATGTGGTGTTGAGTGGAGGGTGTATGGATGGATGTGGTGTTGTGTGGATGTGGTGTTGGGTAGATGTGGTGTTGGGTGGATGTGGTGTTGGGTGGATGTGGTGTTGGGTGGATGTGGTGTTGGGTGGATGTGGTGTTGGGTAGATGTGGTGTTGTGTGGATGTGGTGTTGGGTAGATGTGGTGTTGGGTGGATGTGGTGTTGGGTGGATGTGGTGTTGTGTGGATGTGGTGTTGGGTAGATGTGGTGTTGGGTGGATGTGGTGTTGGGTGGATGTGGTGTTGGGTGGATGTGGTGTTGGGTGGATGTGGTGTTGGTGGATGTGGTGTTGGGTGGATGTGATGTTTTGTAATGGTGAGTGTCCAGCTACTGAAGACACCAACAAAGACAACCCCCCCCCCCCAACACAGCACGAAGATGACCCCCCCTCCCTCCCTCCCCACACACACACACCCACCCTCACATAATGACTATACATAATAGCTGACGTTAATAACAAATCGATAACTGGTCCCAGACACGAATGTATCGGTTTCCAGTTTTCCTAGCCTACAGTTATAAACGGCAGCTAACATCTAACATTAACTTTAATACTAGCTCGTCGCCATAAATATCCAACGGGGCGTCTGGTTTGGTGGGCGGATGGGTAGGTGACTCGATTATAATTACAGAAAGAAAATACAATGTTAGTTTATTACTAACTAATTACTGTGTAAAACACATCTAAATACACAGTTCTTGTACTAAATTCAACAGATCTAATTACAGCAGCCATTAAACGAAACTCTGTGTGTTTCCACCTAGGTTGTAGAAACAATGGTTGGATTGTTCCTGCTTTTCATGTTTTTATCTTCGCTGTCTTCATCCCATGCCCCCCCCCCCCACTCCTGGCTCAGGTAGATAACAAAAACTTGATATCAAACATCAAATTGTATCAACCATCAAGAAACATGCGCCGGGCCTAAAAAATGGGACAGAGTGAAAGCAAGAACTACGTGAGAAGCTCATTGAACCAATAAACAATAAATCGGAATCTTGATATTACAAGATGTTTAAAACTTGATCTCTTTGTCGTTCTTCTTGTTTCAACCATGAGTCGAAACGTGCACGCGAAATTTTAACAACTTCTACCGAACCGATTTGTTTCAAACTTAGCACATTGGTCAAGGAATAATGACAACGCAGTGTGACATAAATATCCTTTTCTGATCTCTAGAGATATTTAACCACTACTTTTTAAACCAAACTGCTGGCCCATGTACATTTTTTGAAAATGTAATGTTTAATGGGAATTAATTTCACTTTATGTGCTTTTATCAGTATTTTTTTGTATCAGTTCATTAAAATTTCTGAAAATAAAATTAGGTTTCATGCACAATTTTCTTTCCCATTGCATATGGGTTGAAACGATGTTTATACATCTTCAACTTTTTATTTTATTTTTAATTTTTTTTTAATCTTTTGTTTGAAAGAACTACCCTTTTTTAAGTAAAAATGTAATTAACTATTTAAAAGATTTGACAAATGCCAATTAAAACAGCAGTGAGCTATGCCCATTGTATGCCTCCCTGAAAAAGTATGTAGATAATATAAATCCTTTGATTCGGTTATAGTACCACTTTGGCGCGTCTCCTAGTTTTGTAACCGTTGCTATAAGAAGAAAAAAGAAGACAAAAATGTGATCAATTATAGAACGTAAACAGTTCAAATAGACGGAAGATTTAAACAACGGTAGGGATACAAGGAGTGTGGGAGTTGTGTGTGCGTGTGTGTGTGTTGGTGGGTGGGAGGGTGGGAGGGGGGATCGGATGTTGGCGTCAAAAGCAACATAAATAATAATTATAATTGTTGAAAACGTTTTCGTGAGAAAGAAATTCTTATTTTTTTTTCTTTAAACATCGCACTGGCGATTCTACCCCGACCCTCCCACTCAGTTTTTAGCACAGCCGCTTACGTGTTGACAGTTTGAGATTCGGGTAGACTTTTATTTTAAAATAGCTGAACAAAATTAAAAAGGCGGATCGTGGCGTGAGTTATCGAAGATATCCTGAATCATAACACAGGAAAGCAGTTGCCGGTTAAGATAAGTCTCAGTTGTACAGGTAGGCAAGTGTTACACCTACATTCTCTGGCACTGGTTTACTACAGTTGTTTGCTAGTTGTTTTGGAATTATGTGGTCCAGCTGTGTAGAGCCCACTTGGTACCCCAGGGGTTCAGTTCGGTGCGCGGGTTCGCCCTAACATCGAAATACCCATTCGTCGTTAGTGATGGTGCTATGCCACACATGTCTAAACAGGTGGAGCTATGGTGCAATACAAGTCCACTTTAACTGCTAGAAAAATGAAAACAAATAATGATAGAGGGAGATAATTCCAATACTGAGATAAAGTCTGGGTTGTCTTTCTTGGTTTTGATGTATTTCGGTCTGTATTTGTGTGTGTCTGTCTATGTAATGTTTCCTCTGTTTTTGTGTATGTCTGCGTATCCATCTATCAGTATGTCTGTCTTTGTGTCTGCCTCTCCTTGTGTCTATCTCTCCGTGTGTCTATTGATAAGTTTAACCACGTGCTTGTGTTTGTCAGTGTCTGCCTGTCAGTGTCTGCCTGTCAGTGTCTGCCTGTCCGTGTGTCTGCCTGTCCGTGTGTCCGTCTGTCCGTGTGTCTACCTGTCCGTGTGTCTACCTGTCCGTGTCTCTACCTGTCCGTGTGTCTACCTGTCCGTGTGTCTGCCTGACCGTGTGTCTGCCTGTCCGTGTGTCTGCCTGTCCGTGTGTCTGCCTGTCCGTGTGTCTGCCTGTCCGTGTGTCTGTCTGTCCGTGTGTCTGCCTGACCGTGTGTCTGTCGAGTGTCTGCCTCTTCGTGTGTCCGTCTGTCTGTCCGGTACGGTCTCAAACCTGAGCTGCCCTCCTCTGGCACCAATTTATAAGCATTAGCTAACAGAACGTCAGGCTCTCTCTTGTCGTCCAGATCAATCATCGTCCAGATGCCGTTAATCTGTGAGCACAAAGCCTCGCTATAAATAAAATGATAGCACTTCTACACTCGCAGAAATACACGAGTTATTCTTGCAGGTTACTACTTTTTGGACAATCAAAATATTCCTTAATTTAAAGAGCAACAAAATGTTTCAAAATGTTTTTTTAAATTAAGTTTTGATTTTTTAACATAATAATCGTCATAAAAAGTTTTAAATATAAATTTTAAGGAGCTCCTATAAATACAGGTATTAAAAATGGATGGTGTTTGATGTAAATTTTTTCGTGTAAACAATGAAAACATTTAAACAATAAATAAACAAAAGCTCAGGTAAACAGAAACAAGAGCAGACGAACGCGTCTAAGTGTACCAGACGACGTGCCTGCTGGCTCCGTGCCTGCAGGGGTCTGTGTGTTCCAGGTTCAGGATACAGGTAGCGGTGTCTGTCTTCGTTTCCAGGAGTCTGTATGTCCATGTGTCTGTATGTCCAGGTGTTTGTATGTCCATGTGTATGTCTTCCTTTCCAGGTGTCTCTATGTCCAGGTGTTTGTATGTCCAGGAGTCTGTATGTCCATGTGTCTGTATGTCCAGGTGTCTGTATGTCCAGGTGTCTCTATGTCCACGTGTCTGTATGTCCATGTGTCTGTATGTTCAGGTGTCTGTATGTCTAGGTGTCTGTATGTCCAGGTGTCTGTATGTCCAGGTGTCTGTATGTCCAGGTGTCTGTATGTCCAGGTGTCTCTATGTCCACGTGTCTGTATGTCCATGTGTCTGTATGTTCAGGTGTCTGTATGTCCAGGTGTCTGTATGTCCAGGTGTCTGTATGTCTAGGTGTCTGTATGTCTAGGTGTTTATATGTCCATGTGTCTGTATGTCCATGTGTCTCTATGTCCAGGTGTCTGTATGTCCAGGTGTTTGTATGTCCATGTGTCTGTATGTCCAGGTGTCTGTATGCCCAGGAGTCTGTATGTCCATGTGTCTGTATGTCCATGTGTCTGTATGTCCATGTGTCTCTATGTCCAGGTGTCTGTATGTCCAGGTGTCTGTATGTCCATGTGTCTGTATGTCCATGTGTCTGTATGTCCATGTGTCTGTATGTCCATGTGTCTGTATGTCCATGTGTCTGTATGTCCAGGTGTCTGTATGTCCATGTGTCTGTATGTCCATGTGTCTGTATGTCCATGTGTCTGTATGTCCAGGTGTCTGTATGTCCAGGTGTCTGTATGTCCAGGTGTCTGTATGTCCATGTGTCTGTATGTCCATGTGTCTGTATGTCCATGTGTCTGTATGTCCAGGTGTCTGTATGTCCAGGTGTCTCTATGTCCAGGTGTCTGTATGTCCAGGTGTCTGTATATTTTTTTTTGGGGGGGGGGGTGGTTTGGGTGGGGTGGGTGGGGTGGCAGGGGGGTGGGGGGTGGGCGGGCACTAGTAAAATTATGTTTTCTACATAAATTCTATCTCGTTGGGGGGGGGGGGGGCGGTAGAAGACATGCCTGGAAGAAACTCTGCCTGGAGCAGGCTTACTGCTACACTCGTGGGTTACTGCTAGACCCGTGGGTTACTGCTAGACCCGTGGGTTACCGCTAGACCCGTGGGTTACCGCTAGACCCGTGGGTTACCGCTACACCCGTGGGTTACCGCTAGACCCATGGGTTACCGCTAGACCCGAGGGTTACCGCTAGATCCATGGGTTACCGCTACACCCCTAGGTTTTACCAGGTTTTTCTTCATCCCCCGTGCATCGCCCCACCTGGTCTAGACACGAGGGCCAGTTTGGTCTAGGGACTACCTACGGTCGCAAGCCTCTGGTTTCGAACTCGTGACTGTCGTGATAGCAAGCGCGCGTTCTACCACAAGACCGACGCCATACACAGTCGTGGTCACTGTATCAGGTATCAGATGTATTTGATCCATAATGTATTGGACCATTAATAATGTTAAGTAATAATAAATTTAACTATTATTCAATTATTATTTAACCATTAATGCACGTAAACAGGACTAGATTTAACCATTAATAAATGCTTATAACTGCATTTTTTAAATTGATAAAAAAATAAATTCAAATATGTATGAAGTGATTACGTTTCTTTCACACATAAGTAGATTATTACGATTTTTAAAGTAATATTTGTACAGAAGTTAATTCCTAAAAATAGAAAAATTGAATGCATTTTTTTTTACTAAGTTCGACTATTTATAACAAAATGTTTTTGTTCTGCAAAATAATTCGAGGTTTCATTCGTGTCTAAAGGGAAATCACTGGGGCTTCGAGTTACAAAAATAAATATTTCTGAATAGGCCCCCTTGGCTCGACGAAATTATCAATACTAGCGAAAATAAGGGGAACTAACTGGTTAGTGGGCGGTATCTAACTTCGGTATTTATCATTCCCTATTTTTGCCATAACTTAGGTAATTACTTAGTTATTTAGTAATTAGTAGTCCAAATGTTTGATGAACATACCGGAGTCTGTAGCCTACACCCACACACATTGTAACAGCTAAGTATTCCCACGTTATTTATGCTGTTTCATTTCGTTGAAGTACTTGGTCTAAATCTAATTTGGATTTTTTAGTTGTGCTAATCGCATTTGTTACTGCTGAATTTATTTTGTTATTGGTAATTGTTTTATGAACATTATTTCTAAGATAGGTCTCTGATCTGTGTTCTTAGTAATGACCTAGTAGAGTCATAATAATTGGTTCAATGATCTCAATAATGACCTATTGGACAGACTAATGAATCATTGGTCTGAATGAGTTAGCGTCTTCATAAGACTTGATTATTAACTATACCGGTTTTCTGATTAATGACAACATGACGTGATTAATGTTACATTTAATGACCCATCTTGATGACCCAAATGTCTGTATATGAAAGTACTTAATTGTTAAACATAATCCCAGCTTTGAACCTTACACCTCCTGACTAACAACTTGTAGCTGTAACCGTCTGAGCACCTTTCTTACTTTTTCCCCGAGTCCTTGTAAACATGTTGCAAACATGTTGTGAGCATGTTGTGGTTACAGTTAGACTTATTGGAAGGTAAACATGATATAAATAATCAATCCACCCTAGATCTACCTTATGCGCGTATAGATGCCCTACACATGTGAACAGAGAAACCTGTGCTATATATGTGTTCTTTGGTTTGGGTACAGTTAGAGGAACTCTACTTCAATATAGAATATTTTCAGTTACAATGCAGAATATTTTCAGTTACAATGCAGAATATTTGCAGTTACAATACTTCTGGGTTGTAACACGATGATAATACTAAAAAAAATTAATAATATTTAAAAAAAATAATTATTGGCGTTATCGAATGGTGAGCATACGATTGCTAACCCGTAAGTTTCGAGTTCGAAACCCAGGTTCATATAAGTAGAACGTCACTGAGTCCACCCAGTCCTAATGGGAACCGGTCACACATTAGGGAAAGCAAAGGCAGCTGGGGCCACAACCCCTTCCCCCATATGCAGAGGTCAAGGAAAGGTAAGAAGTTTCAAAAATTAAAACACTAGATTTTTGCTGTGGGAAGTAAAATTTTACCCGGAGAGAAGAATTCAAAGAGTGAAACGCCCATAACCCCAGCATTTTCTATTTCCGTTTTCCCCCTCACTATAGTTTGACATTTTGTGGTGCGAATAACTCGGGCAAGTAACGCAAGGGAAGTAATGTAAGGGGGCGTAAACCATTATACTACAAGCTATCGGATTCAATAAAAATTGTAGGATTTTTTTTCGTACGGATCAATTTTCTCTTTTATATACATAGTCGTGGGTTTATGTTTTATAACCACCCGGTATGGATAAGGGGAAAAGAAAGGATAATCCACAAAACAAGTAAGGATTTCAATGTATACGTGTTTTGTATTTCTTAGAATAAGAGCTGTAGCTTTAAGATGGTATGTGGATATGTCATGGTTTCAGTTAGTTGTTGGATAAGTCATGGTTTAGGTTTGTTGTTGGATAAGTCATGGTTTCAGTTAGTTGTTGGATAAGTCATGGTTTCAGTTAGTTGTTGGATAAGTCATGGTTTCAGTTAGTTGTTGGATAAGTCATGGTTTCAGTTAGTTGTTGGATAAGTCATGGTTTCAGTTAGTTGTTGGATAAGTCATGGTTTCAGTTAGTTGTTGGATAAGTAATGGTTTCAGTGGATTGGTTGTTGGATAAGTCATGGTTTCAGTTAGCTGTTGGATAAGTCATGGTTTCAGTTAGTTGTTGGATAAGTCATGGTTTCAGTTAGTTGTTGGATAAGTCATGGTTTCAGTTGGTTGTTGGATAAGTCATAGTTTCAGTGGGTTGTTGGATAAGTCATGGTTTAGGTTTGGTGTTGGATAAGTCAAGGTTTCAGTTAGTTGTTGGATAAGTCATGATTTCAGTTAGTTGTTGGATAAGTCATGGTTTCAGTTAGTTGTTGGATAAGTCATGGTTTCTGTGGGTTGTTGGATAAGTCATGGTTTCAGTTAGTTGTTGGATAAGTCATGGTTTCAGTGGGTTGTTGGATAAGTCATGGTTTCAGTTAGTTGTTGGATAAGTCATGGTTTCAGTTAGTTGTTGGATAAGTCATGGTTTCAGTTGGTTGTTGGATAAGTCATAGTTTCAGTGGGTTGTTGGATAAGTCATGGTTTAGGTTTGGTGTTGGATAAGTCATGGTTTCAGTTAGTTGTTGGATAAGTCATGATTTCAGTTAGTTGTTGGATAAGTCATGGTTTCAGTTAGTTGTTGGATAAGTCATGATTTCAGTTAGTTGTTGGATAAGTCATGGTTTCAGTTAGTTGTTGGATAAGTCATGGTTTCAGTTAGTTGTTGGATAAGTAATGGTTTCAGTGGATTGGTTGTTGGATAAGTCATGGTTTCAGTTAGCTGTTGGATAAGTCATGATTTCAGTGGGTTAGTTGTTGTATAAGTCATGGTTTAGGTTTCTTGATGGGTAATTCATGATTTCAGTTGGTTGTTAGATGAGTCATGGTTTCAGTTGATTGTTGGATAAGTCATGATTTCAGTTGGTTATTCGGTAAGTCATGATTTCAGTTGGTTAGTTGTTGGATAAGTCATGGTTTAGGTTTGTTGTTGGATAAGTCATGGTTTCAGTGGGTTAGTTGTTGGATAAGTCATGGTTTCAGTGGGTTAGTTGTTGGATAAGTCATGATTTCAGTTGGTTGTTGGATAAGTCATGGTTTCAGTTGGTTGTTGGATAAGTCATAGTTTCAGTGGGTTGTTGGATAAGTCATGGTTTAGGTTTGGTGTTGGATAAGTCAAGGTTTCAGTTAGTTGTTGGATAAGTCATGATTTCAGTTAGTTGTTGGATAAGTCATGGTTTCAGTGGGTTGTTGGATAAGTCATGGTTTCAGTGGGTTGTTGGATAAGTCATGGTTTCAGTGGGTTGTTGGATAAGTCATGGTTTCTGTGGGTTGTTGGATAAGTCATGGTTTCAGTGGGTTGTTGGATAAGTCATGGTTTCTGTGGGTTGTTGGATAAGTCATGGTTTCAGTGGGTTGTTGGATAAGTCTAAATTTGTAAAAATCTTTTGCTTCCTCCACTTGTGTGTTGTTTATTTTAATAGATTCGTTGCTAGTTGAGTTCTACTTAATAATTAAACAAATTAGCAATGTCGAAATTAACACACACAAAATCAACAATCCCAAACAAACATTGAGTGTTTGTAAACTTTAAATCTTCAAAACGGTTAAGTAATATGTGTGTATTGACTGAAATTTAATTGTTATCAAATATTACTGGCCTAATTGAATCAAACTTGAAATTTTCAGCCTATACATCAGCTAATTGTGTTTGTTTACGTTTATATTCTCTCACTTCTTGTGCTCCTAGTTTATTTTGTTGCCCTACTTATATTTGTCGAGCGGGTTCAAACTGCGCCAAAATATTTTCCTTGTACCCAACAACAGAAACTATTTGGCACCGTCACCGTCAAAACACGTCACAGACGCTTCAAAAACATCTCCATTTATTGTAGAAGTGCCTGTAGCCTTGTAAGAAAAGTTGCTCAATATGAGCTTTAATCCTGAATGTCTTTTAATGGCCACACACGCACATTTGAGATGATGTATTCGACTCTAGTGGCACATTCGAATGTTGTGGGAAGGTAGAGTGTGCCGTAGAATTTACTTTTTATTTCTTAAAGAACATTTGAAAAACCTTATTCATAGACGACCCTCCTAAAATCTACAGAGAAAACGCCTGATAGCAGTCCATTATCAAACCCTTTATAACAGACCACAATCAAAACCGGTATACATTAGTCCTACACTATGTTTCGAGTTTAAAAAAAAATAAAAGTTAACATCCAAGAAATATATTAGATTAAAAAATCGTTCAGAAATAAATAAAATTAAAATCCCAGTTTATGAATGAAACAAAAACCCCCATGAAAAGATTTGCGTGGAGTCTTTGTTCTGGAGCAAAGTAATTCGAAAAATTCAAATCTATTACAGTTTTACGTCTTTAACTCTGAGAAATGTTACACAATTAGATCCATTTTAATTTGGCTGGCAAGTGGTAAACTAGGTTTTTAAAAACATTTATTGCATGTTTTTTTTTTGTTCTCAAAGCTCAGTCGTGCAAATCAGCTGAAAGTGGGTATTAGTTGTTTTTTTTTGAGTCGACAGATAAATACATTTCCCAACCCAATTAAGAGAATGTGGGTTTTAATGAGGTGTTTTGGTGAGGTGCTTTATTGAGGTGTTCTATTGAGGTGCTTTATTGAGGTGTTCTATTGAGGTGCTTTATTGAGGTGTTCTATTGAGGGGTGTTGGGAGTGCTTGTTAAAATTTAGATAACAGTAGCAGACAATTGGAGGCTAACGTCTCCAGTTTAAATAGTACCTAAAAATTTAGAAACGTGTTTGATTTAAGAATGTGTAACAAAATTTAACAATATTGATTTTAGCTAATTTTGTTCTACAAATGCTACGTTTTTAATTCAGATCTAGTTAAAACTGTCTCAGCGAGACTATCCATTTTATTGGCATTGATACTAGTGGTGTAAGCAGTGTTGTTGGTGTGTGTGTGTGTCCTCCATCCATCCATGTAATTTGCGTCACTTAGGCTACACTTAACATCGACGATGCAGTCATATTGCTTTGATCTATTACGCTAATATAAAATCAAAATAAATGTAACATTCTTCAAAACATGCACACACATATATCTATATCTATCTATATATATATACATAAGTATATATATATACATATATACATAAGTATATATATATATACATATATACATACATACATACATATATATATATATATATATATATATATATATATATATATATATATATATATATATATATATATAATTTATCTGTTGTACAGGCTAATAAATAAATGAGAGATAAAAATCCAAGTCAGTCAATAATAACCTGATAATTAGTCCCAGGAAATGATGTCACTAGTCTAACTGGTCCAAACCAGACTATAACGATGCTAGCGTGACCCGTTAACTGGCAGGAATAAACATGTCAAGGTCACATACAATGTCTGCAGGTAAAATGTTTATCTGTAGCCAGTGTAGGTATGACAATCACACCTAGGTGCTAAAGTGTGTGTGTGTGTGTGGGGGGGGGGGGTAGGACTGGATGAGGAGGGTGAACATTAGTGACGTTTGCTGTAAACGGTAACTAAGGTCACTTTCACCAAGGTGAAGGTCACACGCCGTAATTGAACGTTCTGTAAATACAAACATCCCCTTTAATGTAAACAAACGGCTGATTGGCCGATTCTTTATCACGTGACTGAAGCGTAGTTGAAGTAGCGAAGGTCAAGGTGAAAACACCTGCTTGTTGAAGTATGTTATTTATGAATTTTTTTTAAAGTTTAAATACATTTCCCCCATTTTTAGTACTTTGGTAAAAAAATAGATAAGTTTTTGTTCTGGATCTACGCTTGATAAAATGTCAATTGATCTCTATGCGGCTCCAAGAGATACCAAATGTTGACTTGAATGTAAATCTTGACATTTTAATATGATAATGGACGGATTTTTTATCTTTCCCTTACAAAAACGTAAAAATTTACAAAATTTCTAGAGAATCTCACACCAGATTAAAAAAATGTTTTTATCCAAGTTTTACTGAAC
Source organism: Physella acuta (assembly GCF_028476545.2). Classification (NCBI taxonomy): domain Eukaryota; kingdom Metazoa; phylum Mollusca; class Gastropoda; family Physidae; genus Physella; species Physella acuta. Next base: position 332,717 of record NW_026732324.1, read on the forward strand.
GAATCTTCCTAAATGTAAGAATTATTTTTCTTTTCTGGCGACTGATACATCCACTTCTCATTCCAATTAAGCGAATGCAGCCTATTACATGTGTTTATGATATGTTTTATTGTTTTATGACTGGGGGGCAGATATTTCATTGTCAGCTGGTTGCAACATTTTAACGGGCAGTTTTACCAACTTTTTGTTTACTGATCACTTGTTCACTGACACCAGCATGTAAAGAAACATTTTTTTTTGAAAAATCACTGCCCAATTTTTTAGTTGAGGTGACGTGGTACACATGTTAGCAGGCTTTAGGTGTGCAGTTTAATTGACGCTACAGCAGCTGATCACTTGTTGATGTCTGATCTTTTCAACAAAATTGCCTATTCACTATAGGCCTAAACATTATACAAACACACTGGAGGTCCTTTAGTGGCTCGCTTTAAGTTCGCTGCTTAATGGTATGTAAGTTAAATGTGTGTATGTTATTAGCGTGTAATTTAAATATGTGTGTGTATTATACAGTGTTTCTTCCAGACTTTTTTCTCCGGGGGGGGGGGGGGGCACTAGAAATTTTCGGGGGGGCGGTAGACTTTCTTCGGGGGGGGGGCGGACACTATTAAAAGTATATTTTTTCTATATAAATTATATAAATTTCATTTCGTTCGGGGGGGGGGGGGGCGGTAAAAATTTTTCGGGGGGGCCTGGAAGAAACTCTGGTATTATAGGTGTGTAGGTTAAATATGTGTGTGTTATAGGTATGGGAGTTAAATATGTGTGTTATAGGTGTGTGTGTAATTTTAAATGTGTGTGTGTTATAGGTGTGTAAACTAAATGTGCGCGTTTTATAGGTATGGGAGTTAAAAGTTATTTAATTTTAAAAAAGTGTGTCAGTTAAATGCGTTCAATTTAAAGGTGCGTACATTAAAGGTCTGTAAATGAAATGTATTGTTTTAAAAGGTATGTAAATTAGAGGTGTGTTTACATATTTATTTTGGTAGTTTAGGTTAAGTGTGTAACTTAAAGATGTGCTTTAAAAGATGTTTTTGTTGCTGGTGTTTTAGGTAAAGGTGTGTAGGTTAGAGATGTGCACATTTAAAGTATTCAAGATTTTTCTTTAAGTGTGCACATTTAATGTTGCAACGTTTAAAACAAGCGTCACATACTTGTTTTGAAAATATCTACGCGAAACCCAGCCTGTGATGTATTCATAAAAATATGGGGTGATAGGGGGGAGGAGTAGCTAACCCAGAGATTGAAAAAATATGGTGTGGGGGAGGGGAAGAAGTAGCTAAGAGATTGAAAAAATATGGTGTGGGGGAGGGGGGAAGAAGTAGCAATCCCAGAGATTTAAAAATATGGTGTGGGAGAGGGGGGGGGGGGGAAGAAGTAGCTAACCCAGAGATTAAAAAAAATATAGTGTGGGGGAGGGGAAGCGGGGGCTGTACCAGAGAGTGAAAAAAAAATCCGAAAAAAAAAATCGACACATTTTTCAGAGCAGAAGTAGGTAGGAAGTAGATTAGGACGCCAAAGTAAAAAAATAAATAAAGATAAGACCACTACACCCTCGTGGTGCAAGGTTCCAGCACTCGAACTAGGTAACGAAAAGGTAGCAGACGAGTTGCGCTTCATGGTGCCTGCCTGCCAGGCAACCCCCCAGAGGTGAAAGGTCATTCCGCCTAGCGTATTTTAAGACATTCCCTCTAATGTCAACTCCCCGTGCGTGCCTCTCGACCGTGCGTCGAGCGAACGTGTAGCGGCCGTGTTACCTGTGCTCACCTGCATACAACCGTTATCTAATTATCATCTACCACCACGGGTTGACTGGAGTTTTCATCATCTTTTTCACTCGCGTTTTTAATGTCTTCACGTTGTTAAAAAGCGATTAATTTCATTCTGAGAATAGCCGTACCCTGTTTGTGTTTTTATTTATATTGGGTGTTAAAGTGGTTGAGTATTACGTATATATATATTATAATACTTGTATATCAGGTGCTTTGTATATACTAATTTCACCAGTCCAGCAAAAATTGTTCGATGTAGGAATTTATACCTGGAATAGACACATGTGTTGTTTTATGATTATCACACAGGCCAATTGTGTTGTAACGAGTTATGATGAGCACAAGGGCCCATTATGTTGTGTTATTATGAACACGAGGGCCCATTATGTTGTGTTATGATGAGCACAAGGGCCCATTATGTTGTGTTATGATGAACATAAGAGCCGATTATGTTGTGTTATGATATAAACACACCGACCGGTAGCATTATGATTATGCCAAAGATTGATGGGTCTTACTTATTACTCCTTAGGTTGACTTTAAATTGATTAGTTTGACACTAAATTAATTAACTTGACTTATCGTGTTTAATTGAAGATAGATTATGAAAAAAAAATTACATACATTAGTTATATACACATAGTATATACATATTCTACTCTTGTTTAAATGATTATTTATATTTATTATAAAATAAGTTGCAATTATGATAATTAACTGGTTTTTTTTAGAAGCAACGAGACTTACAATTCATAAATACTAAAATAGTTTAAGTCTTGCTCAACCTTATTTCGAAGTATGAGTAAAAAATAATCGTTTATAATGTCATTAATTTTCTTTGAAAGATAAAAAAAAAAAAACCTGTTTAAAATGTTATCTCCCTTTTTCGTGTAATCCCAGTTACTTCCCTTGGATGTGAAAAAAATACCGTTTTACTTAGCGTGTTTAGAAATACCGCAATGTGACAATGTGTTGCTCGGAGCTCTCGTGAAAAATTCAAACTTGTTGACAACGTTATTCTAACAAGAACTACCCTGGAACATTTTTTCACCCTGTGCTAACGGTTATGGAAGTTACGTAACTGTCTGCCCCGGGAACACTCGATGCCATTGCTGGCGTCAGACGATGGCCTGTTTGTCCTAAAAAAAAAAACTACCGGAAGTAGAGATAATTTTTTTTTAATATCACATCATTCGTTGAGGGGAAGTAACTGTGTCTGCTGAACTCTTCATCTGTTACCATGGCAACGCCGGCGCGGCAAAAAAAAGGGTTTGTATTGGAGAATTAGTGTGGTTGTGATTGGTTATAATAGTGTATGTATTAACACAAACACGTACCAAAAAATTGTTTGTTGACCAGTGAAATAGATTCTTATAAAATAACTTGACCTTGTATCTTGTGTAAGTGTTTGGGTTTCCGCTTTTTAAAAAAAAAAATCTTCTTTACTAGCGATTTTCTTATTCGTTAGGAAAATGTTTGTTTATGCACAGTTGACTGATTATTTTTATTTAGGCTACTTTTATTGTGCAACTTTTTTTTTTCGAGTTATATAAATTCTACACTGATTATTATAACATTATTAAAAGTTGAGACTGATTTACCCTTTCAATTCTACTTGTCTTAAAATGGAGTATATGAAACAGTTGAATGTTTAACTTACACTATATACTTTCTTTTTTACATTTCATCATCATATTTTTAAAATTTAAGTGATCCTTCTTACAAATCAAAGATTACCATAAAATTAATTCCATAGTAATGACAAAATGCTATACACCATAGACCACTATTGTGTATTTTATTATGGAAAACAATTGTTTTGACTTTCATTGTTTTACTCTCCCTGGCCATTCAAGTTGACTTCAACGGCTTATATTCAATACAAAAATAAGAACATAAGTGGTTCCGAAACAACTTTAATTTTAAAAATGTAACTGCAATTTTATCGCCAGCCATATTTTTAAAACGTTTTTTTTTTTTAATTTAGTATTTTTTACAAACTTTTCAAGCCTTAAAAAGAGAGAAAAAACTGGTTTAAAAAAAAAAAAAAAACTACAAGTCCTACAAAAGAAATTAAAAATTTTATATTAGACGCTATGGCCAGCTTAATGTTGGCAAAAGGTGACTGTAGAAACTAGCCTACATCTTACAGCTGCGATCTAGAACGCTAGAATTTTGTTTTTGGTATGTTGGTCTGGCAGCATTAAACTTGTTCACACAAAAAATGTGTACTTATATTGTCGTCCAATTAGGACAAACATTTTTTTGCTTTACAACTCCATCCAAATCTTTCTTCTTTTTTCAGGACAACAATCTCAGAAAAGTTTGCCAGTTACTATGGCAACGTGAAGTCTCTGTTGCTTGGCAACGATTTGACAGGACGGCGGCAGACGTGCGAGGAGAACCCGTTCTCGTCTGACAGCGAGACTCAGCTCACGGGGTTTAACAAGAGCAGGGAAGGTAGCTCTGGAGTTTTCTTTTTACATATTTATACAAAACGCACGTGTCATAATTTCATAACGTTTCAAACAAATTGAAAAAATAATATTCACGTTCTAACTTAATTTAAAAAAAAAATAAAGTAAGAAAATGTATACCAATTTAGATTTATTTACCTGAAAAAAAATTCTAGTGAATAAAAGTTAATTACCAAAGAACCGGAAACAGGTAGGGGCGGGGAAAATAAATGTATCAAATTATTTTGCCAAGTACGCTGGCAACTAGCGACTGCGCATGCGTTAATGAAATCTAATTAACGATGTCTTGAAATAGCCAAATTTTGAGTCATGGGACTGTGATAAGTGTAAGTTGTCTTTTTTCTGTGGGAGAGAGCAGGTTGGGGGGGGGGGGCGTATGGTGGGAGTGGGGGCAGATGGTTTAAGACTGAATCTCGCTGAGGTAAACGGAAGTTGAAGGTCACACATGATGTGGTCAGCATGTTTTGTGTTTGGTGTAGCACATCATCTGAACTATTCTCTTTGTGTTTGATGTAGAACAGCATCTGAACTATTTATTGTGTGTCTGATGTAGCTATCTGAACCATTCTCTCTGTGTTTGATGTAGTACATCATCTGAACCATTCTCTCTGTGTTTGATGTAGTACATCATCTGAACCATTCTCTCTGTGTTTGATGTAGTACATCATCTGAACCATTCTCTCTGTGTTTGATGTAGTACATCATCTGAACCATTCTCTCTGTGTTTGATGTAGTACATCATCTGAACCATTCTCTCTGTGTTTGATGTAGCACATCATCTGAACTATTTATTGTGTCTCTGATGTAGCTATCTGAACTATTCTCTCTGTGTTCGATACAGAGCGCCACCTGAAGCCACAGACCGTTGACCTGTGTCGCAGAAGGAACAGAGAGGCCCACCACACCTCGGAGTACGAGGTTCCAAACCTGATCATCCGCAGGGGCCAGGTCTTTGACATCAACATCGAGTTCCAGCGCGAGTTTGTCAAGGGGGTCGATCACCTGACCCTCAAGTTTGTCACAGGTCAGTGCACTTAGGGGATATTTTAACTCGTGAGGTAAGGGGTCATCCGTTTATGATGTCTACAGAAAGTTTGGATTTTAAATTCTCAGGATATATATATATATATATATATATATATATATATATATATATATATATATATATATATATATATATATATATATATATATATATAAAGGTACATGTTATATGTAAATAAAGAAAATGAACGAGCAAGGATGAACTGTGAGACAGTAAAGTACATTGGACTAGATTATTTATTTTTGTGTTTTCAATAGTCTAACAAATTACCTTGAGCGACAGAATAGATGTCATTGAAATAGAAGAATATATTTTTGTAATGTGTAAATTTAGGAGTTTTTATTTTGTGGTAAGACTTTATATTGTTGCTTAAATGAAGAAAATGTTTCATTGTTTGGATATCCTAAGTATAACGTTTAACGGTACGTGTGTAGCAGACATGTAAGAGAGAAAAAATGTTTTTGTTCTGGCAGTTTGTGATAGAGGGAGTAACCAGCAAGACTTAACTAGAACTTAGCGAGTTTCTCAGTTGATTGTGGGGGAGGGAGGCTGGGGATGTTGAAGCCGAGGTGAGAACTGTCACACACCTGCTGGGATCAAACACATTTAGGTTTTTACCTGTGGGTCTGATCGATTGTGTATTGTTTCCCCTCCTTTTGTGTCTTGTTTGATTGGTTCCCCCTGTGTTTGGTGAGTTTGCTTCCCTCTGTGTCTAGTGAGTTTGGTTCCCTCTGTGTCTAATGAGTTTGGTTCTCTCTGTGTCTAATGAGTTTGGTTCCCTCTGTGTCTGGTGAGTTTGGTTCTCTCTGTGTCTGGTGAGTTTGGTTCCCCCTGTGTTTGGTGAGTTTGCTTCCCTCTGTGTCTAGTGAGTTTGGTTCTCTCTGTGTCTGGTGAGTTTGGTTCCCTCTGTGTCTGGTGAGTTTGGTTCTCTCTGTGTCTGGTGAGTTTGGTTCCCTCTGTGTCTGGTGAGTTTGGTTTCCTCTGTATCTAGTGAGTTTGGTTCCCTCTGTGTCTAGTGAGTTTGGTTCTCTCTGTGTCTGGTGAGTTTGGTTCCCTCTGTGTCTGGTGAGTTTGGTTCCTCTCTGTGTCTGGTGAGGTAGGCTCCCTGTGTGTCTGGTGAGTTTGGTTCCCTCTGTGTCTGGTGAGTTTGGTTCCCTCTGTGTCTGGTGAGTTTGGTTCCCTCTGTGTCTGGTGAGTTTGGTTCCCTCTGTGTCTGGTGAGTTTGGTTCCCTCTGTGTCTGGTGAGTTTGGTTCCCTCTGTGTCTGGTGAGTTTGGTTCCTCTCTGTGTCTGGTGAGTTTGGTTCCTCTCTGTGTCCCGTGAGTTTGGTTCCCTCTGTGCCTAGTAAGTTTGGTTCCCTCTGTGTCTAGTAAGTTTGGTTCCCTCTGTGTCTAGTGAGTTTAGTTCCCTCTGTGTCTGGTGAGTTTGGTTCTCTCTGTGTCTGGTGAGTTTGGTTCCCTGTGTGTATGGTTCAGTTTGTTCCCTCTGTGTCTAGTGAGTTTAGTTCCCTCTGTGTCTAGTGAGTTTGGTTCCCTCTGCGTCCAGTGAGTTTGGTTCCCTCTGGGTCTAGTGAGTTTGGTTCCCTCTGTGCCTGTGGTAAGTTTGGGGACTTCCATCTCTTATGTTTTAGTATAGAAAAAAAAAACCTTAATCTTCTTTAATCGATCGCTGAACATCAATAAATAGTCTGCATCAATCAGCAATTTCCTACATTAGGCAAATCAATTAACAAGCATTTTATATCTTCTTCTTTTTTATCATTAATAGTAATAATAAATATAATAATAACTCAATGAAATTCAAACTAAATGAATGCTGTTTTAAAATGGAATATGCACTTTTCTTTAATCACTGGTAATTTTCCAATATCTATTGTCAAGATCTCTTATAGTTTGAGTTTCTGGTAAAAATTCTTCAGTATTTATATTCCCCATTATATTTCTATGCAATGGTTTCTGCAGCTTTATGCTTTAACTAATCCAAGTGAATTATTCTTTTCATCTGAATTTAACGTGTTATAAAGTGGTATGTTTTAGCTTGTCTCCAATAGAATACAATGTTACCTTTCTACACAGCAGAACGCAACATACACCCCCACCTTCCTTCCCCGACTCATCAAAGGAAATGTGTGGTGATTCAATTACCCCCAGAATTTCTTGACTTTCTGGAACCTGCGCCTGTTTGCTTGAGCTCCAGACTCCAACGCTGGGAATGTTTTAATGACTTGAGAAATATTTCCCGTGCCAGGGAAATGATTTTTTTTAAAGTCTTTTATTTTTGTTGATGGGGGCTTGAGTGAGTGCAGGTTTTGTAGGTGGGGGATTGTGTGGGGGCAGGTTTTTGTAGGTGGGGGCTTGTGTGGGTGCAGGTTTTTGTTGATGGGGGCTTGAGTGAGTGCAGGTTTTGTAGGTGGGGGCTTGTGTGGGTGCAGGTTTTTGTTGATGGGGGCTTGAGTGAGTGCAGGTTTTGTAGGTGGGGGATTGTGTGGGGGCAGGTTTTTGTAGGTGGGGGCTTGTGTGGGTGGAGGTTTTTGTAGGTGGGAGCTTGTGTGGGGGCAGGTTTTTGTAGGTGGGAGCTTGTGTGTGTGCATGTTTTGTAGATGGGGGCTTGTGTGGGTGGAGGTTTTTTTAAGTGGGGGCTTGAGTGAGTCCTTTTTATTGTAGATTAAGTGCAGTAACCTCGGCTGGTCTAGATCGTGATGTTTTCTTTAAATAATGTTTACGACGCTATTTAAAAAGTCAAAACATTGTTCAGTTGTGAAATATCATTGACATGATGTCGTTACCGCCAAATTGTACGGATGGGCATTAAGTAGTTGGGCATACCATACCTGGGCATTGAATAGTTCGGCATTGAGTAGCTTGGCATAGTGTAGCTGGGAATTGTGTAGCTGGGTATAGTGAAGCTGGGCTTGGTGAAGCTAGGCTTCGTGAACAATCTGTAGTTTTTGATATACACAACATACTTTGGAGACTTGGAGATCAACTAAAACAGATATCAAGTTCTGAAAACGCCTAGTTCTTCTTTCCATCTAAAAAAATTCAACTAATTAGACATGACCATATCATAGGCAAGTTGTAATTTGTAATTGTTTTATTAAAGGCAGTCGACCAACACAGAGCAGGGGGAGTGTCGTAGCTGTCAATCAAGTGGACAAGATCAGGGACGGCCACTGGGGATTTCAAATTGTGAGCGCCAAGGACAAGTAAGTTTTCGTGTAACATAGATTAAAATAAAAACAGTCCCACTGGTAGGATAGGGTATAGCAACCGCTTTGGTCTATTGACTAAAAACTGCCATTGGTAGATCACATGATAACCAAAGCTTATTACTGAAGTTCCTGCCACAAATGTAAGTAAAAATTCAGATGAGTTTACAAAACAAAATCACAAGCGATGTTTTCAAAGCAGTTTTTGGGTGCAATGTAATTGTAAAGAAAATTGCCTACTTCTTGTGGTGCAGTGTATTGTAAATATTTGCTTACGTCTTGTGATCCAATATTATTGTAATGAAAAATATCCACATTTCGTAATGCAATGTTAAATGTATCAAAAATCGCCTAAATCTTGCGATGCTATGTTTCGGTAAAGGAAATTACCGATTTTTTTTCTGAAAGCTTTGTGGGCGATCCATCAGGCTTTCCTCCATTGGGTGTTTATTTTTAAACACGGAAGCTAAACAATTTGAAACAACCTCACCAGAGGCGTAGCGACCCTTCCCGGCGCCCGGGGCGAACTTTCAATTTGGCGCCCCCCCCCCCGCTTATTTATATATATATATATATATATATATATATATATATATATATATATATATATATATATATATATATATATATATATATATATACATATATATATATATATATATATATATATGTGTGTGTGTGTGTGTGTGTGTATAATTATGTGTGTGTGATAGTGTGTTTATATATAAGCTTGTGTGTGGGTAAGAGTGTATTTGTGTGTGTAAGCGTGTGTGTAAGCGTGTATGCTACAGTCCGGACAAGGTTTAATAATTACATTGTATGATTTTCATTCCTTACAACTTTACGACAATCTAATTCCCATTAAGATGCGTTTAACTTTTTTTGCGAAAGATTAGTAATGTCAGTTAAAAAAAATAAGCCTGACCTGTGTTAGAGGGTAATTTGTAGCTAACGCTAATATGTTTAGACCAACCTTTTATGTTCTAGTTTTGAACGATCTCTGTTGTGATATGGTACATAGTTGGATTCGAAGTTTGTTAGAGTAAGGACACACAAGTGACATACAAGAAGAAGTTATCAGAAATATTTATGGTATTTCGTTGATTGGTTGATGGTATGACAAAACAAGCTAGAGAAAACAAACTGGAATCAAAAGTATCTGATCTCTCACGTTGAAGTTGAGAGAATCGTAAGAATCTTACAAAGAACTAGTCGCGTCTTTTTTTTAACAAAACTGGCTATTGAAATTGTACATTACGCGTTAATACACTTGGTTTCTTTACTAAGTGTTAAGAGAGTTATCTACTCACCAATCCAGTACAAATACTTACGATTTTTGTTAGCGAAAAAAGCGCCCCCCCCCACCCCCACACACACTCATCACAACCATCTTGGACAAAGTTTGTAGAGCGGTTTTTAACGTAACTAACTTTTTAAAAAAAAATGTTACACAATTATACAATGCACAGTACAATTCGTTTCTTTCTGAGAGCTAAAGGTTGTTTACTCAGAATCCTGTGTAATTTTGCTATTTTATTTAGCCTAAAAGCGCCCCCCTGCACCATCTTGATAAAAGTCACTAACGTATTTTACAGTTCGACAATCGTACAATACGTTTTAATACAATTGGTTTCTTTTAATAGTGGTAACGTTTATCGACTCAACAATCTAGTGTAAATTCTTCCGTTTTAAGTCTCGAAAAAGCGCCCCCCCCCATCTAGGATAAGCTTCAAAGCGGTTTTGCCGGTCACTGTTTCTTAAGAGTATATGTTTTACATTAAGAAATCAAGATAGAAAACAGTTAAATCAGTATGTAAATGCGTGTAGCCATTACATTTCTTAACTTAGACAGTTTATAATTCAAAACTGCAGCATAAAATCAGCTTTAAAAAAATTTTCCCACCCCTTTTGGCGCCCCCATAGGGTCGGCGCCCGGGGCGGCCGCCCCCCCCCGCCCCCCCCCCTAGCTACGCCTCTGAACCTCACGTGGTCTCTCATAAAAACATGAACTCCGCTGAGCTCAGGTACAGCTTTTATAACTCCATGTTTTCTCCTTTAAGTTCAGCTATATCATTTTATGATTTAAAAAATAAAATTTACAAAAACCTTATCTAAATTTGGTAATTATTACAAACTTTTTTCCCGTAGCATCATTTTTGGACATTTTAATTCTTATATTATTTTTAAAAAAAAATAACTATTATTTTATCGAATTTAGTGTTATTAAAGGCAGAGGCTGAAATGTACGAAGGTATATTGTATTAGAATTGCATGGTCCGTTATTTAAGTCTTCAAAGTACATCATAACCATCTTTAAAGCTTTACAATAGGGGCTAAAATCTTGAGATCAACCATAACGTGATTCACGACTTTTAACATCTACAGAAACTTGTCACATACACTGCTTACTGCACAGTGAAACTACGACAAAAGAAGAGCAAACTTTAAACACAAAAGAATACATTAATGTACCTTGTCTGCATCGTTATTGTTGACTTACGGCTTATCCCAGGTAGAGGGGATAGGTGTCAAGGTACCTGGTTGGATTAACTGCCAAAAAAAAAACTTTTGAAGAAGAAAACTGATTTGTAGCTTTTCGAAATTATTTTTCTGCCTCCATTATTCCCCGAGTCAAAATACTGGAAAGATTCTGTAAACAAACAATAAATAATACTCTTAAGTCTGTACTTTTAACCCTTGCTTCCTCGCGGTATCCACGCATGTTTTAGCTTTCTTTTCTGATCTTGTTTCTGGACAACTTTAGAGTAATGGATCATGTTAATTACAAGCCAAAAGGTAAAAAGAAAGTAGCATTTCTCGTTTGCTTATATAATTTTAAACGTAGACATAGCAATCTCCATCTTTTTTTCCCCGCCGTCTCTGCAATCTTTTCAATCTGTAAATAAAATCCGACATTGCCGGTTCATCTTTTTTAAACAATTGTAGCTATTACTTCCTGTTTCACTTTAATTCTTATCTCCCTTCGCTTTGCAGATGTGTGGCTATCCAGGTCAGCTCTGACAGCGACGCCATTGTTGGGAGATATGAGCTATTTATAGACACCACACACGGGAACAACGAAGACGCTGAGAAATGGCGACATAAACACCCGGATGATATTTTCTTGCTGTTTAACCCTTGGCACAAAGGTGAGTATCGAGTCCAACCAACGCCTTCATGAAATGTGAAACAAAGTCTAGAATCAGAGGCTGTCCAACCAACGCCTTCATGAAATGTGAAACAAAGTCTTGAATTAGAGGCTGTCCAACCAACGTCTTTATGAAATGTGAAACAAAAGTCTTGAATTAGAGGCTGTCCAACCAACGCCTTCATGAAATGTGAAACAGTCTAGAATCATAAGCTGTCCATCTAACGTCTTCATGAAATTTGAAACCAAAGTCTAGAATCAGAGTGACCGTTCGCCTTCCCTTTTAAACAATGTGTATGAGTTGTTTACATCATGTCTCGGATTTTGACTGACCTTTCTGCTTTCCTTTAGTGGTTTACATTGTGTCTAGAGCTTTAGACTGACCGTTCGGCTTCCCTTAAATACAGTACATAAAGATACAAATGAAACACGATGAAATAGCCAAACACCAATTACCCCCCTGCACATACCACACATCACTCACCACCCATATCTTCCATGTACACCCCGTGTCCCTACCACTTTCCTATGAGCTACTTGATACTTTGGACTACAGGTATTACTGGCAGGTGTTCAACGACGCACATGTACATCAACATTACTGAAAATTGAATTATGAGCTACCACAACCCGCCTTTTAAAATTGCATATGTCTTTTTTTTTATAAATTAGTTATGAAAATATGCCGTACAAACTAAAACGTATTCATGTTCAATCCTGGATAAGAAAAGTTTGAAATGTGGGTTAATGAGGTCCAACCAATCATGCGTACTAATTCAATGTGTTAAGAGTTTGATATAGACAATCATACATACTATATCAATGTGCTGAGAGTTTAATATAAAAAATCATACGTACTATATCAATATGTTGAGAGTTTGATATAGACAATCATACATACTATATCAATGTGTTGAGAGTTTAATATAAAAAATCATACGTACTATATTAATATGTTTATAGTTTGGTATAGACAATCATACGTAATATATCAATGTGTTTAGAGTTTGATACAGCCTCACATACGTGCTAGATCAACATGTTGAAAGTTTGATACAACCAGTATACGTTGTAGATCAGTGTGTTGAGGGTTTGATACCTTTAGTTATACCTGCTATATCAATGTGCTGAGAGTTTGATACAGTTAGTTAAACCTGCTATATCACTGTGTTGAGAGTTTGATATAGACAATCATACGTAATATATCAATGTGTTTAGAGTTTGATACAGCCTCACATACGTGCTAGATCAATATGTTGAAAGTTATATCAAGCCACCCATACGTTGCATATCAGTGTGTTGAGGGTTTGATACAGTTAGTTAAACCTGCTCTATCACTGTGTTGAGAGTTTGAGTTCTTTCTTCAGGTGATGGGGTTTACATTGCTGGAGAGGCTGAAAGAAACGAGTACGTCCTCAACGAAACGGGCAGAATTTGGCTCGGAGCTGTGGAGAAATATTTTGTTCGGCCATGGAACTTTGGCCAGGTTAGCTTCTTAATAGATTGGTGTTCAATGCATAATTAGATTTTTTTCTAAGTTTTTAAATGTAACAATCTTTTTAAAATGTATATTATGAGTCATTACATACAAATGTAAAGCAAAATGACATATAAGTCCAAAGGAATTAAATTCTCGTAAATTTAGACGTTAGTCTACTTACAAGATACTTGAGATCATTTATTTTCCTCTGCCACTTTATCTAGAGCATAAGATTAAGAAAGCGTTTGTTCTCTGCTAGTTTGAATACGTGAGTCTCATCGCCGCCATTTCCATTCTGGACCGCTCTGAGTTAGCTGACAGGGCCAGAGGTAACCCAGCCTTGGTGACAAGGACAATCTGCAAGGAGGTGAGTTGTACGTCTAAATACTGCTGAGTACTCTTAATTACTGAGTGGGCTCAAACATATCAAGTTGAATATGGTCGATTCTTGTAAATATAATCGAATACCATTAACAATTTTGACTACAATTGTAGTTGGTTCTTGTAAATATAATCGAATACCACGAAACATTTTGACTACAATTGTAGTTGGTTCTCGTAAATATAATCGAATACCATTAACACTTTTGACTAAAGTTGTAGTTGGTTCTTGTAAATATAATCGAATACCATGAAACACGTTTGACTACAACTGTTGTTGACTCTAGTAATATAATCGAATACCATGAAACACGTTTGACTACAATTGTAGTTGATTCTTGTAAATATAATCGAATACCATGTAGCACGTTTGACTACAATTGTAATTGATCTTCTAAATATAATCGAATACCATGAAGCACGTTTGACTACAACTGTAGTGGACTCTTGTAAATATAATCGAATACCATGAAACACGTTTGACTACAACTGTAATTGACTCTTGTAAAACGTATCGAACCCGTTGAACTGACAGATCCACTACACAGAGAGGAATGGCGGGGTGATAGAGGCAGGCTGGTCCGGCAAATATGACGACGCTGAGGCCCCGTACGCTTGGACCGGAAGTCCATCCATACTCGAGGAGTTCCTGAGGAAAAGGAAAGGCGTCAAGTATGGGCAGTGCTGGACAATGGCTGCAGTGACCACGACGTGTAAGTCACGTGTTTCATAGTGCTGCTAGCTATAGCTATAAATATAATTCAAATACAGTATATTATACATTTTGATTTTCTTCTGGTGACTGAAAATAGTAATCTTCTTACTTGATTTAAAATGATTTTTTTTTTTTTGGGGAATTTCCATTTTCAGTGATGAGGACTCTGGGAATTCCCGCGAGGTGTGTGACGTGTTACCGAGCGGTGCACGACAGTGACTTCAGCGGACCAGTCAACACGCACTGGTCACATGATCTCAAACCCAAGACCGACATGGACGACGCCATATGGTCAGCTCACACTCTTTTCTTCGGGGATTTCATTGTAGTTTATTTTTATCCTTTAGTGGGAGTTTTTCTAACGTGGTTGCGGGGGTTGTGGGAGCTAACTCTCACTCATTAAAAACAGATGATCTTCCTTGTACAGGAATTTCCACGTCTGGAACGAAGCGTGGCTGTCTCGTCCCGACCTCCCCCCGGGGTACGACGGCTGGCAAGCCCTGGACCCCACCCCCATGGACTGTAGTGAAGGCAAGTACACAGGTCGAGTAGACCCCGGGGTTCTACTAATACGAGAATTTGGGAACCCCTGTCTCACTAAAAATCCCAACAATTAACTGCATCGATTCCAAGACATCGCGTTTACTGTCATCATATTTAGACAAAATTGACTAGAGTATAACAAAAGTTATATTTTAATGTATATGACCGTGCAAGCTTCATTAGTATTTACTCACACATTATGTGTAAGATATTAAACACATTTCAGCTTTTTTAAAAACTGAACCTGATCACGTGGTTTGCCTTCCCCTAGGTGTCGTGACGTGTGGACCCTCCCCAGTGACGGCCATCTTGAAGGGAGACATTTTTGTCGGCTTCGAAACGAAATATCTCTTCGCCGAGCTGCACGGGGGCCGCATCCACTGGCAGGTGGACGCCGAGGGCAACATGGAACCTTTCATGGGCGGGAGGAGCGTGGGCGGGGCCATCAGCACCAAGAGTGTCGGCACTATATCCAGGGAGGACTTGACGCACAAGTATAAATATCCGGAAGGTGGGTGGATACCTGCGTGTTCGACTGGTGGTATTTACGTTTGGTGGTGTTTGTATAATAGGTGGTTAAACAGTAGGTGGTATTTATATGATACGTGGTTTTTACGTTTGGTGGTATTTGTATAATAGATGGTATTTTAACAATCGGGGGGGGGGGGGGTAATAATAGTATGTCTGGATAGGAGGTCTTTAAAAGATAGTTGAAAAAATACATTATAGTCCGTGTTTAACACATGGGTGGTATTTATAAGATAGGCGGAGTTTTAATAATAAGGCATCGTTTAAGGCAGGAGTTGTTTAAAATTAGGTGATAATTATATAACATGTGGTGTTCCATAGTTAGGTAGTATTTATAAACTAGGTAGTATTTATATGAATCTTGACATGAATCTTCTGTGCACATGTAAAACAAATGTAAAATTAGCAATTAACTTAGAGGAAAAACAAACAGCTGTGGCGAGTTTTACAAAAGGTTTTTATTTACCTGATGTAAAGATATAATGAAATGCAGGTGTAGTGGTTAAATTGATTTGCCTGCGTATAGATCTAGTCGAGTAAAACATGAGCTGCGCCTGTACAATTCCCAAAACCACAGCGATTAGATACATTTGGATCCAAAAAAAAAAATGATTCAAGGTAAATAACTCTTAAGATGTGTATTTTAGTTATCGCTACATACGAGTGCAGCATTTACGATCAATGATATTTTTTTAATAGCTAATATAATTTTTATGCTATGCGTAGTTATGTAAAATGTATACCCGTTTATATATATATATATATATATATATATATATATATATATATATATATATATATATATATATATATATATATATATATATATATATATATATATATATATATATATATATATATATATATATATATATATATATATCAGTAATTGAGTTTTAAAAATTATCTAACAGGAAGCCAAGAGGAAGCTCAAGTTTTAGAAAAAACTGGCAAGCTTTGCAATAGAAAAACGCCGGTTTTCTCCAAACCTGCCAAGGAGGATGTACTCTTTACCCTGGAGGGTGGGACAGAAAAGGGTGGGGACATCAAGGCTACGCTGCGTGCCCGAAACACGGGGACGGAGGGTCGGGTCGTGGACGTCTACCTGGGGGCGTTGTCCGTGTTTTACACTGGGGTGACTGCAGCCGAGCTGAAGAAGATTATTACCTCCCTTGTGATTCAGCCCAACACAGGTAGGTAACTATTAATTGAAATTAGGAAACAATACATTTTTAGTTGGATATAGAATGACTTGTTTCTGTATATTAGAAAAATAAGTAGAGTCTATTTCTATAGAAAGAATGTGAAGTAAAAGTAAAGAATCCTCTTTAGACCTAGCGATCAGAGTTTCTTCCAGGCATAACTTCGGGGAGGCGAAGCCCCCCCGAAAATTTTTTACCGCCCCCCCCCCCCCCGAGCGAAATGAAATTTATATAATTTATATAGAAAATATATACTTTTAACAGTGTCCGCCCCCCCCCTTAAGAAAGTCTACCGCCCCCCCCCCCCCCCGAAAATTTCAAGTGCCCCCCCCCCGGAGAAAAAAGTCTGGAAGAAACACTGCTAGCGATCTATTGGGGAGGTGAAGTAGACTTATAGAAAGAATGAACGTATGTCAAAACATCCTTTGCACCTGTACACCAAATGGCTTTACTAGGCCAAAGCTTTATAGACTATAATCTACTTGGTGGCATTTGATTCGTATTTATTTAATTTATTGTTAAGTCTAAAGTGATGTGAGAGTAAGGGTTTGGTTTAACGTTACAAAACGTGTTTGTTAGCCGTTAAGCTCAGATATCTGTTACTGTATGGAGAACACTGGATGCCCCTTGTAAAGCTGTTGGATTCTATTAGACATGGAGAAGTTAGTGGAGCTCAATGATAATCTGCGTTATGGCTTAAAATATAATTTTATGTAATTTATAATGTCAAGTTTTTACACGTGGTTATAAGTTGGCACGTGAAACACTAAATATAATTTATGTAATTTATAATGTCAAGTTTTTACACGTGGTTATAAGTTGGCGCGTGAAACATTACAATTTGAAAGTATTCAAAAAAAGTATACACCAAATATTATTTTAATGAGAAACAATATGAAGTATTGTGAGTGTTTAATTTATCAAATTTATCGATTTATGACGTATTGACTAAAACACTCGGGGGTAAATTTGAATGCAATAGGGCTTGTAAGTCTACGGTCTCGAAATCTACTAGCTGGCAAGTACGTGAACGAGAAGTTGTGAACTACTTACAAGCCCTATTACGTGGCGTCATTAGTAAACAAACTAGTCTTGGACGTTTTAGACAAAAAAAACAACAACTGCCCTGACCTATGACCTTTGATTGCCAGAGACCACGTCAACGTTGGAACTTAAGTGTGCCGAGTATATCGAGCTCAAGCCCACAGACAGTCACGTGACCTCCTACGTCATGGCCAAGGTCAAGGAGACCGGGCAGAGATTTGCGACGGTACAGAGCTACTGTCTCGACAGGCCTCAGCTAGAGATTAAGGTGAGGTGAACTTTAGTCGGATTAAAATTAATGAGGTAATTACGGCACAGACGGATTAAAATTAATGAGGTTATTACAACCTCAGGCTGATTAGAGCTAATGAGGTGATTACATCATAAGCTGATTAAAGTTAATGAGGTAATAACAGCAATATCGGGTTTAAATAAATAAGGTAATTACATAATAGGTTGATTAAAATTGATAAGGCAATAACAGCATAAGCGGTAAAAATTAATGGGAAATAAGAGCTTAATTTCAATAAAATTAATGACGTATTAAGAGCATAATAAAAAAAAAGTGCTATTATACTTTACGCCGTATTTTGAAATAGTACAATGTAGAAAAATTAAGTCAATGACCCTGACGTGATTTGAACACGCAACCTTCTGATCTGGAGTCAGACGCGCTACCGTTGCGCCACAGAGCCTGTTGTTAATTTTAAAGATGGGTGTAACAATACGTGCATTTTTGGTCACCATTTTTAAAAATCCTGTTAAACTAACAAAAGAGTTGGGGGAGAGGGGCGACACCAAATCGAAAATACATATTTGTTGGAGTGAGTGGGGGTGACACAACCGACTTATTGACACCTTTGAATGGATGCGTTCCTATTAATGGCGTTAACAATCTTCACTTATTTTCATGTCGTCATTAAATAACGTCATGCACGATGAGAGTGTGGTGTGTGTGTGGGGGGGGGGGGGGGATAGTGGGTGAGTGGGATGTGGGGATGTGGGGATAAGTGGATCCTGGTCTCTCTTTTAGTAGGTCTGTTTACTCAATGAAAGAGGAAGGCAGTGACCCTGTTCCTCCTCCCCCCCCCCACCACCTAAGCACGTCTACCCCCCCTCCCCCACATGTAGAAAATGTATATTTATACGAATGTCCCCCTCCCACGGAATTATTTAGTCCACTCCCCCCCCCACACACACATTTTAAAGAGCCCCTCCCCCTGGAAAAAAAGTTAAAGAAACACAGCTCTTGTTTAGCCTGACCAGCAGCTAGTGTGTTCATCTCACATTGTGAATAAATCGTTTCTTTTTCTTTATTTTTAAAATGTTAGTTCTTGTGAGAAAAGGATTTGTATTATCATTGTAAAAAAGTGCGTTTGTTATTTTTTTTTCCAAGAGCCACAGTACTACAAAGCATGGTTATAACTATTCGATAACAGTTAGAATGTCAAGTCGCATGAAGTAACTGGCTCTGTGGCGCAACGGTAGCGCGTCTGACTCCAGATCAGAAGGTTGCGTGTTCAAATCACGTCAGGGTCAATGACTTTATTTTATTTTCTATATTTCACTTCTTAAATTTTATTTAACTAACGAACGACTTTCTAAATTCTTCTCTGTTTCATTGCTTCCACTGTATGCTATTTAGATTCAACAACAAAACTTCGATTTTAAATCATTAAAATTCATTCTTTTTAAAAATAACTCTTCTTATGTGGTATAACATTTGAATTTGTTATTTGATGAATGTTTTATTTTTAGACTGAGGGGAGAGCACTACAAGGGCAGACGTTCACAGTTGTTGTGAAGTTGACCAATACCTTGTCCGTGCCGTTAACGAACGGGACGATTTCAGTGGACGGTCCAGGAGTTGTCAGGGCAATAGGCATCAAGTTAAAGTAAGTCGATAGCTGGACAAAACGGTAGCACGATGATTGGGTAGTTGACAGTTGGATGATTGTGTAGCTGTGGGTAGCTTTATATCTGGACGGCATTCATATTTGAAGGGGGGGAATGGATGGGGGGGGGGCTAGATGTATAAATATTGTTCAGACGCCCTTATTCATTAGGCTTTAAGGACTCTTCATTATATATATGTGCCTATATATATATATATATATATATATATATATATATATATATATATATATATATATATATATATATATATATATGGAAAGACAATGGAAAGAGAATGCAGCAACACGCTTTCCTCTACACCAGGGGGTCTCCAAACTTTTCAGCCCGAGGGCCGCATTAACTATCAAATTTCAGTTCGGGGGCCAGTTTCTTCCAGGCATCTCTTTGGGGTGGCGGAGCCCCCCCCCCCCCCTCGCCACCGAAGAATATATACCCCCTTCTCCCCCTCCCCCAACGAAATATAAACTATATAGAAATATATATAAATTTCAGCGACTCATCCATTGCACTTGAAAAATGGCGAAACTTGCATGAATTTTTCACTGTTTGAGTCACAATGTTTTCATCAATGTCAGCAAAACTGCGGGCAATGGTATTTGCACCCAAAGCTACATTTTCAAATCGTTTTGAACTTTCTGGTCAAATTTCCTCAGCCACCTCCAACAAACATTTTTTCCGTGGTCAAAAAGATCTCCGCGGGCCGTAGTTTGGAGACCCCTGCTCTACACAATGGTAGGTTCGATGACTTTATTTACAAGCCAAAAACCTGTTGCTATTCTTCCCGGCCCCGCATCCTATTGTCACGCCCCGGTCAGTTTCGGAAAGTTTATAGTGTCGTACTGTCAGCCGTCCTGTAGTCCGCGAGCATGTCTTTGTGTTCAATTTAACGTGTAGGGGGGTGGAAGCAGGCGTTGTAACTGAAATAGCAATATTAACAGAAAGTGATATTTCAACGCCAAGGGTAGACACAGGTACAGAAAATAGTCCAAGTAAAGACAAGCAGTCAGACACCAACGGGTTTCGAACCACTATCTGCCACGAAAGCCTTATTTTTTTAGGGCTGAGTGGTAGAAGCGGTTACACGTCTGACTTGAAGGCGATAGGTGCCGTGTGGAATGGTAGGTTCGAAACCCGTTGGTGTCTGACTGCTTGTCTTTACTTGGACTATTTTCTGTACCTTTGTCTACCCTTGGCGTTGAAATATCACTTTCTGTTAATATTGCTATTTGTGTTCAATTTAACAACTCACGATCGCGATTTGTTTTTCTCTATATACTGTATATAAAAATAAAAGTCGATTTTGGTTTGGCATCGTTCATCCGATAGCCATGAGACTTTGGGCAGTTCATTATACCACTCTAGGGAAGGGTTCTGTAAAAAAATAATTTTTAATTTCACAAGGGCGGCGCCACGGACGGGAGGGTCCGATTTTTCTCTATATACGGTATATAAAAATAATAAAAGTGAATTGCAATGACACCGTTCATCCGATAGCCATGAGACGTTGGTGAGTTCATTAGAACACTCTGGGGAAGGGTTCTGTAAAAAATCATTTTTAATTTCGCAAGGGCGGCGCCATGGGATGGTGCGATTTTTCTCTATGTACGGTATATAAAAATAAAAGACGATTGCGTTTCGATAAAGTTCATCCCGGTGCCATAAAACTTTAGGGATTTGATGAATACTCCCAAGACGGTTTCTGGGGTGGGAGGGGGGTGAGAGCGGGGGATTTATTTTTGCATGGGCGCCCCCCCCCCCCCATTTTTTACGTGTTAATTTACAAATCTGTTCATTTGTCTCACTTAAGCGAAAGACACAATCTGCATCATTGTTAACAGGATGCTATTTGGCACGATGGCGTCTGTTAGTTTTAAGGAGCCAAGGGTGGTACGCCGTGCCTATACGGTAGTGTAATCGGGGGGAGGGGGCTTATGAGAGCGCCCCTCTATGTCTCTGACACATGGGCGGTCACCGAAGTGTGTTCTACCATATTATTTCGGTGAGTGATTAATGTACACTCAAGGTTTTCATGCGGTAGTGTAGATAAACCCGTGTCCCGATATTTATGATCCAAGCGCAGGCATTGTTTACATTTAACAACTCACTTTTAGAAAACAAGGTCACGAGTCTAAGAATATAGGATTGATAACGCATGGATGAAATCCTTCTTATATATTTCGTCGGACTTTCTTCTATTCCCGCGGCAACGCGCGGTGACGGGTACGCTAGTATATATATATAAAGCAAAGTTGTCGGGTGCACTTCCCGGCGCCGCAGGCGCTTTAAATTTGGCATGAGTCTGCCTTGGGGCGAAATAAAACGAGAGCCGGTGCCGGTTGGCCAACATGTTCACGAAGAGGGGGTCAAAACTGACCTCGATTGACCGGCGCCTTATATGGGCTTTATTACGAAAAAAACTTTTGCCCGACGACCACCCTTGATATTTTGTGAGGTGGTAGGAGAACGCCTAGGGGTGTCACAAAAAACTCGCCATGTCCGGGAAAAATCTGGAAATGGGTCAAAACTGACCAGTCGTATTTCCCTATATAATCTTTGTATTTTATGGGAAAAACAAAGGATAATTTCAACAAAGATATCAGGGTACTTACCCTCTGCCCATCAGGCTAATGTTTGGCACGCTCTAAGGTAAATGGCTAGGCCGTAGGGAAAATCTGTCGGCTTCACTCAAAGCCTTCGACGAGGGCTAAAAAGTGACCGCGAGTGAAATTCTCTGTATATGAGCTCTATTACGAAAAAAAACTTTTGCCCAACGACCCCCTTGATATTTTGTGAGGTGGTAGGAGAACGCCCAGGGGTGTCATAAAAAAACTCGCACTGTCCGGGAAAAATCTGGAAATGGGTCAAAACTGACCAGTCGTATTTCTCTATATAATTTAAGTGTTTTATGTAAAAAACAGGGTAATTTCAACACAAAGTTTAGGGTACTTAACCTATGTATATCTGTCTAATTTTTTGCATGCACCTCTATAGATGACTAGACCGTACGGAAAAACTGTTGGTCAGACTCAAAGCCATCAACAAGGGCTAAAAAGTGACCGCGAGTGAAATTCTTATTATATAAGATACATATAAATAAATTGACAATCGATCTCCCTAATATTTTGTGAGGTCGTAGACCGACCCCAGAGGATAACAAAAAAACATTATTCCCGTCGAAAAAAAAAACCCTTTGGGTCGTTAGATTTTTCCAGATGACATATTTTCTTATAAACAACTGTTTGTGAAAAAGTAAACAAAGACATACGTCATTCGTTTAATTTCAAGGGAGGTAACAAACAATTGTATACTATTTTAAACATAAACAGAAATTGACGAAGTATAGCATTTGCTTCAGTAAAAAAAATTTAAGTTGTTAACTAAGGTTCGTATCCTAATTAAATAAATAAATTAATTTAAAAGTCAATGTAATATACTGTTCATGGAACCTCTGTAGATAATACCAGTTTAGTCATACATTGCGAACTTTCCAATATTTTCTCTGAAAACGGACTTTAAAACAACAAACAACATCATTTTCTCAAAAATTAGCATTACTGTTTAAACTTAAGCACTCCACACCTCAGCAATCACTAAATAATTAAAGTATTCAAATTCTCAAATGTTTTTGAAAACCTAAGCGAAGCTAGGCAGTATGCCTAGTATATATATATATATATATATATATATATATATATATATATATATATATATATATATATATATATATATATATATATATATATATATATATATATATATATATATATATATATATATATATATATATATATATATATATATATATATACATATATATATATATATATATATATATATATATATATATATATATATATATATATATATATATATATATATATATATATATATATATATATATATATATATATATATATATATATATATACATATATATATATACACATATATACATATATATATATATATATACATATATATATACATATATATATATATATATATATATATATATATATATATATATATATATATATATATATATATATATATATATATATATATATATGTATGTATATATGTATATATATATATAGGCCTTTATTATGTCATTAGTATAAAAATTCTTACAATCATTAGTGAATATAAAATAGAATTGAAATTAAATTTGTTTTACAACTACGTCCTTCCTATTTCTAGATTTAATTTACGAAAATCAAGGGCGACAAAAAATACAAATATGTTTCTAATAGTTTTTAAGTATAGGAGCGAGAATTTAAAGGTAAAAAAAACTATGGATAACTGCTTATTGCGTGAATAAATGCAATTTTAAAAGCCTGATAAGATAATTGTCTTCGCTTTATAAATAATACATGTTTCAAAATAATCTTGTTTACTCTATTTGAAATACAAAACAGCTAGCCTTATAACATACCTAAGTGATATATTCATAATGGTCTCTATATAACGTAGCTCACAATTTGTGTTGACGTTTTTATATAATTTTGATTTTATATAAGTACTAGCCGTCCCGGCCAGGCCCTGCTCTGGCTTCTGTGAAAAACCTTTCTGTTAAAGACCATTACCTGTGTGTTTAGTAATCATCATAAACCCGGCATTGCCCACCCAAACCACAACCAACCAAAACCAAAACAACAAAACGCAAACATAACGCTAACACAATTACAAATACAAACGAAAACAAAAACTTAACAACAAACCCAACCGCAACCACAAACACCAATACAAACACAAAGAAAAAACAAACAAAAAAGCAAACGAAAACAAAAACCTAACAACAAACCCAACCACAAACACCAATACCAACAAAAAAAAAAACAACGAAAAAGCAAACGAAAACAAACCAAATTCAAACGCAAAACCAACCAAAAACACAAATACAAACCCACAAAAAAAAAAAACACAAACAAAAACGAAAAAAGAAAGAACAAAAACGAACCAAATCAAAACGCAACCACTAACGCAAACCCACCTAAACACAAAGAAAACACTAAAGCGAACATAAACGCCCGGGGCGGAATCACCTGTTTTAGCTTAATGAACGACTATAGTACCCCAACTTATTCATAGTCTTTTGCACTCACTTAAACGAACGCGCCTGTTTCAATTTGATGAACAATTTTAATACTCCTAGCTTATCCGTAAAATACCTACAACATTTGCACTTGATCAATCCCCGCTAATTATGTAATTATTTTTTTTTCCCAACACCAAAACAAAGTAATTAAAAAGTAAATTATTTTCGACTAATGCAATGGTTTTATAAAGGGAAGTAATTTTGTTTTCCTAATTTATCAAAGGGAAGTA